>NC_080544.1:44990207-45308540 GCF_028640845.1 Ahaetulla prasina | reverse complement strand
CGCATATGAAGCAGATGTTCTCCAGATGTTTGGGTCTACAGCTTCCACAGTCTCCTAGCACTTTTCATGCTAAATGAGAATGGAATTGAAATTCAAAATATCTAGGAAGCACCAGCATGCCTACTTATGAAATATGTCACTGCAAGGCCTGATTTATAGAGGATGTTGAAACAGTTGCTAATATGGACCCACCAGTTGAAAGCTTATTGGGTCTATATTTGCAGACAATAAATGACATTTATCCACTGATGCACACATTTTTCACAATATGTTCCATATGATCATAACTTGATACAAAGCCTAGCTCTCAGGCAGTGGATATTTTTAAAAAAATACAGTGTTGAGTATCAGGCCACTAAGATAAAAATATGATATATTTTTTCCATTTCACTTTAAAACAACACTCAACCTCTAAATTGATTAGCAGGTAATGGTTTTTTTTCAAGGTTGTTAATTAGGCCTATATTCTTAGTGACCTACAGAAAAATACTTTTTAACATGCTTGTTCCATTCCTCTCCACAAGGATTAGAGACATAGAATGTACAAGCCAGTCAGTATGGATGGAGTAATGAAAATGACACTGGCAGTTCATATTGGTGTAAATCTTATTTATCAGTTCTCCTTCTCATGGGCCTCAGATATATTAAGACAGGTGAACAATCTACCACTGTTACACCCATTTGCAGTATGTTGTGTCTGTGCCCCCCGAGCCAGGCCTGCTGCCAGAAAGTGACTTGGACAGTGAGGGGGAAGGGCCGTCAGGACTTACCTCAGGAGCACCGGCTTGCCTGGCTCAGCTCCAGGAGCCAGAAACAGGCCAGGTGGAAGAGATTATGAGGCCTCCATCCCCTGACTCTTCCCCCCCCCCAAGGCCACGCCTGCAGACCCAGCTGACGGCAATCAGGCTTGGTTTTGTAGGCAGGAGAGGAGGGAACAACAGAAGCAAGGGTGTGGCAGGCCTAGGAAGTGCTGAGTCATGGAGCCACACCCCACAGGATATAAAAGCAGCAAGAGCTGCTGTGTCTCTTTGTAACAGGCAAATCCACTGAGTAAGAGCTGAAGTTTGTTTCTAGGTGACTCACCAGCATCGTGGAAGATAATGGAGGCTCTTGGCAGACGCTGGCTATTCTGCTGCCAGAGCTGATAGTGATGGCTAATTAAGCCGTCATTCGGACGGAGGCGAGGGAGGACAGAACAGGTATTCAGCTGGTTCGGACCTGTTTACCCGAACCAGTAGTGGAAATCATGGGTGGGCCCATCCCCCCCTGTCCCCCCCATCCCCTCCCTGCCCCAGTTCTATGCCATCCTATTTAGGCACATTTTTGAGGCTGAGCCCACCACTGAACACAACACCCCAAGTTTGCACTCTGAAATTTTCATGCAAAACAATAATAAAAGTTCAGGTGAAACAGAAATGTTGGCCTCTCATTTTCATTTCTACACTTAACCTCCCATCCCCATCCCCAAAATGGCTTAGAATTGTGCCATCATTATACCATTTTGTCACCAAATTTCGGCAGTTTGATTCAGACTCCATTTGGTGAAGTTGGAAGTTTCTTTAATGTACGAATGGGAGGGTTCTTTCCAGAACCAGCAATGTGTTGCAGCTGCCAAAAAAGCCAATGCAGTTCTGCAGAGGGCTGCATCAACAGAGGGATATTATCAGGGTCACATGAAATGTTATTAACACTTCACTAACATGAAGTGTTAGTGCTAATTTATACTGTTTTGTAACACCACACTTGGAAACTGCACTTAATTTTGGTCATCATGATACAAAAAGATGTTGAGTCTCTAGAAGGAGTGCAGAGAAAGATGTGCAGAGAAACATATGAAGAATGGTTGCAGGAACTGGTATGTCTAGTTTAACAAAGAGATGGACTAGGAGTGACATGATAGCAGTCTTCCAATATTTGAAAGCCTGTCATAGAGAAGAAGGGGCCAACCTTTCCAGAGTACCTGAGAGCAGGACAAAAAGTAACAGATGGAAATTTATCAAGGAGAGATCCAACCTAGAACTAAGGAGAAATTTCCTGACAGAACAATTAATCTGTTGAATGACTTGCCTCCAGAAGTTATGGGTGCTCTATCACTGGAGGCTTTAAGAAGAGATTGGACCTGAATGGTATACAGTCATTTGCTTGAACAGAGGATTGGACTAGAAGACCTCTAAGGTCCCTTCCAAGTCTGTTGTTCCAATGCTGCATTCCTGCTTGTAACTCTCAGCACCAAAGAAGACGGGGGGGCGGGGGAATGTTACTACCGGTAAGAAATAATCAACAAGACAATGGGAATTCCAGTCTTTGCTATAACTTCACCAATTTACCATTATTATTATTATTATTTATTATATTTGTATACCGCCCATCTCCCAAAAGACTCAGGGCGGTTCACAGCCAAAAAACAACAGAAAACATATAATACATATAAACAGCTAAAAGAATAGACAGTTAAATTCAATTGATGCCCTAAAACTTTTAAATACAAATTTAAAACCTCAATTAAACCCCTTTTTTAAAAATCCCAATTTAAAAACTACGTTCAAGCTAGTCCTGCTCTTCGAAACAGCAACGTCTTCAGCTCGCGGCGGAAGGACCTGAGATCGGGGAGTTGACGAAGCCCCAGAGGGAGCTCGTTCCAGAGGGTAGGGGCCCCCACAGAGAAGGCCCTCCCCCTAGAGGTTGCCAGCCGACATTGTTTAGCTGACGGTATCCGGAGGAGGCCCTCTCTGAGAGCGCACTGGTCGGTGAGAGGTTAATGGTGGCAGTAGGCGGTCCCGTAAATATCCCGGCCCTAGGCCATGGAGCGTTTTAAAGGTGATAACAAGTACCTTGAAGTGAACCCGGAAGACCACCGGGAGCCAGTGCAGACTACGCAGGAGGGGTGTTACACGGGAGCCACAAGGTGCTCCTTCTATCACCCGCGCAGCCGCATTCTGGACCAGTTGGAGTCTCCGGGTACCCTTCAAGGGGAGCCCCATGTAGAGAGCATTACAGTAGTCCAGGCGGGATGTAACAAGGGCATGAGCGACCGTGCATAAGGAAGCCCGATCCAGAAAGGGGCGTAACTGGCGTATCAGGCGAACCTGATGAAAAGCTCCCCTGGTGACAGCTATCATATGATCTTCTAAAGACAGCCGTGCATCCATGATGTCACTTCCAACACTGTATCCTACCCTTACTGAATAATGGCCCCTGATCCTTTGAAAGTTGGTCATCCCTGTGTTAGGAGAATCCAGATTTTCCTCCTCCATAATGCAGCCTTTTATATCCTTGGCTAAAGATGCTTGCCAAATCTTCCTTTTAATTCTCACCTCATAAGCACAGTTAAAGCACAGATAAAGATTCTGTGGTTCATGAAATTATTTTTGAAAGCCTTCTGCAAGTAATCAAATCAAAACTTTGGCAAGGCTGCTACTTTCCTCCCCTAGCAGCTTACTTTGGAAAAAGAAACAGAAAGAAAAGCTGATCTCTTATTTAACTTTGCCCATTATCGGCATGGGGCTTCAAAAATAAAAATTGCAGACCTCTACAAATATTAAAAGGAGGTCAGTTATCCAAAGTTATGTGGACATACGGCTTCCAAGACTTGGAAAGGTAATAATGGCCATGACACTCATACCAATATGGCAACCCTCATTCCCTCTTCAACTAATGACTGGCCCCAACAAGTTGGTCATTCAGATTTCTTGCCACTCTAATGCAAAACAAATTGATTACAGTTTATAAGAGTACAGTTGATAGACTTTGGAGAAAGCTGCTATTTCTAATTATTGCTCTTTCTGATTATTGCATATCATAACCAACGCCATGTAAGTAGGAAGCTGCTCTGGATCTGAGTAGATTAAAATTCCCATCACAATAAATTTCTTGTTCAAGTCAACAGAAATGAAACTAAAACAAAACCTATCCGCTTCCTGTGAGCATGTCTCTAACAGTTACATTCAAGATTTCCATCTTTATTGGAGTACACTAATCATGAGTGAGCATTGCATGTAAGAAGCTGAAACTTTCTGATTATTATAAATTTTAGTCCACTTCTGATTCAAAGCAAACTAATGATCCGTAACAGCTGTCAACCAAAGGACAACTCTATCCCTTGGCTTTGGTTCATTCCAACATAGACGCAACTGATTGCTTGCAACAAACACCTAATTAATTCAACATGCCTTTAGCCCCATATAGCTAAAAAAGAAATGGAGGGCATTTTTAATGTTTGCCACTTGAATTATCTTCTTTAGCCTTTAATCTACTGTTTTTCTTGAATACCTTATTACAGAAACAGACCATTAACTCTACAAATAGAACCAAAAGTATCTATTAAGATTAATAGTTGCTTATCTACATGATTCTCCACTTTTATGCCTTCGTGTTAACAATATCCCTAGGAATCTAGCCAAACAATCAATGCAAGAGCTTTTCTAAAAATCACCTGTGCACAAAGTAATTATTTCCTGAAGATGCTGTACAATAAGGAATGGCAGCATTCCCATTGCTTGTACTAAGATCCATGGCTACCCTGCATAGTTAGGCCAACAGAAGTACCATTTAATGGTAGCAGAAATGCTTTTTACATTGCTGTCTAAAACAGCATATTAATGTGTCTGGTTTTCAGCTAGAGAGATGGACCTGAGGAGGCAAGTGTAATTTGTCATTCCACTTCCAGCAGCACAAAATCTCTTGCTGAGATGAGACTAATCCAACAAGACACCATTTCAAGATGTAATTGTTATGTAACAGTGCATGATGTGCCAACACATTCCAAGAGTCCTACAGTGCCAGACTATTGGGCCAACTGTCCAGCATTTAAGCATGTTGCTCAGGAACGAAATCAAAGAAAAGTGTAAGGAGTAATAAAGTAAAACTCTTGCACTCACATTATTAGCATACTGAGAGCTTTGATGGGAGAAAATTCATTCATTTATTTTTGTTCAATATATTATTTTTAATATTTGATACATGTGTAGTTGTATATGACAGTTTTCATGATGCATTACAAATATTAGGTTCCTATTACTGTCTTGTAAACACATTGAACTGTTTGTTGTTAGAAAGACTTAACATCTTTTTTTACAGGACTGCATAAATAAAACAAAGAACAAAATTAAAATAAAAATTAATATAAAAATGTATTTTCAAAAAAATGAAACCATAACCTGAAAAAATCAAGAGAAATCATTGTATTTCAGGTGTCTTAGGACTTAAAATCTTAAACGTCATTATATAGAAAGAGTGAGGATGGTGAGGATGATAATATATTTGCTAATTTATTTTGTATCTGTTTGTGTTTTTCATTTTGCATTAATTGAATTTTATCTAATATCTTCTCTGATCACCGTTGAGCAGAGCTTTCATATAAGATAAAGCAAAATCCACATGTTGTTCCAGAAAGAAATTTCATATCCTTCCTTCCCTATGAATTTCACAATAAAACTTCATTTATATGTGTATCTATATTAAACAGAAAAGCAGATGTCATCTACAATTGAGAAAAGGAAGCTGGGTACAGAGAAAAGGGTTTTTTGAAAACATTTAAGTGAAAAGACCAAAGAAAGAGTAATAGCAAGGCTATGTTTTCCTAAAAGAGTAGAGAGAATTACTAGGTTTTAGGAGAAACTACCCTGTAAACATAATAGCTGCTTTTAATAACAAATTGTTTAATTTACGTATTATGTATGAGTTTATGCTTATAGGAAAGCAGAGCTCTCTTGAGACCCATCTAGAACGTTAAAATTTGAAAGAAAAGGAAGATAGTTACCTGGTGGTGTTTCCAGAGTTGATTTATCCTTTCTTGGTTTGATAGTTTTCTTGGATTTGTACTCTTTCTTGCCTGGTTTGAATCTTGGAGATGCCTCTATTTCAGCAGAAGGTTTCAAGTCTTTTTCTCTTGGTTGCTCTGTGAAAGGTGACAAATCCTCATTGGGATCCGGATAAGAATAATAATGATTCCTATTGATGATTTCTTGTAGGTAGTAATCCTGGTCCTCCATGGGAAGAGCCCACGTGATAAAGCCAAGCAGTACCAGATCAAAATAACAAAAAACAAGGTAGAATTGAAGAAAGGATATCTTCTTGAAAATGGGAATCTGTTTCATCATGTTTACTTGTGCTAAAACAATGTAGCCCTGCAGTTTTCCAGACTAAATTTAAATGGAAACAGAAAGAAAGATAAAAACAAGTAAGCAAAGAAAGAAAGAAAGAAAGTTATTTGCTAGTAAAATCCAAGATGAAGAGCAAAGTCTGGGATTAGAGCTTCTGCTTTGGGAATAGTTTTCAAAAGTTGCAGCTAATGAAATAAGAGTGTGGAGTGGAAGCAGAGGGAGGAGGAAACAGCTACAGTTCATGTGATCAGCAGAGCTTAAGAATCAAACACATATGCAGGCACATAGGAAAAGAGACATACTTGACAGGTGTGATTTTTCCATCTCAAGCTTTTAAAAATATCGTTTCTCTCCCCCTCACTTTTGCCTTCCCCTATTCTCCATTAAAAATTCAATTAAACTCATGGCTCCTAAGATTCTGGGTCTTTGAATATTGCTATGAGACTGAGTCTGGACATTGTTTATTCAATGAAGTAGGGGATGGGCAGAAAGTGAGTTGGACACAAGCCTTGGTATCCGATTCCTTTTTTACAAATTGTGTCCTTTGTCTTGCCTGGATTGTGTAGACTGCAATGTGTTTAGATGAAACTGAAGGAGAAAAGGAAAATATTTTTCTCCTCTGGTACAGCCGGAATTTTCAGCAGAATGTGAAGGTTGCATTCTTGTTCTAGAAAACAGGAAAGCAGACTCGGAAAATGCCTATTATTCTTCAAGCATTTGATAGAAAACAGGTACAGATCATTAATGGCATAGAAAAGTATTATATTTTCATTTGTACAGTCTGTCCTTCTAACATCTGAGAGAGACTAATATTGTGCATGTGCCCACAATAAACTGAGAGTAAACACTATTATTTTTTAGTAAAAATGCATAGGAGTACATTATAAAGCCCCCTCCCCCCCCACAAAGCCCAACCATACCTCAGAGTGGTAGTGTTGGTGGTGGGTAAACAGTATAAGCCTTATTATACTGATCAACACAGTTCTGTCTTGGAGAAAGACTTGGGACCTACTCCATTTTTCCCCATCAAAAAACTTTATGGATCAGTTCAAAGATGTGGAAGATATATGGAAGACCAAGCAGTGTGACCTCCTGGCTGGGAATACACAGGTCAAAGTGCAAGTTGACAATGAGACCACTGAAACAGTGAAAGAATTCAACTTCCTGAGCTCTAAAAATGACCAAAGTGGTGACTGAAACCCTGAGATCAGAGGCATATATCACCTAGAAGAACTGCAATATCTGGCATGAATTGTTGTGGTCCGCCAGCAGCCCATGGCGCTGGCAGTGGAGTCAGACAGTGAGGAGATTGGGGAGGACAATGGACCAGTCCTGGAGTCAGGGAAAGGGGTTTGCATTGGAGGCAGAGATGAGGTGAGGGCCATCTGGGAGCAATGCGCGGACTCCAGAGCCTCCAGAGATGGACAGCAAAGAGGCAGAGGAACAAGAAGAGCCTGTTCCTAGTGCACGCATGCGAAGAGCTGCCAGAAGGTAAGAGCAGCTAAAACAAAAAGGATGACTCGGGAGTAAGGCCAGGAGATGATTGGCCTCTTCCATAAGGCTTAAAAGAACAGCAATGGCTCTTGGGTTCTTTGCAGGAAAGCAACATTGCTACAATTGTTTCTTGTCTCCTGTTTCTGAACATCTGTGGTGCTGGAGACAAATGTTAGGCATGCCATGGATTGCAAAAATAACAAAGAAATCCTAGACCGAAATTCACCAAAAATACCACTTGAAACCAAGTTCGTCAAACACAGCTGTCATACTTTGGTCATGTCACGAGAGCTGAGTTACTCGAAAAGTCAATCATGCTGGGAGAGATCAGCAGAAAAAGGAGAAGGGGCCACCACTGGCTGGACACTATAAAAGATGACACTGGGATGACGATGGTGGATCTGAAGGAGGCAGTACGAGACAGAGGGGCATGGAGAGTGCTGAGCCATAGAATGTCTATGGATTGCACATGACTGAATGGCTGACAATGACTATGATATTGTAAAACATTAACAGTCAAGATCTTGGATACCTTTAAATAGGATTTTTACCTATGTAGATTCTATATTTTGTTCTTTTTATGTTTATAGAACAAAGCCAATCTGTTTGCTAAGTTATTTTGCCCAAAGGGATTCTTTTATTTTTATTCTTTTTTGTAGTTTAAACGTCCATGAAATGGTAAACATTTTGTTTCAAGAATGGAACAAAAGATGCTCACCTGTAGTTTCCCATCAGAATGTTCCAAGTGGACTATTTTTGGAGATGTTGTTAGTTGTGAAGTCATGTCTGACCTATCGTGACCCTATGGATAACATTCCTCCAGGCCTTCCTGTCCTCTACCATCCTCTGGAGTCCATTTAAGCTCACAGCTCAGTGACTCCATCCAGCCACCTCGTTCTCTGTCATCTCTTCTTCTTTTGCCCTCATTCTTTCCCAGCATTACAAAGCAGTTCTAGGTTATAAAATGTTAAGTTTATAGGAATAAATTGGAACTTGGAACAAGCCCCCTGCTCCTTTGATTTTCATTTTCAGAAAGCCACAAAAGGAAATGATGTAGTTATTTTATTTATTTATTTATTTTATTTATTTTGTCGCACAGTATATATAAGCATAAGTATGAAATAACTATACAATATATAAACATATATATGAGTATGAGTATGTAATAACTATATTAATTGGATATAACAAAAGGACACAATAGGACAAGAACAGTAGGCACGTTTGTGCTCTTATGCGCGCTCCTTACAGACCTCTTAGAAATGGGGTGAGGTCAACAGTAGATAGTCTTTGGTTAAAGCTTTGGGGATTTTGGGAAGAGACCACAGAGTCAGGTAGTGTATTCCAAGCGTTAACAATTCTATTACTGAAGTCATATTTTCTGCAATCAAGATTGGAGCTGCTAACATTAAGCTTAAATCTATTGTGTGCTCGTGTATTGTTGCAATTGAAGCTGAAGTAGTCTTCAACAGGAAGGACTTTGTAATAGATGATTCTATGAGTTAAACTCAGGTCATGTTGAAGGCGGCGTAGTTCTAAATTTTCTAAACCCAGGATTTCAAGTCTGGTGGCATAAGGTATTTTGTTGTATTCAAAGGAGTGGAGAACTCTTCTTGTAAAATATTTCTGGACAAGTTCAATTGTATTGATGTCAGAAATGTGGTATGGGTTCCACACAGTCGAGCTGTATTCAAGAATTGGTCTAGCAAATGTTTTATATGCTCTGGTTAGTAGTGTAGTGTTTTTGGAGAAGAAGCTACGCAAGATTAGGTTTACAACTCTTAAAGCCTTTTTTGCAATGTAGTTGCAGTGGGCTTTGGTACTTAGATCACTTGATATCAAAACTCCAAGGTCTTTAACAGGGTGGGGGTCATCAGTAAGGTAATGTCCATCAAGCTTGTACTTAGTGTTTAGATTCTTTTTTCCAATATGTAAGACTGGGCATTTGCTGGTTGAGATTTGGAGTTGCCAAGTTTTAGACCATTCAGATACGAAGTCAAGATCTTTTTGGAGGATAGCTGTATTGTTGGTGGTGTTAAATAGTTTGACATCATCAGCAAAGAGAACACTTGTGAACAAAGAGAATTACTTGTGATATGGTCACAGAGATCAATAATGTATAATATGAAGAGTGTTGGTCCAAACACTGCCTTGGGGAACTCCGCTATTGACAGAAACAGGATTTGATATAGCATTGCCAATTTTGACTACTTGTTGTCTGTTTGATAGAAAAGCAGTTATCCAATTGTGGAGGGGTCCTGAGATGCCGTAGGATTTTAGTTTTAGGAGAAGTTTATCATATACTACTGAGTCGAAAGCTTTACAGAAGTCTATGTAGATTACATCTATTGCTTTGCCCTGATCAAGATTTGTAGTCCATATGTTTTTGCAGTGAAGAAGTTATAAATTACATGATAATTTTTTTCTGAAACCAAATTGTTTATTAGAGAGTAGGTTGTTTGTTTCTAGGTGGAGGGTAATGGATTGGTTGATGATTGATTCCATTATTTTGCAGGTGACATGGCAAAGAGAGAGAGGTCTGTAATTTTCAACTAGGCTGGGGTCTCCTTTTTTGAAGACAGGGATGACTGTGGCAAGTGACCAAAGTTTGGGAAGGGAACTGGTAGTGAAAGCTTTTTCAAAAAGTATGCTTAGGGGTTCTGCTATATTAGTAGAAATCTTTTTTAAGAAGTATGCACATAGTCCATTAGGTCCTATAGATAGGGGTGGTTTCAGTTTGCGAAGAGCTTTTTCAGTATTATCTTCTGTGAAATCTATATGTGTTAGGTCATTGTACTCATTGTTGGTATGATTGGAGAATGTCGGGTATAAGTCATTACTGTTAACAAAGACTGTGCCAAATAATGTGTTGAAGAGATTTGCTTTAACTGTTTCATCATTATATTCTTTGCCGTTAGAATCTTTTAGTGGTGGGATGGATTTCAAGTCTTTAAGTTTGTTGTTCACAAAATTATAAAAAGCACAATTGGAGTTTGTGCTCAGAAGGTCTTCTTGCTTGGTGTGGTAATTGGTGCATTCAGTTTTTATTTGATTGCATATATTTCTGTAGCGGTTTTTGAAATTTGCTACATAGCCCTTTTTGTTTCTTCTGGTTAGTGGTTATTTATCTATGTATGTATGTAGTTAGTTATCTAGGATGACTACTGACTGCAACTCAGAAATATTTTTTAATCCTTTATGGAGTTTTGTATCAATATTTTCACACTCCAGGCTACCTTCTAAGCAAGTGCAAGCTACATTTTTTATTGCTTTTGTTGCCTTTTGTACCCAAATCCAAACCAAAAGTGACAAAAGTTATAGTTACTACACACCTTCTGCTTTGCCTAATCCACAGTGGAATTTTAATAGACCTCTTTATGTTGTGGTAATTGTTTGTCCAGAGTGCCAAATAAACAGAAGATGTACACTCACTGAATTCAACAGATCATGTTTTCTGTTTAATGGAATTAACAATTGTTGTAGGATAAAAAACAGCTGTTTGTTGGGTCTATTTGCTCTGATAGTTATTGTTCTATCTACTTCTTTGGCCTTTTTCATGGGACCGAAGTTATTCCCTTTCTTTTTGCCTTCTTTTTCCTTTACAATCAGATTCTTGACTGAGAACTGCAACTTGCCCATGATAGTTATGCAGATTATAGTTTTCCAAGCGATTTACCATGAAATTAATACCCGCATTCATATTTCACATCCACGATGTGTACCATAGCAATGGTAATGAATTTAAAATGAAAACAACCAACTGTCCTCCCATTAAAGGCATTTGTTCCTTCTATGCTGACTTGCAATATCTATTACTTCATTTATTATACATAATGACCTTCTCCGGACACTTGTTTCATAGCTTTCTGAAAAGCATTTTGGAGACTGTGGATTCTTTCTTCTATAAGTCTGAGAAAATTTTCCAAATTTCTTTGGCATGATCTAAATCCCTTAAATGCAGAAGAACGGCTTCACTCGCTGCCAGATAATCTTAGCTGCTCTGTATTTTCCAGCATCTCAGGCTCTTTATTCCTAAATTGGGCGTCTCTCATCGTCTAGCACAAAGGTGATTCCTAGAAAGTATTTTCACTTTGAATGTCAAAGGAGTATTTTCACTCTGAATGATCAGAGAGAGGATTTTGATCCTTGCCGCTTCCAAACAGGCTGAAAATTTCTTGATTCCTTTTTTTGTGTGCTTTCTTCTCCAAGTTTTTTCTTCATCGCTCTGGAGAGTCCTGCTGTTTTATTCATGAAACCTTCTTGTACATATACTGAATGCTGGATATTGAAGCATTCTCTATGTGTATGTCGATGCTCCTGAGAGCTAGAATTGGAGCAATGAGTAACAAAGCACACTATACAACTGTAATAGAAAGGATAGTTATTTATAAGAAATGTTTTATTGAGCTAGGTAAAGATTATCATGTAGCTGGCTACCAGGAGGAGAAAAAAAGAACAGGTTATCTTTGAGTTTTGCACGCAAGAATGGCAGAAGAACATGGCTCAGATTAACCATATTGTAGACAAATGGTAGGAAAATAATAAATAGCAAACAAACACAGAGTCAATTCACCCTATCTTCATCCATCTTGGTCTGTATGTTCTGAGATTCTGAAGAATTACTGTCACTGGATTTGTGCCTATGACTAGCAGCAATACAGCAGGACCCATAACATCTCTTCAGATCTTAACCATCTCCCTACCATCTGTTGATTTATGTAATCTAAATTGAGAATATTGAAAAGAGAGAGAGAGAGGTTTTAAAATCTAAACCAGAAAATATGAAATAAAAATACTGCTGCACTGCTCAGAACAATCCAAAATACTCAAAATAAAGATGCTGACCTTTTACTCTAAATGTGGAACAGAACATGCATGTTATATTTCAAGTTTCAATACTTTGGTTTCATGTTCTGCATGATTATCCTGAATTTGCACATTGGTGTTTTACACTATATATCAAGTATACCAAAAAGCAGAGACATCACCCTGCCAACAAAAGTGTGTATAGTCAAGGCTATGGTTTTCCCAGTTATAATGTATGGCTGTGAAAGTTGGACCATAAGAAAGACTGAGCGCCAAAGAATTGAGGCCTTTGAACTATGGTGCTGGAAAAGTCTCCTGCGAGTCCCTTGGACTGCAAGGCAATCAAACCGGTCAGTCCTAGAGGAGATCAATCCTGACTGCTCTTTAGAAGGCCAGATCCTGAAGATGAAACTCAAATACTTTGGCCACCTAATGAGAAGGAAGGACTCACTGGAGAAGAGCCTAATGCTGAGAAAAATTGAGGGCAAAAGAAGAAGGGGATGACAGAGATTGAGGTGGCTGGATGGAGTCACTGAGCTTAAATGGACTCAGGAGGATAGTAAAAGACAGGAAGACCTGCAGGAACATTGTCCATGGGGTCGTGATGGGTCAGACATGACTTCACAACTAACAACAACAACTATATATCAGTGAAGCATCTGTGATATAATCTTGTTACTTCCCCAATCTGGAATGTGTTGATCGGATAGGATCAAATAATACTATTTGTTGAAGTTAGTAGCATCCAGAAAAGGTCTGAAAGCAGTAATGGTTCTGGTAACTCCTTCACTCCTATTTACAGCATGCAAACACAGTGGGATTATTTTTTAAAAAAAAAAATCTAACAATAAACAGAGCTCTGTAAGAGGATAGTCTCTACATATCTCTCACCAAAATCATTAGCTATTGTTAGTCTTTCCTACCAAGGGTGGATGTCCTGTAGCCCATGGACCTTTCTAGAAAGGAGAAGCAGCTAAGGAATATGAAATAATGAAAGCTGAGACATAGCAGTTAAGTAGATTTGCTAGTTTAAAGAGACTGCTGATTGTAAGACTATCACAGCAGCAAATGAAAGGTAGATAGAAAGCAGAAGACTAAAAATCATAAAGCTAATAGAAAAATGCTGAGAAGACAATCTTCTCCCCTTCCCCCGCCCCCCAAAAAGAATAAAGTTGTGAGAAGAAAGGTTGCTGTTGTAGGGATGGATGTATATATAGGAAGATATAATCAGCAGTCTAGCAGTATGAAAACCTTAGAGCAATCATGTCCAATCCATGACCCATAGGCTGCATGGAGCCCTTGACAGCTAGTAACAGGGCCCTGCAAGATCATAAACTTTTAACATGTGTTATTTATATATATTAACTATATTTTATATGTGACTCAAGAACAATTCCTCTTCACTCACTGCAATCCAGGAAAACCAAAAGATTGGACAGCTATGCCTTAGAGGTTCCAGGCAAAGCTGGCTTGGGAGGGGAGGTTGGAGGAGGAGGGCAGCATTGTTATTTCATCCAACTTATTTCATCCAACTTATTTTTATGTAAGAATGAATATTGTTGCCAGGACTAGACAAAGGAGGAAATGGAAATCAGCTATGTGAATCCACAAGAAGCTAGATAAGAAGAAGACAAGAGACAGCAAGAGATAGTTCTGATTCACCACAGAGGAGAAAGATGAAGGCTTATAGAGAGTGGAATGTTGATAAAAGAACCACAATTACTATTCTCCTATGAGGACCAACCTCATATGCTTGAAGGAAGAAGATGGAAGAAGCAACTGAAGTGAAGGAAGAAGTTAGAAAGGGGAAAACAAAAGAGAGAAAGTGAGAGAAGAGATAGTAAAATTGTAGAATTTCAAAAGTAAATAAACAGAAGAGTTAAGAAAGTATTAACAGAGCTAAATAATAATCAAGAAGTAACAGCGGAGTGAAGTGAAGAATTTAGGTTTCAGAGAGAAAGATTTTAAGGACAAATACAGTAAATTCCAACTAAGCGAAGTTGGACTAAGTGAAGTCCAACTAAGATGAATTAATTCATATCAAAAAGGAAAAGACAAACTCTTATAAATGTAAATAAATAAAGCTTCAGAGTTATTGAAATAATATGCTTGATATTATTTTGCATATAATTAGGCTATAAAGGGTCTTTTTGTAATAAAATTTGATCTCTTCTTGGTAGCCATCTATCTGTATAAAAAAGAACCAAAACCAGATTCATAATGAATAATCTTGTTCATTCATTCAGCAATACAATAAAACTTTTGGAAGATGAATTCTGGCATGATTTCATATATGCTTCAAATTATATTTATGTGCATTTGTAGTGACAGCGTCTAACTGACCTTGGCTGATCTTGAAAAACATAGCAGAGTTACAGCTGTTTAGATGGGAGATTGCCAGCTGGACTGGGAATGTGAAGGCAGCAATGGTAAACTACTTTTGCATTTTTACAACCAAAAAAAATTGAATATGCTCATGAGGTCACCAGAAATTGAATTATACATGAGGGAGTTTTTAGTTATATTGTAGTGATTTGGTTTCTGCTCCATGTATGCATGCACAAATCAACTTGATTTGTATACATTTTAATATAATTTGTTTCATAACTGAGCTCAGGGAACTTTGCAGGGATAAAAACTTCATTTTGAGCTGGGTACATATTTTATGTATTTTTGGCTACATACCATATCTAGATTATCTTCTTCTCTGAGCATGGCAACGAGATACAGTCAAACACACCAAAATTTAGGAAGAAAACTCATCTGTTGTGTAAAGGATCATTCTCCATAAGGAAACAATAAGAAACCCAGCAGATCACCAAGGTGCAAACATGAATTGAATGCTGATTTATTTGTATATGTTTCACCAAACTTGAAAGGAATTTTGTAGCAATCCAATTAAAGACAGAATACATAGAAGTGGAAGGAAAGAGATCTGTCTTGGGATAGGGGCACTGAGCTCTTATTCCTATATTGCTTTTTGTTTATACAACTGCAAAGTTCTCTGCATGGTGCTGTCCTTAAAAATCCTTCAACTGGGATAGAATTCAGTTTCCTGTTTAACAATATAACAATATAACAACAGAGTTGGAAGGGACCTTGGAGGTCTTCTAGCCCAACCCCCTGCCCAGGCAGGAAACCCTACACAATCTCAGTCAGATGGTTATCCAACATTTTCTTAAAAATTTCCAGTGTTGGAGCATTCACAACTTCTGCAAACAAGTCATTCCACTTATTAATTGTTCTAACTGTCAGGAAATTTCTCCTTAGTTCTAAGTTGTTTCTTTCCTTGATCAGTTTCCACCCATTGCTTTTTGTTCTACCCTCAGGTGCTTTGGAAAACAGCCCGACTCCCTCTTCTTTGTGGCAACCCCTGAGATATTGGAACACAGCTATCATGTCTCCCCTAGTCCTTCTTTTTATTAAACTAGACACCGAGTTCCTGCAACCGTTCTTCATATGTTTTAGCCTCCAGTCCCCTAATCATCTTTGTTGCTCTTCTCTGCACTCTTTCTAGAGTCTCAGCATCTTTTTTACATCGTGGCGACCAAAACTGAATGCAGTATTCCAAGTGTGGCCTTACCAAGGCATTATAAAATGGCACTAATACTTCACGTGATCTTGATTCTATCCCTCTGTTTATGCAGCCCAGAACTGTGTTGGCTTTTTTAACAGCTGCTGCACATTGCTGGCTCATATCTAAATGGTTATCCACTAGGACTCCAGGATCCATCTCACAGGTACTACTATTGAGCAAGGTACCACATATACGGTACCTATGCATTTTGGTTTTTTTGCCTAAATGTAGAACCTTACTTTTTTCACTGTTGAATTTCATTTTGTTAGATAGCACCCAATGTTCAAGTCTGTCAAGATCTTTCTGTAACTTGAGCCTATCTTCTGGAGTGTTGGCTATTCCTGCCAGCTTGGTGTCATCTGCAAATTTGATGAGTTCCCCATCTATCCCCTCGTCCAAGTCATTGATGAAGATGTTGAAGAGTACTGGGCCTAAAACAGAGCGTTGGGGTACTCCACTGCATACTTCCCTCCATGTGGATGTAGTTCCGTTGAGGACTACATGTTGAGTGCGGTTGGTCAGCCAGTTACGAATCCATCTGGTGGTGGTGCTGTCTAACCCACATTTTTCTACTTTATCTAGTAGTAGGCTATGGTCTACTTTATCAAATGCTTTACTGAAGTCCAAGTAAATTATATCGACAGCATTCCTCTGGTCTACTAATTTTGTCACTTTGTCAAAGAATGCAATAAGATTAGTCTGGCATGATCTGTTTTTGACAAACCCATGTTGGCTTTGGTTATTACTTTGTTTGCTTCTAGGTGTTCGGTGATTCGTTGCTTGATTATCTTTTCCAGAATCTTCCCCAGTATTGAGGTCAGGCTGATAGGTCTGTAGTTTCCTGGATCTGTTTTTTTTCCTTTTTTGAAGATGGGAACAACATCAGCTCCTTTCCAGTCCTCTGGCAGTTCCCCTGTGCGCCAGGATCTTTGAAAGATATAGTTCAGTGGTTCTGAGATCACGTCTGCCAGTTCCTTCAGAACCTTGGGGTGTAATCCATCCGGTCCTGGTGATTTGAACTCATCTAGGGTAGACAGGTGTTCACTTACCATTTTCTTCCCTATTTTAACTTGTGTTTCTAATCTGTTTTTTGTGGTGCTGTTTTTGATAGGTAAATTGTTTTTTCCTTTTGTGTAAAGACAGGTTTTACAGATGCAAAAAATGAGTTAAGTAGATCTGCTTTCTCCCTGTTGCTTGTCATCTTCTTGCCACTTTCTCCCAGCAATGGGCCAATTGTTTCCTTGACTTTTTTCTTGTTTTTAACATGTTGGAAGAAGCTTTTTTTGTTATTTTTTACTTCTGTCACTAGCCTTTGTTCATTGTGAGCCTTAGCTTTCCTCACTTCATCTTTACAGGCTCAGGCTATTTGCTGATATTCTGCCTTAGTTATTTGCCCCTCTTTCCACTTTTTATACTTGTCCTTTTTGTCTTTCAATTTGTCAGAGAGTTCTTTATGCATCCATACTGGTTTCTTTTGAGATCTATTATTTTTCTTCTTCATTGGTATTGTGCTAGACTGTTCTTTTATCATCTCACTTTTCAAAATTTCCCAAGCTTCTTGAGTTGTTTTCCCCCTGAGGATTCTCATCCATGGAATCCTTCTCAAGCTCTCTCTAAGTTTATTGAAATTAGCTCTCTTAAAGTCCAAGACTCTAGTTTGACTTTGTTCTACTACTTGTATTTGCTTAATGTCGAATTCCAATATTGCGTGGTCACTTGCCCCCAAGGTTCCTGTAGCTTCAACACCTTCTATCATTTCATCTCTGTTAGTGAGAATTAAGTCCAGTATGGCTGATCTCCTTGTTGCCTTCTCTACTTTTTGGGAAACAAAGTTGTCTGCTAGGTTTGTTAGGAACCTGTTGGATCTTTCACTTGGTTCAGAGTTTGTTTCCCAGTTGATGTCAGGGTACTTAAAATCCCCCATTACTACTATGATGTGCTTCCTACATACCTTAGTTAGCTGACAAGCAAAAAGTTCATCTACTTTCTCTGTTTGGTTGGGTGGCCTATAGTATAGACCTATGGCAATATCGTTTTTCACCCCTTTCATATTGACCCAAATACATTCAAGATGATTTTCATCATTGTTGTGCTCTATTTCTGTAGAGATGTAATTATTTCTTATATATAGTGCAACTCCACCTCCTCTTTTATTTGGTCTATTTCTTTTAAATAATTTATATACCTCTAGCTGTATGTTCCATTTGTGGGTTTCATCCTACCAAGTTTCCGTAATGGCAACAATATCATATCTGCCCTCATTTACTTGAATTTCTAATTCACCCTGTTTATTCCTCATACTCTGTGCATTGGTGTATAGACATTTGAGTCCATTTGGATTGACCTTGTGTTTACTGTCTACATAACCTGTGTTGTGCCTGACTGCCCCTACTTTCTTGCCACCTGTTGGTTTAGTGCACATAGTATGGCACTCACTATTAAATGCTTGGCTTTGCTTGATAGCAGGGCTGATAGTCTTACCCACACAGACATCTATGTTACATGCACTGATAACCCTTTTAGTTTTGGATTGCTGGGGACAGAAATTTTCTGTATCAATTAATTCTCTGTCCCCACTGTTCAGTTTAAATGTTTATCCAGAAAATGTTTATCCAGAAAATCTGTGAATTTATTGCTAAGTAACTCAGTCCCTTTCTTTGATGGATGCAATCCATCTCTTTTGTACAGTTTTTCATTGGAGCAGTTGCAGACATTATGACTAATAAAACCAAAGCCTTCCCTTTTACACCACTCCTTTAGCCACACATTAAACTCCCTACACGCTACAACTCCCTTTACCTTTTTGTTCCTTATGTACTGGTAAAACCTCTGAAAAGATAAGCCTACAACCTATATTATTAAGTTCATACCCCAAGCTCTGGAAATCATTCGCACAGAAAGTATATCCTTTTGGGACAGATCATTTGTGCCAAGATGTATAATAGCATCAACATCAGAATCCTTACTGGCATTCTTGACTATCTTAAGAATACGCCTCTTGTCTCTGCTGGCAGTAGCACCAGGTAGACACCTGACCTCTTTATTACTTATGGCTTTTATTACTTTTATTATTTTTATTTTTTATTTTTATTATTATTATTACTTTTTATGGCTTTTATTACTTATGGCTGTCACATAACACCTGTCTTATGGATCTGCACTGGATACCAGTTTCTTTCCAGGTGCAATTTAAAGTTCTGTTTATCATCTACAGAACCTATAACTAGAACCTGGTTATCTTATAACAGTCACTTATGCACAGTCACTCACGCCCTTGTCACTTCCCGTCTGGATTATTGCAATGCTCTCTACATGGGGCTACCCCTGAAGTGCACTCGGAGGCTTCAGTTAGTCCAGAATGCAGCTGCGCGGGTGATTGAGGGAGCCACACATGGCTCCCGTGTAACACCGTTCCTGTGCAGTCTGCACTGGCTACCTGTGGTCTTTCAGGTGCGCTTCAAGGTGTTGGTTACCACCTTTAAAGCACTCCATGGCTTAGGGCCCAGGTACTTACGGGACCACCTGCTGTTACCTTATGCCTCCCACCGACCCGTAAGCTCACACAGAGAGGGTCTTCTCAGGGTGCTGTCCACCAAGCAATGTCTTTTTTATTGTAATATTTGAGATTGTGTTTGCTGTTTGTGATTATTTTCTTATTTTATTTATAACTCACTTAGCATCATAGTAAGTAGGTAGATAGGTAAATAAGGAGGGTGAAAAAGAATGAGTGAGAGTGAGTGAGTATGTGTGTGTGTGAGAGAGAGACGGGTGTTATCCAGTTGTGTGAGGCTTGACACCCCAGTGCTTGGTAGAGTTTGTAGCCTGAATCAGAAAACCTGACAGATTTGTATATTTTTATCACTTTGTATACATGACTGAGGTAATCATTGCACGGATACTGGCGCATCAGCCAATATTATTGGCTTCATATAAATCACTGAAAGTTAAAATTGATAAATAATTTTCTTCCAAAATCTACAAAATTCATCACCCAATAAAACTGTGATGCTCCAGGGCAAAATTTACGCTCTTTAATACTGAGCTATTTGTAATTGTTTGCTCCCCTGGGAATTTTCAAGACACTTTAAGAGTGGGGATCTTTTCCCACTTCACCTATTTTTTTAGTCACTCAGTGTTTAAATAAGTGGATAAATATGTCAGCTCAAAGAATGAGGTAGTAGAGACAAGATTAATGGGAAACCTACAAGTGCAAAATATATTTTGTAGGGAAAAAATGGATACAAATTCTAGCTTGGTTTCAAAGAAGATAAATGTAATTATTCTTCTGAAGCTACTGATATCCTAGATATTTCAGCAACGTGGCTGCAAGCTATCCTATCAAAGGATTTCCCCTCCATTCAGGAAGAAGAGCTGAAATCCTTCAGCAAGGAGCTCTTTCACCCTGTTTGCTTAATGAGCCAGAAGATCAGTGATGGATTGCTCCTGGTTCTCTCCGGTTCTTGCAAACCGGTAGTAAAAATGGTGGGAGGCTCTGCCCACTCGTCTGACATCATATTTGGCAATCTGCATGAGCGAAGCAAGCATGTGTGCTCCCGTTGCAAACCGGTAGTAAAGGTAAGTAGAACCCACCCCTGCAGAAGATCACTTAATGACCATAACTGAGAGTGTTGGGAATGCAGTCATTGAACAAAACTGTCATATAGGCATCTTGCTCAGTAACTGAGATTCTGGTCCCAGTTATGATCATTAAGTGAGGAAGGAGGTCAGGTAAACTGATCCTGCCATTGGCTGCCAGTGGGTAGTCAGCCATATTCAAGCTGGCAGGAAGTAGGACGTCACTTCTAGTCTCACATATTCTTTTGCTCACCTGTGATCCTCCTCTTTCTCCATTTTAATACAGAAATATCTCTCAAATCCATTGGACCATGGATTCTCTAGCATATTTTGTATGTGTACTGAATAGTGTACATTATAAATATTTATTGTTGGGAAATTTCTGCTATATTTATTATGCTGATTCATATTTTTTATAATTTGTTGTCTTTTATTTTATTAAATAAAAAGGAGCCTAGCAACTTCAGGCAAATAAAAAACTTGGGAATAAAATCACATTTGCCATTTATCAAATTAGTTTTTTGGTGGTGTCAGATTTGTACTGAACTCAATCTTTTAAACTGGGTGCATAATAATGTACATCAGGGTATGGATTGTGATGAGCAGGATTTTGCATGTTGTAGCTGGATAAAGAAAATGTGAGACGAAAAAAACACATACAGTTGTGGTTTTACTGATGCTATATCTTCCATGTAGTGGAAAGAAAATATAAAAAGGCTCTTATTTGTTTCTGTTGGCTGACTGAGTGTATTGTTGGACTGGTCTTTAAGAGAATTAAAATGTATATTGAAGAAATTGAAGGAAGACAAATAGAGAACCACAAGCCTGTTAGGTTTTGGGTAATGGTATGGGTTGTATGCTCCATAACTTGACTCTGCTACTGCTTTCTGTGTTTCATTCTGTGTCTCTTCTTGTTGCTGTTGGAACTGGGGAATGTAACCACAGCCACATTTTATAGCTCAGAGGTTCATGTTCTTTTGAACAGCTTCAAATTCTTGGCTTTCTAAAGTGCAGCTGAAAGATGTAGCAACATTTCAAAACAACTTAAGAACCTAATATGAGCAAGGATCACCGAGTTCAACATTTTCTATGGTAAAAATTATAAATACTTTAAAATGTCAGCCCTCACCTTTAATTTGAACAAGTAATTCTCTCTTGACTTGACTCAATCCTACTAAGTGTGTGGGTGGGCCACCCCTTATACCAATCCACCCCTTATGGCAGGGGTGAAATCTACTATCTTCCCTACCAGTTTGGAAGTGCATGTGTGTGTCATGCACACGCAGACCCTTCTGAGCAGGCACAGAGGATAAAAAAAGGTTATTTCCTGGTTAAAACCAGGAAGTAACGATGACCAGGCGGGTGGGAGGAGCCTCGCACTGACATCGCTACTGGTTCTCTGAACCACCTGCTGACATTGCTGAACCGGTAGCTGAAGCGGTCTGAACCGATAGCATTTCACCCCGCCTTATGATTAAATGCATAAAGTTCTTGTTGTCCCTCTTCAATTATCACTAGTGGCACATTTTTCTTATAAAAGTTCTTTTCTTTCTTAACTGTCTTTTTTATGTTTGATCTTAAAAGCATTAGATTTCAGATTTAGGGCCGAGATAGTTTTTCTGGAATTTATGTACTGATCAGTATATTTGATTATTCATGTATCAGATTGTAAGTCACATGTAGCATGAATTATTCTGAATTTGTATTGTAATCTGGAATTTGATCCTGAGCTTCAGTATAGCTTACCAATCTTTGTAGATTGTAATGGCAGGCAGAGGGTTGCCTTTTTTTAAAATTGTGTCATCATAAAATGGGACAAAACCCCTGAAAACAGAAAGCAAATGTACATGCTGTTTTTCTGGAAAGAATATTTTAGTAATAATTTGTGCCTGGAACTGAACTTTGATATGGGCCAAGGGCTAATCAATAAAGTAAACCTAAAGCCAATAAAGTAAACTTAAACTGTTACCATTTAAGACTGTAGACAGGGGAAGGAATATTCCCCTGTCTACAGTCTTAAATGGTAACAGTTTAAGTTTACTTTATTGGCTTTAGGTTTACTTTATTGATTAGCCCTTGGCCCATATCAAAGTTCAGTCCCAGGCACAAATTATTACTAAAATCTGATAAAAACAATTTAAAATGGAATTGGATAAAATGCAATTTAAAAGGAAATTGGAATAAAATACAGTTTAAAATGAAATTGGAATAAAATAAAATAATTTAATATATAGATAAATAAAATATGATAAAATTCAGTGTCACCCCTACAATCTAGCCCAATCTAGCCCCTTCAGTTCAGTGTCACCCCTACAATCTAGCCCAATGAGTCCCACATATGCTGATCTCAACTGAACCATTTTGCTTAAGTACTGTGCTGTGTTAAAAGGGACGCGGTGGCTCAGGGGCTAGGACGTTGAGCTTGTCGATCGAAATAAATATGTCCCTAAGATGTTTTGGCAGTTGTAACTTTAAATAGCTGTTTATTTGAAAAGTATGTTTGTATTTGTTGAGCCATTTCAAGTTACCCAACAGTGAAATGTAATATAGTGGATAAGGTGTCAGACTATACTTAATATTTAATTTATCCATCAGTCACGAAAAGTCATTATTAGATTTGAACCAATTACCTTTTAGCTTAACCTGCCCCAAAACATTAGTAATGGAAGAAAACTTGGAGGAAGGAGTTCTGTATATATTGCTTGAAACTTCTGCAATAAAGGTGGGATATAAATCAAATAAAGAAATAAATTTCAGAAAAGAAATGTATGTATTGCATGTTGTCTGTATATACCTAAGTATATTTTAAAAGACTACTTTGAATTATGAAGATTACTATGGAATAGTGCTTAGTACTAAGACATACAATACAGATTAAATGACTTATAGAATGAGTCTACATTTCACAGCAGACCATAGCCCATTCACAGCTGAAGATTGTTTAAATATTTATTTTACTTCATTTGCAAAATCTAAATTAATTGCATTCCTCAAAGCCAATAGGGAACATATCAGTTTAAAAAGTAATGTATGAATAATCCAGAGAATTCTGAGTAAAACTACTAACACTCTAGTAATCAGTTTATAACACTTTTCTAAGATTGAATTTTAAATGATGGAATACTAACTTTTTGAGAAGGCCATGTGGTTTGTATATATTTTGGCAACAAAACACTGCTAAAAATAATTTTTTTTTTTCCTGACATTGTAGAAAGCTTTTATTCCTAAGTACTTAAAATCTGCAGTATATCATGAGGTATACAATAGGGAAAGAAACTGGAATTACACTTTTTAAACATTCATATTTTTTTCTTCACAATAACCATTTATACCTGCTGTCAACAGAGGTAAAATTTACACCCATAGAGAAAGGAACCACTTTTGAAAAATACATAGTAATCTGTGTTTAAACATTGAGACCTTGCTTTTTCAAAGTCCAAATGTCATCAAGTATGTTTTCTCTGTTCACTGAGCCCTGAAAATCCTATCTCCGACTGCTTTATGTCAAAAGCTTAAAATTTTTCACTCCTCATAAATATCAGTTGTCATAATAAATGTTAAGTGTTTTTTTTACAAATATCACTTCTATTACAAAAGGTTACTCTGTACAGTATGTGTGTGTGTGTGTGTGTGTGTGTGTGTGTGTGTGTGTGTGTGTGTGTGTGTGTGTGTGTTTGCATGTGTATAATATATATAAGGAAAAGAGAGGAGGGACAGTTTATATTTATATGAACATATGTAATATAGATAATATTAAAATAAATTGGAGTTTTTATACCTAAAAGCTGAAAATTACTTAGTGGCATATAATCAGCATGCACAGCATAATAGTTAGCTTTCTTAAAGAGATAAATATATTTGGTGGTATCACAAATAAGTGGACATTATATACAGAGAGACATGAATAATTTTTGAGGCAAATTATATAGTTTCTGAAAAAGATATTCTTGTTTCACTGTTTTAAGGAGGCAAAGCATACAGCCTCACAAAATTCTTCGTATTCGCTTTTGCAGAACAAGTAAAAATAACACCGGGACATTTGGTGTCAAAATTTATTGTTATTATTGATAGCGGAATGTTTAGGTGTTTATAAATATAACTTGAAAGAGGCCAAAAATCTGCTGCAATTGAATATTAAAAGATGTCTGGACCAATTTGGTGAAAGGATCGATGCTGCAATTTAAAAGACAATAAAGGCAGATTTAATACAGCATTTGAAATGGCTATTTTGGTAAATACTGCTGCTAGAGATATATAGCAGTGATGGCTAACCTTTTCCGGATCAAATGCCCAAAGCACACCCGAACCCCTCAAAAGCAATTACCCCCACCTGCATGCTTTCTGCCCCTGCGCATGCGCAGCAGAGACCCAAATACCTTCTGGCCAGCAGGAGGTAAACGGGCATGCACAGCGGTGCTGAATTGGAGCGATGGCTCACATGTCATCAGAGGGGGCGCTGTGTCCCACCTCTGGCACACGTGCCTTAGGTTCACCATCGTGGTACTATAGGGTTGCATTCTAGAATAAAAGCAAATAGAATAGAATAGAATAGAATAGAATAGAATAGAATAGAATAGAATAGAATATAAGCAGACTTACAGTTATATACAGGCACTTAGTAGTACAGATCTAAATAAATTGTGCTACCATGATAACAGAGGCTCACACGCCGTAAATGCCTTTAAATGGAAATTTAAAAGAGCAAATGCAAGAATTTATAATATTTGGGTAACTTCATTATAGGAAAAGCAAATCATTTGATAAATACAGTTAACTAATACATTATTTTAAAAGGAATGGATGAGATATGGTACAAATGAGGAATGTTATACTGAAATGAAATAGAGATAGCTAATCTACAAATCTATAATAAAAGATTAAATGACATCAGCAAAATATTTCACACCAGGAGATAATGATGATGAGATGAGCCCATCAAGTTGTTGTCAACTTTCAGTTACCATATAGAGAACTTTTCTCCATGAACCATCCCAAACATGTTCTTCAGCTCCACCAATGGTATGCACTCATCTCTATTCCAACTGAATCTATCAAGTTTTTCTGGTTATTCTTGTTTTTTCTTCTCAACTTTAGGGCCTTTTCTGGAAAGCTAAATGTGTCTAAAGTAGGATAATTTGAGCCTGACCATTTATTCTTCAAGTGAAAATGCTGGATTTATTTATTAGATGATCCATTTGTTTTCTTGGCTTCCAGGTTCATACCAGAAGTGAATGCCAAAAAAACTCCAATGCCTTCGGACAGGGGTTCAACTATACCAGTTATATTAGAGTTTGAATTTGAGTAACATTTCAGAGGTGTTTCACAAAAGCCACCAGAAATTCAATTAAAAATGCTATTATAAAAAGTTCCATTTCCATTGGAATGATAATTGTAATTGCCAATATAGTACCAGAATGGTATATTAGACTTGTTGCACAATATTTAGCCAAGCATGACTGGCTAAGGAAGCTGCCATTGGATGCCACTCTTTTGAAGACAGCAGAGTCCGTATTTTGGACAGAAAGGGTTACTGGTTTGAAAGAGGGGTTAAAGAGACCATCTATGTCAAAACTGAAAATCCCTGTCACAACAAAGTGGGGGGGGGGGGTACAACATCATCTATCTCCAATCTACAACACAGTCTTTTCAACAGTTCCAAGAAGGCCCACATCAATTTGCACCACTCAGGTGACATTGATGACACAGATAAAACTCCAGGTGACCTTAACAACCCTCTAAAAGAATTCAAATGTCCAGCTGTCTGCAAGGAGTATAAATCCTTCCATTCCGCACCATCCGTCAGAGCTGAAGAAGTTTCTTGGATGAGCAGTGAAATGTCTTCAAAGAAGAACCAGAAAGTCCAGTTGCCTCTTGAAAAAAGCACCTTTGGTACTGCCATTGGATTGGATCTCCATTAGAAAGCTGCACATAATACTTCCTATTATGGACATCACCAAGATAAAGCCATCAAAAGTACTAGATAAGACTGCACTGCCTTCAAAGATGGCATCAGATCACTGAAGCACACAAAAAATAAAACGATGTGCAGGATAATTCTCAATACAAATTTCACAAACCCATATGGGATATGCCAAAAACTGAAAACTGAGCTGGGTTGTATGGAAGTTGAAGATACTTTTTCAAAAGGTGATTTGTACCCGGGGGCTATATCTGAGTTCCAGTAGCTCAGTTAGAACTGTCATGAGTTGTAGTGATTTTACAATTACTGTTAATCCACTGTGTCATATTGAGCAATACTTTTTCTGATTTTTTTTTTCTAACTATGCTGTGGAGATAACATTTCAGCAAAATATTTCTGGTGCTATTTGGATTATAACATTGTCACCAGGGAAAATGATAAAGTGCATCTACAAAATTTCAAAGCAGTGTGGGAAAGGTTATGTGTATTATGACCTTTCAGTATAATTCTACAAATGTGAGTTTGTTAAACCTAGTATTTCTACATTGTAGTCTCACCATTGATGCACAAGTCCTATGTAACTATGAAAAGAAAAGAAAAAACCTCAAGCAATTTTGAAGCCACATGATATTCCTCAGGCCTAATTCTCTTTAGGAATTTTGATTATTTTAACAGATTTCTGCTGTTAAAACCTGTTCCTTTGAACACTTCACTAAAAGTGGGGAGAAGATGACTAGGAACAAAACAGTGCAAACAAGTTTTAACATAAACAAAAGTAACAGTGACATCCACACATAATTTCACACTTAGCAGTGAAAGTCCCTTGGGATGCCTCACAATAAAGTATCAGCACCATTGTCTCACTAATCATAAAAGAGAAAAACGAAGGCCCAGTAATGATTAAGGGACTGGAGACTAAAACATATGAAGAACGGTTACATGAACTGGGCATGTCTAGTCTAGTGAAGAGAAGGACCAGGGGAGACATGGTAGCCATCTTCTAATATTTGACGGGCTGCCACGGAGAGGAGGGGAGTCAAGCTGTTTTCCAAATCACCTGAAGGCCAGACAAGGAATAAAGGATGGAAACTAACCAAGGAGATATTCAACCTAGAAATGAGGATGAACTTTCTGACAGTGAGAATAATCAACCAATGGAACATCGGAATTTGTGGGAGCTTCATCACTTGAGACTTTCAATAACAGATTGGACTTCCATTTGTCAGAAATGGTGTAGGGTTTCCTGCTTGAGCGGGGGGTTGGATTAGATGACCTATATGGTCCTTTCCAACTCTGTTAATCTGTTAATCTGTTAATACACACATCATGCTTACTCAGTTCAAAAGCATGCAAATGTGAGTAGATAAATAAGTACCACTTTGATGGGGAGGAAACAGTGCTCCACAACATCATGCTGGCCACATGACTACAGAAATGTCTTTGGACAGGGCTGACACATAGTCTCAAAATGCAGATGAGCACCATCCCCTATCATGGAGAGACTACAACAAGTGGAGTAAAATCGGCACTGACTTCTTTCCTTTCCTTTCATTTCCTTCTGGGCTCACTCATATCTGTGGAGAAAAATTCAGCACATATACAAATAAAAGCCATTGGTGTAGAGATTTAAAAGTTTTAGCTTCTACTTTTCTAGAATAAAGTTGATCTTCATCATTGATTATTAATTACTATTTCAAATCTTCAAGCCTTAAGGAGAATTACACTTAGACAAGCTGCTTGAGAGCAGAGTTTGGCTTTTACATTGTGGCAGAGTTTGTTCAAAATGGCCGGGGGTATTTTCAAACAACAACTCAGCACAATAGGTTTTTTAGAACAACTAAACAATGAGAATGGGTTCCAATTCATAGCTGAACAGTTTCAGATCTGTAAAAAAATGGAACCAGATATATAGTATAAGTACTGCATTAGCCAGCTACCAACAGATTGACCGTGAGGCTTATTCAAAGTTTCCAGAATGCTTTGAGAACAATATCTGGAGAAACCATAACACTGACTCAAAAGCTGGCACATCTTCTACTGGCATATTGCTATGTAGTAAACACAACTACAAACGAAGCACCAGCATTATTGTTCTTAGATTGGACTGTGTGTTCAAAGTAGACCTTTCAAATGTAAATTGCAAGGAGGTGGACAAGCAGCTGAAGTGTGTTGAAGATTTTCTGAGTAGGAAACTTGTCACTTTTCCTTTGGACAAACTATACCAGCAATTCTTCTTATATAGAAGAATATAAATGGTCGACAAGGAAAAAAATAGACCCTACTGTATATATTTTGCTTGATAACTAAAACAGGCAAAATAATACCTAATACCAGGAGCTGAAACCTCTGCCTCAAGACTAAGATATGGCTAAGAGTTTTCTGATATTTTCCTGTTTCAGTGTCAAATAAAGAAATTCTGTATTCTGCACATTTACAATATACAATGCAATACAATAAACAATATTCTTTACTGGCGAAGTGTGATTGGACACACAAGGAATTGTCTCCAGTGCATAAGCTCTCAATATACATAAAACAACAAGGAGATATAATCATAAAATACCAATAAGAAGATGTAATAAGAAAGATGAAAAGCATGGTAGTAATACTATCCTACTACATGGTTAGATATCCTTAGGCGTAAGACAGTGCTGTGGGAATTGTGTGTTTAGCAGAATGATGGCATGGAGGGAAAAAAATTGTCTTTGTGATTTTGGCATGCAATGCTCTGTAGCATCTGAGGGGAGGATTTGAAATAAGTTATATCCAGGATGTGAGAAGTCTGTAGATATTTTCTCAGCCCTCTTTCTGACCCTTGCAGTAACTTAGTTGTGAGACTTTCTCTGGAGTTTTTTTGGGGGGGGTTTGGTTTGTTTGTTTTTTGTTTTGTGGCCATATTTCTTCCACTGTAGAAATGATGCCACATTGGGTCACGTCTCAGAGGCTCACTAACACAGCATTGTAAGTCATGCAGCCAACAGAGAGCAAGAGGAGGTATGCTCTGCATTGCAGATCTAGTTGTTGGAGTGCTTTGTGTACATGCAAGCCTATAAGCATCATATAGAAAAGAAGATATAAAGGAAACAAAGAAATTTAAAGCTATTGCTAATTTGATAACATAATGAAAGAATGGAATAAAAAAATCCTGCTTCTCCATAACTCAAATCCAATGCCTTCTTTTGCATGGATGTGCAAGGAATGCATATGGCTGCCCAACAACTGATAGGTATTGTCAGCTCTGACAGCACCAAAAGGAAGAATTGTGATAGTCTTGCCCTCAGCAGACAGACGGTTGTTCTCAAAATAATTAAGCAGCAAATGGTCATGCAGGCAAGTTTTGCAAAAGCAGCATTAGCATATGCAGATTATTCTGCTAGATTTAGGTGATGTGACTAAAGAGCTATCTTCTCTTCTTCTTTTAAAGAGTCCTTACATGCAGCATATAAATTGCATTTATTATGCCTCGAGGTTAAATCTGAAGCATATTTGAATTATAAAAGAAATGATATCCCTAGTTGTTAAAAACAGCATTGTTCCTTTTTTCTTCGTCTACTTTTTTTCTCAGAAATAATTCATTACGTTATAGTTGTGTGTAATAAATGAGCCCCAATTGCCATGGAAACAATAACTTCCTCATTCTGTTCTACATATTTCCCAGATGCAATAACAGTATCATCATCTAGACTTAAAAGAAAAAAGAAAAAGACAGGGTTAGATTTGGGCAATTTGTAATCTCTCAAAATGTCTAATGGCAAGGACTTATAATAGATATTTTGAGTCATTCTCTACGTTATTGCTGTAACGGTGGGGGAATGGTTGCCCATAAAAATTATAACATATCCCTGCAATACTTTTAGTTTAAATTTGTCAGTACTATTGTAAATAAACTGTGATAGAAAACAAACAATTTATAATGTGGACACGTTGCAACAAGGGTAGTCAACCTTTTTATACCGACTGCCCACTTTTGTATCTCTGTTAGTAGTAAAATTTTCTAACCGCCCACCAGTTCCACAATAATGTGCCATGTATCGTCGTCTGCGCATTTATTTATTTATTTATTTATAGTTCAATTTAGTTTAGTTTAGTTTAGTTTAGTTTATTTAGATTTCTATACCGCCCTTCTCCCGAAGGACTCAGGACAGTTTACAGCCATTTAAAAACACAGAGAATACATAATATAAATAACAAATTTAAAAATGAATTTAAAACGAATATTAAATAGGCCTAATTAACTAAAACGGTCATAGACCGACGTAAAACCCTTTAAAATTTAAAATTATAATTAAAATGCACTTAGGCTAGTCCCGCACGATTAAATAGTAAGGTCTTCAGTTCCCGCTTGAAGGTTCGGAGGTTGGGGAGTTGGCATAACCCCGGAGGCAACTCGTTCCAAAGGGCCGGTGCTCCCACAGAGAAGGCTCTCCCCCTGGGGGCTGCCTCTCATGCATCGTGGATTGGGTTTGTGGGGGGCACCGGCTACCAGCTCTGCTTGTTTGTTACAGCTAGGTGGTGTGGGGGGAGATGCGTGAGCTACTCTGGGACAAGGTTCTTTTGTTTGTGGTCGCACTATAGCACCATTTAGTTTCACTTACGTAACGTGAACTAAACTAATGCGAGGGCGATACAAATAATATATTTTCAGAAATTTAAATTGTCATGGGGAATTTTATGAAAACCTAATGAAAATGTTTTTAAATAATGCTATGAAAATTTTTTAAGAAGTTAATTAAATTAAAAAAAAGGAAAGTGCTTCAGTATAGGACAAAACCCCTACCGCCCCCCATGAAAGCTGGAACGCCCACTAGTGGGCGGTAGGGACCAGGTTGACTACCACTGCATTACAATGTTTATAATAGTGTTTTTGACAGGCTCCAGCATTCCTATTGGTGTTACCCAAACAAGCAAATTCCATCATAAAATGTTCATTCAGCCAAATCATAACCAGGCACCTTTACTTGGTCTTCACGGGACTGCAATAAAGATTAAATGGCAAAGGGAGCACTATATATACAGCTGTGAAATACCTGGAAACTCAAGTTTTCATTTCAAGAATGTGAACATATTTAGGCCACAATACCAATATTTGTCTAGGAATCAGTCCTATTTAGCACATTGGAATCTGTGACCGTAAAGTAATTTTAATTAAAAAAAAAGACAAGGGGGTTATTATTTTTTTGCAATTTGATATACATTGTGCAGTATTTTGCAATGATCTGCTTGAGAATAAACTAATATAGATGAACTACAAAATAAATAAATAATTCCCATCATTACTTTTGATCAAGATTTTTATGAATCAAATTAAAACACAGATTTTGAGAAACCATCCTATTAATATTTTAAAATGAACAAATATATTTAATGTACATCATATAAATTTTCTATATGATATGTAGCGGTTTACTTCTTTTTCATCATGTCCTTTTTCTGAAGTATATACTTCTGAAATGTCATATAGGAAGTATTGAAAAAAAGATATTTAGTTTATATATGATAACATAATTTCATAGCTGGGTTATAAACCTGTCTGACAATAATTAAACATGGACTTGTGCCTGCATGCTGGTTTTGAAAGCTGAAATTACAGACTCTATGAAATCAAGTCATTAGACAAATCTTTCCTACTGTGCTCCTTGATGCTTATTACAGAAAAAAAATTTTTGCAAAAATATTAGAGCTAAATAAATAAAAGATAAATAAAAGAGGTGGATTGTTGATTAGCTTAATGTTTCTGTTAGGTCTTTGTTCATGTTTATTGATGTTTATTTGAACACCAGGCACCAAATGATTTGTAAAAAGCATATATCAAATTTCCCAAGAACTAACAAAAAAAGGAAAAAGTTTATATGATCTATAAATCTGGAAACAAAACTTTGAACTAAATCAGAGGAATTTGAAAGAAGCATAATTTAAACAGATCAGGACAGAAACAGGGATTCTTGAGTATATGGCAGGATCAAACCTAAATTCTTATGTCATGTATTTTGGGGTTGTTACTCAAAAATGGCAATGCACCAAAAAGGAAAATCCTTATAGAAAAATAAACTACAAATTTTGTATTTAAACATTTTAGAAGTTAAAGAAAAAGTAGCCATAAAGAGAAATGGTAAACCTTCAGCTTGTTATAAAAGAAACCTAAATTACTTCTTATTGAATAATTATAAATGTGTAACGTTATACATTATACATTTATAATATATTATGTTTGGCCACTGCTATAAATGTATAATGTTACACACCTAACTTTTTTTTCCTGGTCTTGTACACAGGTGGTTTCTCTTAGTATCTTGTTTACTAATCTGTGCTGAATTTTTGTTCCTGCTATTTTGGGAAGAACAGGTCAACAATGTTTGTTCAGAAGCCCTGTTTAAAATGCATAAGATGGATGCCTGGGACAAAATAAGCATAATGTGACTTCTTAAGCTTTGACCTTTCATGAACTTTGTCACTAATTTGTAAAGTCAAGTCTGGCATATAAACTTAGTTAAATTAAGTCAGAGGATGGTTTTTCACATAGCAAGATTGTGTGATGGAATGTCAGGAGAGGATTAAAGGAAATTTGGATGCATAGGAAGGTAGAATAAACATATATAGATTTGGAATAAAGCCTCATCAATTTTTTCAACTCCTCAAATTGAAGAGCCAATTCCAGTCAATGTTGCCAAGTTTGGATCTGAAATATTCAATCCAAATTGATTCTTGACTGATCCACACATTCATATTAACAGGCTGTGGTTATTATGGAGGAACCACAGGGGCACAATGGTTAGAGTGCAGTACTGCAGGCTACCTCTGCTGACTGCTGGCTGCCAGCAGTTTGGCAGTTCAAATTTTACCAGGCTCAAGGTTGACACAGCCTTCCGAGGTCAGTAAAATTAGGACCCAGATTGTTGGGGGCAACATGCTGACTCTGTAAACCACTTAGAGAAGGCTGTAAAGCACCATGAAGTGGTATATAAATCTAAGTGCTATTGCTATTATTGCTGAAACCAGCAATAAAAACACTCACTAGAATGGAGAAGACATGAAAGATAAAGGCTATATAGGTAGATCTATAGATATAGGCATTTATACACAACTCAATAATATTCCATGGGGACTTACAAAAGCAGTAAAATGTTAAAATACAAAAATCATATACAAAATAAAAATACATGTTTTTAAGGTATCTAAAAGGATCAATGAAGATATTTAACTGCCGAGCAATTTTTTATGATGCCCATATGATGTATTTGCAGTGAAATAAGTAAACTGTTTTCAAAAGCAATTCTGCATGTAACATATTGCAATAGCATGGATGGGAAATTGTGGGGAGATGAGTATTGTAATATATATCATTAACTTCAAAAAAATATGTCTTAAAAATTTTCATAAATATCTCAGAACTCATGATATTGAACAATGATATTGACAACTCTTTTTAAACTAGTTTGTATTTTTCATATATTGGTTTCTATCAGATTGATATAGTTGGGGAATCAAATGCTAGTATTAATTTCACTTGGGTCTCTCTTCTCCAATCGTGTCTAGATTGGCTGTTCCTTGAATAGATATTCTTAAGGATTAGAGAATGCTCTACAAAATGCAGTGAAACCATGTGAATGTATAAAAAAATAAACCAGGTATTTACCTAAATCAAGCTTTGAAATTTCTGACTCACATACTGTGCGATAGGCATTTGTGTTCTATTGATGAGTATTCACTAAAGCATGAAAGAACAAGTTCTGATCTTCAGGCAAAAGTAGAGCAAGCGGCAAGTTCAGAGCTTGGACGATAAAGGAAGTCAGGGCTTTGATCAAATTATCTTTCTCTTTCTCCATAGTCACAATTTTGCCTTCTAAAAAGAGCAGATGAGGAGACCATGGCAGAAGGATGGTAAAGGTTGACTTTGTAGAATGTCTATCTAAGCCCAACTTATGAGTCATATGTAACAATAGAAGAGTACCTCTTGAGGAAATCTAAAGGAATGTCCATGTGTAAGTGAAGCCTAGTAAGTGCACCATACAGTGAACTTTTTATTGTATAAAGCAGGGGTGTCAAACTCATCTGGATCTGGCGTGCTGAGTACTTAGATCGTGCCCACAGGGATGCCCTGGAAACAGCAAAGGACTGGCCCGTGGGGCCTCTGCCAGCAAAAATGGAACTCGGGTGGGCCACGCGTGCTAAAAGCACACTAAACTAAAAGCAAAACAAAAGGAGAAGTGTTTCCCCTTTTGCATTTGAACATGCAAGAGGCGACAGGAAAGGAGAAATGAAAAGAGAAAAGAAAAAGAAGGAAAGATGGGAAGAGAGCAAGGAAGGAAAAATAAGGAAAGAGGAGAAGGAAGAAAAAAGGAGAAGGAAGAGGGAAGGAAAAAGAAAAAAGGGAGGGAGGGAGGGAGGGAGGATCATTATAATGAGAGTGAAGGAGGATCTGAGGGAAGTCCTGCATTAACACTTGGCCACCACAGGTAGCCCCAACACGATTGACCACCATGCCCCCCACCTCCCTGAGGTCAAACACAACCCTGTTGCAGCCCTCAATGAAATTGAATTTGACACCCCTGGTATAAAGTCATGAAAGCAAGGATGGATGCATAGAATCAGCATGAACAGTTGACTGGAAACGTATTCACTTCGCATGCTTAATTTGGGATGATAATTTGTATATGAAATGCTGATTTTGTAGTTAGATCTCTTTATTTGGATCAAGCAAGCAAGCTTTGGAAAAGACAATCTATTTTACCATGTTGCTGTTTTGTGAACTCTAATAATAAGCGAAAGCAAAACGAACAATTTTATGCCCTCTATGGCTTATCCATTGCTTCCTACTCTGTTAATATGGAATGAGCGGGGGGGAGGAGAATTGCAGCTCAAAACTCTGCTATTCAGAGTCTGAAGTAATCCAAAACATTACATCTCAAGATGTCGTTTTCAATAGGACAGGTTTAATAAAAGCTACATGTATCCCCAGAGACTGATTGACTGTAAAACGATTTGACTTGAATCATTCATGCTGTCTGAGTGATTAAATTCTCCAGATACACCTGTGAAATTCAAAAAGTCATATAATTGGTTCCCTGTAGAAAATGAATTCTTCATTTTAGGGAGCAGGTAGGTATACTGGGCTATAGGTTTGCTCATTCACACATACACACAGATTTTCCACTAGATATTTTTTGAGGTTGGAGACTCTATTCCCAAAGCAATACTAACAAGGCTAGGTTTTTAAAAAGGGCCTTTTGACCAATAATATGTCCTACTGCTATGTTTTTAATGCATAAACGCCAAAAACTTTAGGAAAAAGTTTTTCAATCAATTTATTTCTGTTTCTAATCTTTCCACTACAGACACAATCAGGTGGAAATAGACGGGATGTGTGTGTGTGTGTTTGTCTGTGTGTGTGTGTGTAAGTGTTCCTGACCTGACAATGATTAGCAGAGCAGGTTAAGTGGAGTCCTTGGTGTTCTCTGAGATTGGTTGTTTTCTTGCAGACATTTCATTACAGTGCTGGAAGACAATGGGGTTTGCTCTCTGTTTATATGCAATGGGCTGCTCTGTCAGTCTTAGTGAGAGTGGTGGGGTTTTCTTCTTGGTAGTTTCTTGATTAGGCTGTTGTTTACTGTTTGATCATTTGTCTTGAGTTGACAGTTCTTTGGAATATTGTTTGCTGCTTGATTGTTGGTATGATATTAATTCTGACATTAATCCCTGTTTATCGAGATGTTGTTTGCTGATGACAAAGCATGTTTTATAACTAAACTTTATATCTGTATCGGAAATGATATTTATTTACAAGAAATACATTAAAGGGATAGGAAAAACCTAGTCTAGCCTTCTCTATGTCTTATCAAAGTTGAAGAGCTTCCTGTGGTGGGAGGTGGGATAGAGAATGCTGGGAAGAAAGGCAGAAGGAAGTGACCTGGGATTAGCAATGTCATATAAAGAGTAGGTGCAGTGTTAGGAATAGAAAACAAACAAAATTTTATTTACTGAACTTTATTTCAGTCATTTACCAATAAAAGTAGATAGGGAAAGAAGAAGCATACAGTACATCTTCACTGTCTTTCTACAACCCCTGACCCTTGAAGCCACTATGAATCTAAAATAGAATAGAATTTTTTATTGGCCAAGTATTGGCACAAGGAATTTGTTTTGGCTTATATTAAATTTGCATCTCCAACACATTCGGCAAACTAAAGAAATCCAGACTGCATCTAATGCAGCGTGTTACAAGAAACAAACAGTTGTAGTTGTTTAAAATGTCTTCTCCAAACTTCAGAAAAGTTCCATGTCCCAAATAAGCACAGAGACAATTAGCAGAAGCAAAGATGAATAAATCATTTTGAAATATTTTCTAGAAAATGAAAAATGAAAAAAAAAAAAAACAACCCCAAGCAATATTTCTTATTGGAAACCATGGATTGAATTCATTTGACCATAAGGAGAAGGAAAAGAGCCGATAGCAACATTCCAAAAATGCTTGTGTACTGTTAGCAGTACTCATTGAATAAATTAAATTAATCCATGAAGAGAAAGATTTAATATAAGTTCTTTCTTACGCAGTTCGATAGTGTAAAGATAGTATCACATATTTTTCATATATGGAAAAGATTTCCCTGTACAAGATCTTTTCCATACAGATGGCAAAAATGCATTCCATTCTGATTTTGCAAGCATTTGTTCAAAAGGAAGACAACTGTAAACTTAAAATGATTTTCCCAAAAAGGAAGAGGAAAAGCAGAAAAGAATTATAAACACAGGAAAAAATCCTGATCAGTTCCCAGTTTCCAAACCTTATCAACATACATTTGCCAACTATTACTGAAAATAATCCATGAGATTCAACTGTATATGAGAGAGAAGTAACAGCAGAGAGACATCTATATTTCTATTGACATATATGTGGTTATATGCGCATGCTTTTCAAAAACTACATTTCAAAAAGGGCAGGATCTGTTCAAAAAATTTAAGTAAGCTTAAATTATTAACTAGATATAAAATGGATTTTCTGAGATACATTTTCTGAGGATGGTCACGTTCTTCCATACCTTGATGAACGTATTTTTTTCTTTTATGTACACTGAGAGCATATGCACCAAGACAAATTCCTTGTGTGTCCAATCACACTTGGCCAATAAAATTCTATTCTATTCTATTCTATTCTATACCTTCTAGCAGCTAATATTTAAACTGGTATGTTGCTTTTCATCCTGGCGGTAGGGAATATCCATTAAGACTCTTGGCCATTGACAACTTCATCCTCTACAAATGCCTACAGTTCTCTTCTAAAATGTCTGCTAAAGATATCAATTATATCTTTAGTTCAAAATTTACAAAGAAATTTACTACTTTTAAACCTGACTCTTTTGTGCTAGAATGCAGTCATTAAAGCCAACCAGATAAACGATATTTTTGTATGACTAACCAAATCTAAGAGGAATTTTTTCTTCTAAACTAATGCAGTTTGCAATAGGTGGAAGATGTCTATCCTCTTGCAAAATTCATGAAGGAAGCAGGCTGGACAGCCCACTTATTAATATTTCTCATATGCTGCTGAGGTCGACCAAGCAATGTACTTTCTTTTTCTTTTCTTCTAGCTATTCACAGTCAATCTACAATGTCAGGATGAGGGCAATAAATATGATTGTTAGAATTTTCTCCTGGTTTTCGTGAATTCTTTTCTTTAATGCATATTAATTCATGCTGCAAATATATGCAAATTGTAAATTATATGTTGTCTTCCGTTCAGTAACAAAAACTTCAAGCAAATGATGTAGGAATTAATTAGGTTGTCAATACCAATGCATAACTTGTCAGTGAAAATGCCCAGATTAATGTGTTTCATCAGTGGAGTTTGACAACTTCTCTTGTCAAGACAATTTTTTTTTCTTTTTGGTCACTGATTATAAGGCAGAAATTTCACAGTGATGCACTTTTCTGGCCCAAGTAAGTTTTACCTCTAACATTTTTCCACATTTCTTGAGATGCAAGATGGGAGGTACCAAAAATTAGGTGCTCTCCAATCAGATGAAAATTGGTAAGTTTTCCATTTTTCCCAAAACCAACGTTCAGCCATTGTTGAAGTGGCATTGTCAGAAATTATTATAAATTTAAAAATTATATTAAAAACAGGGATCATTCAGAATGCTAATTTGAAAACAGGTTTCTGAGTTACCTTAACAGAACCAAAGATTCTGTTAACATTGTATGGGCATCTTTGGGTAAAGAAAGTGGTCAAGGATACCTTGCTTACATTATTTAAACATTGATCAGTTGCTTTAGATTTTTATCTAAACAATGTTAATCTTTTTGCCCATTTGCTACTAAAACTCGAAGGAACATTGCTATGTTCCTACATAGTTCAACACATTATTAATTGCTGTCATTCAAGAAAAACCTACATATTTTAAAAAAAAACTTTTACAAGCTGGTGAGCTACAGCTCATAAAATACTACATAATTTTTTTGTCGCAGGTGGAAAACCCTGTCATTCCAGGCCATTCATTTTTCAGGTTGATTCAGGATCGTTTAAACGCTGCAGATTTCAAGATTTAGACAAAATAGGCAGAGGCTTTTTCTTTCTAATCTCAGATTCTATCTCAATAATAAGAAACTTAATCCCACAAATAATAAACCTTTTATTAACAGTGCAGATCAAAAGATTTGTAGTCAGATCAAAAGATTGATCTGTCTATATGTAAACTAGATATAAACTATATCTGGAAGAACGGAGTATTCTGAAGAGGAAAAGAGGAGATGAAATCACAGAATAGGAGAAAAGAAAGAAAGAAAGAAAGAAAGAAAGAAAGAAAGAAAGAAAGAAAGAAAGAAAGAAAGACCTTGATTTAGTAGTATGAAAATAAAATGATGATGATGAAGAAGAAGATGATGATAATTTTTCCTTGTTAATTGCAGTGCTGAAGTGAGGAAGCTTAAATCCTTTCCCTGCATTCTCTTTTGACAAATATTAAGTGGAGCTGGCCCTGAAATAAAAATTCCAGGGCTTTAAAAATCATTGTCAGAACTGCAAGCATAGCCTGAATACAATGTGCAACTACTGTATGCCCACTGTGTTTTTATCATTTCTTCATACTTCATAGATAGACTTGCCTCCCTCTATTCACTCAGTGTGGTGTCTTCTCTCAGCAGAGTTTGATCCCTTCCCCCTGTCACAGATAAATAAGAATAAAACGAATTTCTGAAAAACAGGAAATGTAAAGAATCTCTGTCTGCCTTTATCAGCTCCTTATTATTTCTGTCTTTTGGCAGTTCTGTGAAAATTTCCATTTCACATAGCAAGAAAAATGTCAGAAGCAATTACAGTTTATTTTTCACCTAAGATTTTGTAACAATGTGAAGTTTAAATCTCAGGAAACAATGCAATATTTTTAGCTTCATCCAGTTTTAATTCTGTCCCTTTCCCACATGCAAAAGCATAATTATAATAAAAGTTGACATACTGAGACTATTTTTCCAAATTGTTCTTCTTTTTTCTTGCAAGTTACAGCTACAGATACCAAAATAAGGTATCATTTAGTTCATGGAAGGATATTCCAGGTTTGTAGCTTTTAATACTTCAATAATTTGTGTGCAATGCACAGGCTCTTTGTATAGTTTTGTATAGTTCCTACTACCAACTAATATTTTCATTTAGAAATACTTGTTATTGTATTATCAAAAACTCCAATACAGTTGCACTTTCAAAACACTGGAAGTAAATCTAGGATCACTTGCTCTGTAACAAAAAAATAAAAATAAAATAAAATAACTGCCTCTATAGCATTTCAGAAAAATATGACATTAGCATTGCTTGAAGGATTCCATGATGTTAAATGCAAAGATTGAAGTGTTGTGCTTATTTAAAGCTCTATCACAAGTTTTTTGATATGGGAAGATAAAATAAAGTACCTTGTATTTACATTTTCTGTCCATAACTTAGATATCCCAGGCAAATAGTATACTTGCTAAGTTGTATTGTTACTAGAGAATCAGTGAATCATGTGATAATAATGCTAAACTGGAATTAGGAAGTTAAGGTTCTTTATCCAAAAGTGCTTTTTCCAAGAGGCAACTGGACTTCCTTGTTTTTCAAGAAGCTTCTTCAGATGTGATGAGAACTGAAGCTTCTTGGATGAGAAGCAAAATGTCTTCAAAGAAAAACAAGAAAGTCCAGGTGTCTTTTGGAAAAAACAAAACACCTTTGGGATAACAATGACCTGGCTGACTGAGAATCTCCATAGACATTGTTGTTGTTAGTTGCGAAGTCATGTCCGACCCATCGTGACCCCATGGACAACATTCCTCCAGGCCTTCTTATCCTCTCCCATCCTCTGGAGTCCATTTAAGCTCATGCCTACTGCTTCAGTGACTCCATCCAGCCACTTCATTCTCTGTCGTCCCGTTCTTCTTTTGCCCTCGATCTTTCCCAGCATTAGGTTCTTCACCAAGGAGTCCTTCCTTCCAGGGGTGAAATCTAAAAATTTTCCCTACCGGTTCTGTGGACGTGGCTTAATTGGTGGGCATGGCTTGGTGGTCAGATGACTGGGTGGGCATGGCCAATAACAATAAATAATAAAAATAATAAACAAAATATACAAAAAAATAAGTGGTACCAAAAACCATCTTTCACACTTTACACACACACAACACAACACAACTGATTTATACACAATGTAAAAGCAGCTGCACTTCATACAAAATGGCCCTTGCAATAAGCAAGAGCCTCACACAGCCACAAAAAGCTCAAAAACCAACTTTCACACTTTACACACACACAACACAACATAACACAAGTGACACACACACACAAAATGCCACATACAGCTTTGTGAGATTTTATGTGTTTGTGTAGTTAGAGTGAAATACTACAGAAACACACCAAATCTCAGAAAGCTGTACAAATATTTTATTTTATTTTATTTTATTTTATTTATATTTTATTTATATTTTTTAGATCAGGGGTTTCCAACCTTAGTAACTTTAAGGTTTGTGGACTTCAATTCCCAGAGTTCTTCAGCCAACAAAGCCAGCCAGCATTACTTGCTTGCTGAGGAAATAGATTAGCTAGCAACTGAATCTGTCTGGTGCTAAAAGTGAAACTGCTGTTTTCAGGCTGGGAAAGCCATGCATTAGATCAGTAATCAGGTAAGTGCCTTAGAATCTCTTCTTTACTTGTAGAAAAACATGTTTTTTAAGATTCTGCTGATGAGGAACTCAGGTGAGATCGCCAGAAGAGCCTTTAAAAAAAATTTTTAAGTTTAAAGGCTCTGCCAATCTCAGCTGAGGGGCGGGATCTTCAAAGGCTTTTTTTTACTTTTAAAGGCATGTTTTCAGCTGAAGAAAAAGTGCTTTTAAAAGTTAAAAAAAACCTCTGCTGATGGTGTGGCTCAGCAGAGGCAGGGGGCGGGGCCAGGGATTTTTGCCACCGGTTCTCCGAACCAGCAGCCACGATCACTACCGGATCAGGTGAGCCGGTCCGAACCGGGAGCATTTCACCCCTGCTTCCTTCTCATTAGGTGGTCAAAGTATTTCAGTTTCATCTTCAGGATCTGGCCTTCAAAAGAGCAGTCAGAGTTGATCTCCTCTAGGACTGACTTATTTGTTCGCCATGCAGTCCAAGAGACTAGCAGAAGTCTTCTCCAGCACCAGAGTTCAAAGGCCTCAATTTTTTGGCGCTCAGTCTTTCTTATGGTCCAACTTTCACAGCTATAAAGTCTAATATGGTTTCCAGGCCTGACACATACATTGCAACTGGGAAAACCATAGTGTTCTGTCCCCCTCCACAGTCCGGGAGACATGAGCGATGACTTAATTAGCCGCAACTATCAGCTTTGGCAGCAAACTAGCAAGTGTCTGCCAAGTGTCTCTGTTATCTCTCTTGATGCCAATGAGTCAGCCAGGAAACCAGGAACAAACAGAACTTCAGCTCTAATTCTCCCTCTAAGCAGTTGATTTTGCTCGCCACAAAGTGGTATAGCAGCCCTTGCTGCTTTTATATCCTGTGGGGTGTGGCTCCATGACTCAGCACTTCCTAGGCCTGCCCCACCCCTGCTTCTGTTGTTCCCGCCTCTCCTGCCTATGAAACCTAGGGTCCAGCCAGGCCTGATTGCCATTAGCCGGGTCTGGAGGCGTGGCCTGGGGGTGGAGAAGAGTCAGGGGACGGAGGCCTCGTTATCTCCTCCACCTGGCCTGCCTCTGGCTCCTGGAGCTGAACCAGGGAAGCCGGTGCTCCAGAGGTAAGTCCTGATGGCCCTTCCCCTCACTTTCTGAGTCACTTTCTGGCAGGGGGCCCGGCTCAGGGGGCGCAGACACAACACATAGCCTTGACTATACGCACTTTTGTTGGCAGGGTGATGTCTCTGTTTTTTGGTACGCTGTCTAGATTTGCCATAGCTTTCCTTCCCAGGAGCAAGCGTCTTTTAATTTCTTGGCTGCAGTCCCCATCTGCAGTGATCTTGGAGCCCAGGAAAATAAAATCTGTCACTACCTCCATTTCTTCCCCATTTATCTGCCAGGAATTGAGAGGGCCAGATGCCATGATCTTAGTTTTCTTAATGTTGAGTTTCAAGCCAACTTTTGCACTCTCCTCCTTCACCCGCATCAAGAGGCTTTTTAGTTCCTTTTTGCTTTCTGCCATTAGAGTGGTATCATTTGCATATCTGAGGTTGTTGATATTTCTCCTGACAGTCTTAATTCCAACTTTTGATTCATCCAGCCCCGCCTTTCTCATGATGTGCTCTGCATATAAGTTAAATAGGCAGAGCGATAGTATACAGCCTTGCCGGACTTCTTTCCCAATTTTGAACCAATCAGTGGTTCCGTGTCCAGTTCTCATTGTTGCTTCTTGACCTGCATACAGGTTTCTCAAGAGACAAATAAGATGGTCTGGTACATCAATTTCTTTAAGAACTTGCCACAATTTGTTGTGATCCACACAATCAAAGGCTTTAGCATAGTCAATGAAGCAGAAGTACATGTTTTTCTGGAACTCCCTAGCTTTCTCCATGATCCAGCATATGTTGGCAATTTGATCTCTAGTTCCTCTGCCTTTACGAAATCCTGCCTGTACTTCTGGTAGTTCTCGATCCACATACTGCTGGAGCTTAGCTTGTAGGATTTTAAGCATAAACTTACCAGCATGTGAAATGAGTGCAATGGTGCGATAGTTTGAACATTCTTTGGCATTGCCTTTCTTTGGAATTGGAATGTAAACAGACCTTTTCCAATCCTGTGGCCACTGCTGAATTTTCCAAATTTGCTGACAAATTGAGTGTAGCACTTTTACTGCATCGTCTTTTAAGATTTTGAATAGCTCAGCTGGAATACTGTCTCCTCCACTAGCTTTGTTGTTGCTCAAATTTCCTAAGGCCCATTTGACTTCACATTTTAGGATATCTGGCTCAAGGTCAGTGACCACCCACCACATCATGGTTATCAGGGATGTCGTTCTTGTATAGTTCTTCTATGTAATTTTGCCACTTCTTCTTAATCTCTTCTGCCTCTGTTAGGTCCCTGCCACTTTGGTCCTTTATCATGCCCATCTTTGCATGAAACGTTCCCTTCATATCTCCAATTTTCTTGAAGAGATCTCTGGTCCTCCCTATTCTATTGTTCTCTTCTATTTCTTTGCACTGTTCATTTAAGAATGCATTCTTATCTCTTTTAGCTATTCTCTGGAATTCTTCATTCAGCTGGGTGTATCTTTCTCTTTCTTCCTTGACTTTTGCTTCCCTCTTTCCTCACCTATTTGCAGAGCTTCCTCAGACAGCCATTTTGCTTTCTTGCATTTCTTTTTCTTTGGGATGGTTTTAGTTGCTACCTCTTGTACAATTTTGCGAACCTCCATCCATAGTTCATCAGGCACTCTGTCTATCAGATCTAATTCCTTAAATCTATTTGTCATCTCTGTATCTTCATCAGGAATATGATTTAGTTCATACCTGAGTGGCCTGGGGCTTTTTCCTACTTTCTTCAATTTAAGCCTAAATTTTGCAAGGAGAAGTTCATGATCTGAGCCACAGTCAGCTCCTGGTCTTGTTTTTACTGACTATATAGAGCTTCTCCATCTTTGGCTACAGAGCACATAGTCAATCTGATTTCTGTGTTGACCGTCTGGTGATGTCCATGTGTAAGTCGTCTTTTGTATTGTTGGAAAAGAGTGTTTGCTATGACCATCGTATTATCTTGACAGAATTCTATCAGCCTATGCCCTGCTTCATTTTGTACTCCAAGGCCAAACTTGCCTGTTACTCAGGTTACCTTTTGGCTTCTTACTTTAGCATTCCAATCTCCCATGATGATAAGGACATCATTTTGGGGTGTTACTTCTATAAGGTGCTGTAGTGTTTCATAGAACCGGTCAATTTCATCCTCTTCAGCACCAGTGGTTGGGGCATAGACTTGAACTACTGTGATATTGAATGGTTTGCCTTGGATTCAAACTGAGATCATTCTGTCATTTTGGGGATTGTATCCCAGTATTGCTTTTCCTACTCTTTTATTGATTATGAAGGCTACTCCATTTCTTCTGACGGATTCTTTCCCGCAGTAGTATACCTGATGGTCATCTGAATTAAATTCACCCATTCCTGTCCATTTTAGTTCACTGATTCCTAAGATGTCGATGTTCAGTCTTGTCATCTCTTGTTTGACCACGTCCAGCTTACCTTGATTCATGGATCTTACATTCCAGGTTCCTATGGAGAAAAAAAATCTTTACAGCATCAGATTTTCCTTTCACCACCAGATACATCCACAGCTGAGCGTCCTTTTGGCTTTGGCCCAGTCACTACATTCTTTCTGGCACTACTAGTACTTGCCCTCCACTCTTCCCCAGTAGTATATTGGACACCTTCCGACCTGAGGGGTTCATCTTCCGACGTCATATCTTTTTTCCTTTTTGTACTGTCCATGGAGTTTTCATGGCAAAGATACTGGAGTGGGTTGCAATTTCCTTCTCCAGTGGATCACATTTTGTCAGAACTCTCTGCTATGACCTGTCCATCTTGGGTGTCCCTGCATGGCATAGTTCATAGCTTCATTGAGCTAAGCAAGCCCCTTCACCACGACAAGGCAGTAACCCATGAAGGCGATTTCCTTAATCCATAGACATTCAGGTTCTATATGCACTTCTTGTGTATAGGGAGAAAGAACTGGGAGATGTTGAAATGTTAAGATAAGAGAAGCTGTAGCTCATAATTGCATAATGGACAGAGAAATAGGATCAGAAGGGAATCTAACGTCTCAGTCTGTATTTTCAGGTTTACAAGATTTGCTTACTGTAATTTTACAATAAAGTAGGATTTATTCATCTACTTGTGTATCCTGTATGGTCTACCTGGGAAGACTAACAGGTTCAAATCCATATTGAATGTAACCCCATTAAGTAACTTTGGCCTTATCAGCCTATCTCAGATCATCTAAACACAGCAAAATTGTTGCTGTGGGAATAAAAATATAGAAAGCAGTACAGCATATATTGCCTTGAATTCCTGGTGGTATATAAATCAAACAAAAGAAAAGTGTTTGTTGCTTGTTAGAATATGGCTTATAAAGGATCAAGAAGTTACAATATTTGGGCAATGCAGCATGGACAGGAGATGTACAAACCAAATGCTTGCTTTTCAGCAAGCCATTAGTGAACGTATTAATATGAGAAAATTGATATACAGAATCATACAAAAAAATGAATAAACTTGGATTATCAAATGTACTGTATTTTTTGGAGTATAAAACGCACCTTTTTCCCACCTAAAAGGGGTGAAAATTTGGGTGCGTCTTATACACCGAATGTAGCCCCTCCCACCTACTATCCCCCACCCTTTGGCCTCTGTCTCCCAGCAATTTACCTCCTTGCAGCAAGCAGCAAGAAGAAACAGCCCGCTTCAGCTTCAGCACAGCTTAATTAGCACAAGTCAGTGGTGGGTTGCTACCGGTTCTGACTGGTTCTCAAGAACCGCTGGCAAAAATCTGGTCAAGTTCGCAGAACCGATAACGATGCCCAGCTAGCCACGCCCCCGAACTGATTCCCTTGGCCAAAGACGTTTTAAAAACAAAAGGTTTTAAAAGGCTCCTCTGGCGATCCCAGATGAATTTCCTGATCATCACAGGCTTTTAAAATCACTTTTTTACAACCTCTTACAACAGTCCCCACCCATGCCTATTAAAAAATAGTTAATTGGTTTTTTTTTTAAGGAGTTGGGCAATTAAAAGTTAAGGAAGTTTTAAATTTAGCTGCTTTTATCTAAAATAGGGGTCTCCAACCTTAGTAACTTTAAGGTTTGTGGACTTAAAACTCCGAGAGTTCCTCAGCCAGCTTTCCTGGCTGAGGGACTCTGGGAGGTGGAGTCCACAAACCTTAAAGTTACTAAGGTTGAGACAATCTAAAAATATAAATAAAATAAAATAATAAAATAAAATATTTGTGTAGCTTTCTGAGATTTGGTGTGTTTCTGTAGTGTTTCACTCTAACTACACACACACACAAAATCTCACAAAGCTGTATGTGGCATTTTGTGTGTGTGAATGAGAGAGTCACTTGTATTATGTGGTGTTTATTTATTTATTTATTTATTTATTATTTACATTTTTATACCGCCCCTCTCCAAAGACTCAGGGCGGTGTACAGCAGATAAAACAACAATAAACCAGAAAAATTTTAAAATACAGTACCAAATTTAAAAATCTAATTTAAACGCCGTATGTTAAAAATAGTTAAATAAAAATTACAGAAAGATAAAAAACCCCTATTAAAAGCCCACTAAAAAACCCACAATATTTAAAATCAATCAGGCCAGCCCTGCTTGGTGAAAAAAGAAGGTCTTGAGCTCGCACTTAAAGGTCCAAAGATCAGGGAGAAGACAGAGTCCCACCAGCAGCTCGTTCCACAAGGCCGGGGCCCCCACAGAGAACGCTCTTCCCCTGGGGGCCGCCAGCCGACATTGGTTGGCTGACGGCACCCTAAGGAGGCCCTCCCTGTGAGAGCGCACTGGACGCACTGGACGATGGGAGGTAACTGGCGGCAGCAGGCGGTCCTGTAGATATCCCGGTGTTGTGTGCGTGTAAAGTGTGAAAGTTGGTTTTTGAGCTTTTTGTGGCTGTGTAAAGTTCCTGCTTGTTGCAGGGGCCATTTTGGGTGAAGTGCAGCTGTTTTTACATTGTGTATGAGTCAGTTGTGTTGTGTTGTGTGGGTGTAAAGTGTGAAAGTTGGTTTTTGGTACCCCTTATTGTTTTGTATACTTTGTTTATTATTTTTATTATTTATTATTATTGGCCACGCCCACCTAGTCATATGACCACCAAGCCATGCCCAGTGTCACACGGCCATCAAGCCACGCCCACAAAATAAGCCACGCCCAAAGAACCGGTAGTAAAAAAAATTAGAACCCACCCCTGGCACAAGTTGATTGTCCCCAACTCTCAGCTGTTTCAGGCTGCAGGGATTGCCATTGCCTATTGCTGTGGGGGCCTCTGCTGCTTGCTGCAAGGAGGTAAATTGCTGGGAACAGATTTTTTTTCTTTTGCTAATCAAGCTATGCTGAAATTGAAAATGAAAGTAAAGCAGGCTGTTTGCTGTTTGCTGCAATGAAGCAAAATTGCTGGGAGGCAGAGGCAGATTTCTTTTTCTTGTTTTCCTCACCAAAAATGGTAGGTGCATCTTATACTCCGAAAAATATAGTATTCTCAAATGTGGAGTTGAATGTTGATTGATGAATACAATAACAGCAATATATAATGGAAGTAAAATACACAACACATAAATATATTCACCTTTAATTAGTTATGTCATTTAAGATTATTCCAAAAATATTATTCTTATTTAATATTCATTGTTCCTCAGTACACAGAAGTCTAACCTTATTGGCACTTAGTGCCTTAGTTCTAAGAAATAGATAAATAGGTACAGGTTTTTTATGCTTTCTTAAGGGATTAAAATTGAGAGTCTGAAAGAAGAATTGATCTCCTTGCTGTAAGTGCCTAATGTTCTAATCTTGATCAGGCTTTTGTGTGATGGAGGCAAAAAAAATCCTAAAAGAGCCCCTGCAAAATATGCATTACATTGTAATGTAATTTACCTTTTAGGCAACATAGCTTATACCATCATGGATATGTTGCTGTCTTGAAATACATGAATTTTTGCTTGGATTTATGATTAAAACATATGGAGTATTGGGAAGATAGTTCAAAGAGATTAGTCTAATTAGGGTATCAGGTTTCCAAATTCTACGGGTTGGGCTTGATGGGCTTTCTCCTTGAGTTTGGGAGTAGAAAAATCCAAACAATCATTAGAAGAGCTACACATTATTGTCTCTCTGCTACCATCTGGTGCGTGTCCTATTTTTTGCAACCCTGATATTATATTTCTAGCTTTAATCTGTAGAAATTAGTGAATATTCTCTAGAACTAGTAGGATAATTGCTTCCCTCAAGGAACCCTTTTCTATTACTCCACACTGATATTCAGCTGTTCCAGGCTTAGTTGGCAATACAGTTACTGATGGCATCTGTGAAAGTCCACGTAAATTACCTCAGCGGCCATTGATACTCAAGGACAACTGCAACCGTGGCTTATCTATTATCATAAACCAAGACCTAATCACTGCTGATGAATTCAGCACATGCAGTTGTCCACTGCCAAACTGCCTTGGCTTGTGACAATATAATTAGATTTACAGGTTCTTCATTTGAAATTCCCTCTAAATTTTGGTTTTTCAATCCTATGGCCTTATTTTCAAAATAAAATGATTTTTTTAGAAGAACTTCAACATTCCATATTGCATATACCAATATACAGAGTTCTGGAATGTAAGGTGTTTACTAATATATTTAAGTATATGTATTCAAAATTAACTCTCCTGAGTTTGATGAAGCTTACTTTTGAATGGTGCTGAGTTAAGAAATTTCCTAGTATTTTTTTCAGGCAGGTCTCATTCAAATAGAGAAAAGTGGTTTAGAAATTCTTTCAAAGGAATAGAGAATATCCAACTACATTCTTGTGGGTGGAGTGAAATGTTCCTGCATTTATTGGGTTAGAAAATTTTGGAAGGATACTGGATATGAGAATGTTATGCTGTTCACTATATAATTAACTCTTCAGTGATCTGCATCTTTTTTGTCTACACACACTTCAATTAAGTCATAAGAAAAGACTTCATGAGAAACATCCTCCCATCGGGCAATTTTATTACCGATGCCACGATCTCTATTAAGGCAAAGTCCTGTCTATATGACATTGCTGAAGAACTGCTAGAAGATCTTCACTAGAGAAGGTTAAATAAATTGCCTATTCAATTTGTTTGCTCACAATTTTGTCAGAAGAATCTCAGTAAATCATTTGTGCCAAACTATACTTTAAAAAACCAGTCATAGGACTATGACTTAGACACAACATTCAGTTCATTCCTATTCATTTCTATCCAACAGTATCAATGTGTATAAGTTCATCAGTAGGACAATTCCATTTTTAAAATGTGCATATAATTAAATCATATTTCATTTGGTATTATATTAATTCACCAACAATCAAAAGCATATGTGAATAAAGCACACCTCATAAATAAATCTTGATTCAGTCACACCTACAAAGTAGGAAGGGATGCAGACCTGTATTCCTTTGGATACATTTAGGAGGCAATGAAAATATACATGAACTAAAAGCTTTGGTACATTACACTTCAATTCGATAATTAATTAGATTCTCTGCAACAAAATTCAGGAAAGACTGAAACACACAGAGGAATAAGCCAGTAAAATAATCAAGTAATCCATCTGTGAAGTTTTATTTGTCTGCAGTAGGAGAATATTGTCTGCAAGCAAAATATTGTTATCATAAGCTTAAAGGTAAAGGTAAAGGTTTCCCTCGCACATATGTGCTAGTCGTTGCCGACTCTAGGGGGTGGTGCTCATCTCCGTTTCAAAGCCGAAGAGCCAGCGCTGTCCGAAGACGTCTCCGTGGTCATGTGGCCGGCATGACTCAACATCAAAGGCGCATGGAACGCTATTACCTTCCCACCAAAGGTGGTCCCTATTTTTTCTACTTGCATTTTTACGTGCTTTCGAAACTGCTAGGTTGGCAGAAGCTGGGACAAGTAATGGGAACTCACCCCGTTACACGGCAGCACTAGGGATTCGAACCACTGAGCTGCCGACCTTTCGATCGACAAGCTCAACGTCCTAGCCCCTGAGCCACCGTGTCATAAGCTTAGAACTGTGCAATTGCAAAGAACTGCTCCAATTGTTCTGGGCAATATAATGAGACTCCTATCTTCTGTCAATGAGCATCCTCAGTCCTTAATGGTAGGCCCAGTCTTAGCAATCAATCTGTACTGGGTTGGTCAGTTCAGCTGCAGTAAAATTTCCCATAATTACTCAGACTGATGCTACTTCAAGGGCATTGTGGGAAATAAATATGATATCCAACACAGGCACCTGGTAGACAAGGTCATCAATTAAAATGGCAGCCCACAAAATACTATTTTTCAGAAAGCCTAATCACATGTTTAAAACTCCTCTGCCTTCAATTTTCCTAACAAATATACGCTCACTTGCAAATAAGATGGATGAAATACTCCTCTTAAACAAATACTATTCTGATTTTCGCAATTCAGCAGTCCTATGCTTCTCTGAAACCTGGTTAAATGAATCAATTGAAAATAGCAGCCTGAACATTCCAGGATTTCAAATTGAACGATCAGACAGGATTCCAGAAACATCTGGTAAAAAGAAAGGAGGAGGCTTATGCCTATATATTAATTCAACCTGGTGTCAAGATTTTAACATAATTTACAAATTCTGTGACAACAATTTAGAGACTCTAATTATCAACTGCAAACCTTACTATTCGCCTCGTGAATTTTCCTCATTTCTTCTAATTGCTGTTTATGTCCCACCACAAGCCTGTGTAAACAAGGCATTACGAACTCTAGCTGACCAAATCATGGAGGCTGAAGCCAAACACCCTGATTCACTGGCCATTGTTTTGGGAGATCTAAACAAGGCAAACTTAAGGAAAGAACTACCAAAATACTTTCAGCATGTCAATTGTCCCACCAGAGGCAAGAATACTCTAGACCACTGCTACACAACACTAAAAGATGCCTATCGGTCTTTACCACGTGCAGCTGTAGGACACTCTGATCATTGCATGATTCACCTTGTACCTGCTTACAGGCAAAGACTTAAAGCCATAAAATCAATAATTAAATCAGTGAAAACCTGGATGGAGGAATCAGAATAAAAGCTACAGGCATGTTTTGACTGCACTGATTGGAATATTTTTAAAGATACAGATCTGGATGAACTCACAGATACTGTAACATCATATGTCAGCTTCTGTGAAGACCTATGTGTACCTACAAGGAACTTGCGAATACACAGTAACAACAAACCTTGGTTTACACCTAAACTTAAGCAGCTACGTCATTCCAAAGAGGAAGCCTACAGAAAAGGTGATAAAATGCTGTACAATCAGGCCAGAAATGCACTAACAAGGGAGATAAGAGCAGCAAAAAGAAGCTACTCTGAAAAGCTAAAGAATCAGTTTTCAGCAAATGAACCAGCAAACATGTGGAAAACTCTTAAAAATATCACCGGCTATGGCAAACCTCCTTCCCAGGCTGAAGGTAATCAACAACTGGCAGATGACCTGAATGAGTTTTACTGCAGGTTTGAAAGGAAACTACAGCCACCTATCTCCACAACCCCCATCTCAGACACACCAACAACAGCCAAGCCTCCTACAACTGACCCCATTTCATTGGGTTCACAACCCCTAGTGATCACAGAAAAGGAAGTGCAGGACCTATTTCACAGACAAAAGCCAGGAAAAGCTCCAGGCCCAGACAAGATAACTCCTTCTTGCTTAAAAGTCTGTGCTGACCAATTGGCCCCCCATCTTCACCCATATTTTCAATAAATCACTAGAGATGTGTTATGTTCCTTCTTGCTTCAAATGCTTACCATTATCCCAGTGCCGAAGAAGCCCACCATCAAGGAACTTAATGACTACAGACCAGTTGCTTTAACATCTGTAGTCATGAAAACCTTTGAAAGGCTAGTGCTTTCCTACCTGAAAACCATCACAGATCCGCTGTTAGACCCCTTGCAATTTGCATACCGAGCAAATAGATCAACAGATGATGCTGTTAATATGGCTCTGCACTACATCCTACAACATCTTGAGTCTCCAAAGACCTATGCAAGGGTCCTTTTTGTAGACTTTAGTTCAGCATTCAATACCATCATTCCAGACATTCTCCTAACTAAGCTAAACCAGCTACAGGTACCGGAACAGGCTTGTAAGTGGATCACAAGCTTCCTAACAAACAGGAAGCAGCAGGTGAAGCTAAGCAAGATCACATCAAATACCTGTACAATTAGCACAGGGCCCCCCCAAGGCTGTGTGCTCTCCCCACTTCTCTTCTCTCTGTATACCAATGACTGCATCTCCAATGATCCATCAGTTAAGCTACTGAAGTTCGCAGATGACACAACAGTGATTGGTCTCATTCGAGACAATGACGAATCCGCATATAGACGAGAGGTCGAACGACTAGCCTTGTGGTGCAACCAAAACAATCTGGAACTGAACACACTCAAAACCGTAGAAATGGTGGTAGACTTTAGGAAAAACCCTTCCATACTTCCACCTCTCACAATACTTGACAACACAGCATCAACAGTAGAAACCTTCAAATTTCTGGGTTCTATCATATCGCAAGATCTCAAATGGACAGCTAACATCAAAAACATCATTAAAAAAGGACAACAAAGAATGTTCTTTCTGCGCCAACTCAGTAAGCTCAAACTGCCCAAGGAGCTGCTGATCCAATTCTACAGAGGAATTATTGAGTCTGTCATTTGCACCTCTATAACTGTCTGGTTCGGTTCTGCAACCCAACAAGAAAAACACAGACTTCAGAGGATAATTAGAACTGCAGAAAAAATAATTGCTACCAACTTGCCTTCCATTGAGGACCTGTATACTGCACGAATCAAGAAGAGGGCCGTGAAAATATTTACAGACTCCTCGCATCCTGGACATAAACTGTTTCAACTCCTACCCTCAAAACGACGCTATAGAGCACTGCACACCAGAACAACTAGACACAAGAACAGTTTTTTCCCGAAGGCCATCACTCTGCTAAACAAATAATTCCCTCAACACTGTCAGACTATTTACTGAATCTGCACTACTATTAATCGTTTCATAGTTCCCATTGCCAATCTCTTTCCACTTATGACTGTATGACTATAACTTGTTGCTGGCAATCCTTATGATTTATATTGATATATTGATCATCAATTGTGTTGTAAATGTTGTACCTTGATGAACGTATCTTTTCTTTTATGTACACTGAGAGCATATGCACCAAGACAAATTCCTTGTGTGTCCAATCACACTTGGCCAATAAAAAATTCTATTCTATTCTATGTTTGAACTTATGTTTTGTCTCAGGATTTTCTAATAGGTCACTCTAAGAACAGAAGATTGCACTAGAAGGACTTTGGTCTTACGCAGAGTCAGGAGGTGTATATTTTTAAAATATTTTCTTGCACGTTTATAAATGTAAATAAGTGAAATTGGTCACATCTATTTTACTTCTTTTGTTCCCCAAGTATAAAAACATATGACAGTTATTTCTAACAGCATAGTCTTGAGGGCTCCCCTAGGTGGCCCAGGAATCCTGGGTTATGCATCCCTGCCCCAATTCATGAGGATTGTAATTACTTTTGTGCACTTGGAGCAATAGAGTCCATCATTTGTTTTTCAATAGAAGAACCTGAACAGATATCAGAAATGGCTGTTACTTGGGCTCTGAGCTACAAAGATGCCAGGTGCTAGCCCTGAAAATATATCTGTACTATTTCAGACCAAATGTTTTGAGGAATTTAAAGCAGCTCCTTAGAGCAGTGGTTTTTATTTGGAGGAAAGCAATTCTTCAAAGTCCTTTTATGGTTATGTAGGCACTGGGCGAACCATCACGTTTACTGAAGTTATGGAATCCAGACATTTGAGCTTCTGAGATATTTTTCTTCCCACAAATGCCAAACATTCCTTATTCTTTTCACTCAATTCTAAGAACTAAACAAAAATACCCCAAAAGAAAAAGCAGTTTGATTTTGGCTGGAATAAAGACTAAGGGGACAGGGAGGAAAGTCTGTAAAAACCCTTCCAGTCATTCTGTGTAACATGAACACACTTTACCAGGCTATGGGATGGTGGATAGATGTAAAGAAAGCAATTTAAATCTCAAAATATAATGGAACCAAGGAAACAGAAAACTTTTCCTTGTTTTTTCTATTCCAAAGATTATTTCTCTATTCCCCTTTAAACACTGGAAAGAGACATCATAGGGGGGGAAATTGGGTGATGTTTCCCTTAGATGACCGAAATATTTCCTTTCACGTTTATAAATGTAAATAAGTGAAATTGGTCACATCTATTTTACTTCTTTTGTTCCCCAAGTATAAAAACATATGACAGTTATTTCTAACAGCATAGTCTTGAGGGCTCCCCTAGGTGGCCCAGGAATCCTGGGTTATGCATCCCTGCCCCAATTCATGAGGATTGTAATTACTTTTGTGCACTTGGAGCAATAGAGTCCATCATTTGTTTTTCAATAGAAGAACCTGAACAGATATCAGAAATGGCTGTTACTTGGGCTCTGAGCTACAAAGATGCCAGGTGCTAGCCCTGAAAATATATCTGTACTATTTCAGACCAAATGTTTTGAGGAATTTAAAGCAGCTCCTTAGAGCAGTGGTTTTATTTGGAGAAAGCAATTCTTCAAAGTCCTTTTATGGTTATGTAGGCACTGGGCGAACCATCACGTTTACTGAAGTTATGGAATCCAGACATTTGAGCTTCTGAGATATTTTTCTTCCCACAAATGCCAAACATTCCTTATTCTTTTCACTCAATTCTAAGAACTAAACAAAAATACCCCAAAAGAAAAAGCAGTTTGATTTTGGCTGGAATAAAGACTAAGGGGACAGGGAGGAAAGTCTGTAAAAACCCTTCCAGTCATTCTGTGTAACATGAACACACTTTACCAGGCTATGGGATGGTGGATAGATGTAAAGAAAGCAATTTAAATCTCAAAATATAATGGAACCAAGGAAACAGAAAACTTTTCCTTGTTTTTTCTATTCCAAAGATTATTTCTCTATTCCCCTTTAAACACTGGAAAGAGACATCATAGGGGGGGAAATTGGGTGATGTTTCCCTTAGATGACCGAAATATTTCCTTTCTAAAAGGAAAAACAAAATGTGTAGTACTAATAGCAGCTGAATCCAATTTTTATAAAACATTTGTTTTGCCTGGGAAGGTTGGCAAAAAAGCAGCTGACTCTCAACTCAGTATCTTATTTTTTCCTAACACAATCTTCTCTAACTTAGTGCTTTCCAGGTTTGTTTATACCATAAGCTGCCCAGAAATAAGATAAGGTGAAGTTTAACCTAACTACTGATGCCATGTTGTGAAGATTGTCTCCTGATTCAGCAGATTGCTAGAAAATGTTGGGTCTTTTATTCACCGTGGCTTAAATGTAATTAGAAACTTATATATATTAGAAACTTAATTTATAAAATTATTGGAAACCTATAAACTTAAATATAATTAGGGAAGAATTCTGGAAATATTCTTCAGATTTATCATCTCTTTGTTTGTGGAGATGATGATAAGAAGTTAATAAATGTATGATCTTAAATATGTTGTCTTCTAAATGCTGCTAACTATCTTCCATATACTCTCCCTAAAAATTATAAAACCAGCATCAGACATATATTGTTTAGTGCTTGAGGACTAGAACATCTGGAGTTACTACTTCACACAGAGATACAGTAGGAGCTGAACATTATAGTCTGCATTCAGGTATTGTGATTCTTTCTTTGTAGACTGTCAAGCTACCCATTTATTATAGTCTCCTAGGTTTATTTCAAGAATTTCCCTTTTTTTTCTAATATTAAGCTAGATGGAATTTTGTAACAGTCTGCATCAGATAAAAAAGTAAGAAGCATTGAGAAGGATTATGCCAAAGGCCCATTTAGTCAGGTTTTCTATTCTCACAATAGTTAAACAGATGCCAGTAAAAATTTCAGAACACAAAAACAAAAAAAACATGCTCCCATTCACGTTCTCAGCAACTGTATAAGTAATATAATGTCTTCAGTTCTGGAACAGACACTTTGCCATAATTACCAGTAGCCTTCAATAGTTTTGTTATATGTTGATTTGGTCTTCAGGTGCTGATTTATGAATCACTTTTTAATGAGCCTGACTATGTTCATTTGCTTTCTTTGACTTTGGCCTCTTCTTAGAAATCCATGCCTGCTTCTGATAACCTTGTTGAAAGTCAGATTGATACAACTCTACAACAGCTTTATATTTCGCTCCTATTATCATGTAATGATCTGCTATTTCTATTAGATGCCTCTTTCACCTTTCCCCCCATGTTCATCAGTTACTGGTTTTCTTGTTTCATTGGGGTACTTTTGGTTTACAATTACTGATAATTTGTGCCCTTGATTTGGTCTTGATTCCTGAAAATTGCCTGGAAAAGCCTATGAAGTTTTCTTGGCAAGATTTTGATTTGTCACTGCCTCTTTCCTAGGGCTAAGAGAAAGTTCCTGGTCACCAAGTTGGCTTCATTGTGAAGGCAAAATTAGAATTCAGTCTTCCAGTTTCTAGTCTGGTGCATTAACTCTTACAAGAAAATAGCTCTGATTTAGATCTAAATATCTATAAAGAGATGTGGTGGTGCAGTGGTTAGAATGCAGTACTGAAGGCTAACTCACTACTGACTCCAGGTGTTCAATTCTGACCAGCTCAAGGTTGACTCAGGCTTCCATTGTTTCAAGAGGGTAAAATGAAGACCCAGATTGTTGGGGCAATAAGCTGACTCTGTAAACTGCTTAGAGAGGGCTGTGTATATAAGTCTAAGTGCTATTGCTAGAAAAGTTTTATTTTTCTTTGCCTCTTAAGAAAAATATATAAATGTCATGATGCCCATGTATCTTAGTTGTGCTTTGGTGCGAACTTCAAAATTTCAGTTTTACTAATCTCATTCCAGTCTCCATTGGCTTGAGCTTTTACATTGCTTTATCAAATTTATTCAAACTAGATAACATTTTATCCAATTAATATAATTTGTTAATTTTATGAAGGAACAAATTGCATTATAATTTGGATGGTCCTTAGATTACAGTTTAATCAATAACAATCACATTTGGATTCATTAGACCCTTTCACAATTGTACAGAATAGCAGTGAGCAAATCTTTGTGTTCCTGGAGATGCAGCAAGAATAACACTTAACACATGTTTTTGCTAAGTCCCATTCTGGGGAAAAGTAATAATTTATGTTTATTTCACTTTGAGAAAAAGTTTAATATTTTTGGATCACCATATTATTTTGAATTACATACCTAGTACATGGAAATTGACAGCTGGGCAATGGAAATGGATTATCTGTGCTCTTCTTTTTGTTAAGGAACTAGCCAAAAGATAAATTTATGGTCCTGGTCCTTATTACTCTGTGAATTGAGGACTTGATGTAGTTTGTGATTTATGAAGAAATTGCTTTCAGATGTAGATCATTACAATGAAATGTAGCTATCCTTCACTGAAAATTTCTGAAAAGCCCTTGTGTATATAATTGTTGACTTTTTATTTTACTAACTACATGCATTTTTAAAGACTTTATTACAACTCTTTAGCAGGGATTCGATATTTTAAAATTCCACCATGTTTTTAAGAACATGGTGGAATCTTCTCTTACCTCTCAACCTCCAAATAAACTGCCACTTATTAGAAAGATGCTTGCAATTTTGCTAAGCTTCTCAGATGATGGAGAAGTTGGCTCCTTGGCCTCTTCCTTGACCAAAGGGGCATCTGTGTTATGTGCTCTGGAGTTCTGCATATTGTAACAATATACATACTCAGTTCCAGAATCAATATTCATGTCAAACTCTTGACAGCCAGCTATACACAGGTTTTTGCAGAGCTCTTAAAAGAAAAAAAGGCATGTTCCACAAATGTCAGCAAAGACTGTCAGCTAGGGTGGACCTTTTTTTATTAGCTTTGCAAACACCCTGGGATGAAATAGGAAATGTAATCAAGAACCTAGGAAATAAGGGAGGGATCTCCAGATGTTCTGTATTTTGCAGTGTTTCCAATAGCTCACACCCCTTTACTAGTTCGAGGAAGGCTATTCTCAGGGGTGGGCTGCTGGGAGTTCTCAGGGGTTCGGGAGAACCTCTAGTGACAATTCTGCACAGTTCAGAGAACCCCCAAATCCCACTCCTGGCTCGCCCCACCACCCCACCCCCCGCCCCTCCTAGGAGTCCCACGCAGCCCATTTTGGATACAGGTAAGTTCAGGGCATGCACAGAGGCTCGGGAAGGGCAAAAAATGGGCCTACCGTAAGTTCAGGAAGGTCTCCAGAGGGCCTCCAGAGCCCAGAGAGGCAAAACATCCCCCCCACTGTGGTGCAGGAGGCCATGGCCATGCCCACCCAGCAACTGGGCAGAGAACCCCTTGCTAAAATTTTTGAAGCCCACACCTGGATATTCTCATCACTTTTATAAGTACCTATTGAATTGCACAATTGTCATGATACTGTTTTTCATTATCTTATGGCAACTCTCTTTCTCCCTGTATGTGTGTGCAAACACATAACTGATGCAATATTATATTGAATATATTCCTCAAGCAGCTACTCTGTAACACCCTGGCCTGTAAAATTTCATGTCAGGATAAAATAAAGAGCATGATCCATTAAAAATTAAGCATTATACTTCATTGGTTTCAGTTGGTTAAATAGGATCTCAAAATTTATATTCCTGAAACCATAATAAAATTATTTTCTTTCCGGATTATTCAGTGTGAACAGGCTATAGAAATTTATAGCTGTTTCAGTGTCAAAAGCAGGAAATTTATCTTACTTAAAAAGCAATTACCACATCCATAACATGGTAATTATTAGAATAAACAAGAAGAATGATTGTTCCTACAGATTTCTTCAGTACTGTATAGCTATATTTTTGCACAAAGTAAGTCTATGGAGCTATTAACTGTATCAGAACAAAACAAACTGCCATGATAAAAGCAGGAATACAAATGGAGATACATATGTTCTCTGTCTTAATGCGGTACAAAATGACATTTAAATATTTTCCAATACAGAATATAGGGACCAATTTCTACTCAATCTATAAATAGAGATAATCACTATTTACATCCTAGTATCTAGGAGATATTGTTTTTACTGTAGAACATAGAATAGAACATAGAATAAAAAGGTTGGAAGGGAGGTCTTCTGGTTCAAGCACCCACTGAAGCAGGAGATATTATATATCATTCCAGAGAAAGGGTTGTCCAATATCTACTTGAAAACCTCCAGTGATGGCGTATCCAAGATTTTAAGAAAAAAGCTGTTCCACTGTTTAATTGTTCTCATTGTCATGAAATTTCTCTTTATTTCTAGTTGGATCTGTCTTTGATGAACTTCTAGCCATTACTTCTTGTCCTGCTGTCTGGTGCATTGGAGTATAGGTTGATGCCCTCTTCTCTGTGAAAGCCCCTCAGGTACTAGAAGACTGCTATCAGGTCACCCCAAGCCCTTCTTTTTGTTATACTAGACATAAGTAGTTCTATCAACCGTTTATCATGCAGATTATCCTCCAGATCTCTAATCATATTTGTTGTTGTTCTTTGTATTCTTTCTAGGTTCACATATGTCTGCTCAAAGCTATTGCTCTAAAAAACCTCTCATACTAACTTTAGTGGCTTTCACATCCAATTAACTTCGCTTTTGTTTTCAGATTTGCTGACTTTGGGCAAACCCTACTATAGATATCATGCAGAAAATCTTGGGAACTGTGGTTTTTCGAGAAAAGCCTTTTGATGGTTTTTCACTTATCTATCTGATTGGGCAATAATTATGATAAATGAGGTTATAAAAACCATTTATAATGCAAATAAAGTCAGCTAAGAAATTTTATGGTTTACAACATAGACTTTCTGGTTAAGCAGAGATTCTAAAAATAAATACTTTTTTCTAATGCTTGCTTCATTTCATCTCACCATCATGATTAGCAATTAGTTATCGAGTAAAGCTTTTGGACTGAGTTCTCAAATTACTTGCAAATTGATCTAGGCTCAATAAATGAAGTGTAGCTCAATAGAAAATTGAACTCCCAGTGACTATATGGATACATTTGTCTTCTTTTTTGCAAGAATATAGAAAATGTAATGTATCTTTAAGAGTTTTGGAGGGAAAACTGAGCGGGAAAAAGCACGTTGCTGATTGGATGAAGCCTCTGGCTAAACTGTATATAAAGAGAGGGTTTTCCCAGCCCGGGCTGCTGGGTTCACCATATAGTAAAGAGCTGTTGTCACTATCCTGGTCTCCTGCCTCGTTATTGCCCGAATTTAACACTGGCGACGAAGGTGGGATTTCGAGGCTAGGAGCACCAGGAAAAAAGCTGAATTCACCAGGAAGACGCGAACCCAGCAAACAAGGGGCGGAAAGCAGCGATGTCCAGCTACACACCGCCAGCGCCATTCGACCCAGCTAAGGAAAAATGGGGGTCATACATGGCCCGTTTCGAGTGTTTCCTCGAGGCGAACGAACTTCAAGGAGTCTCAGACAACAGGAAGCGAGCGTATTTCCTGAGCCACTGCGGTCCAGAGGTTTTCGACACCGCAGAATCGTTGGCGGAGCCAACGCCGGTACAATCGGTGCCGTGGCAGACTCTACAGAACGTATTGAAAGCCCATTATGCACCAACGCCGTCCAAGTATGTGCAACGGTACGAATTCAGGGAGCGTAGGCAGCAAGAGGGCGAGTCCATCAGCGTATACATGGCAGCCCTGAGGAAAGCCACGAACCATTGCGAGTACCGAGACTTGGAAGAGGCATTGCTGGAGCAACTCATTCGTGGGGTCAGGGACATCCGTTTGCGACGGCGGCTGCTGTCCAAAAGCAACTTAACGCTGGCAAACGCTTTGGATGAAGCCAGGGCTCATGAGATGTCTACCCAAGCGGCGGAAACCCTACAAAAGCAGGTTGCACCAACGGCTGGTGCGAAATCAACCCCGGTCCACAATGAAGAGGCCCAGGCCGAGTCGGACGGTGAGGAGGAGGAAGGAGTCTTCCACACCGGGAGGCCGGAGAAAGAAGACCGGGGTGACTGCGCGAGTTGTGGAGGGCAACACCAACGACAACAATGCAAATTTAAGGATGCGACTTGTCGGCGGTGCGAAAGGAAGGGGCACATAGCACAGGTCTGTCGAGCACCCCAACCTTCCCGCCAAAAATTCAAACCGACCAATCAGAGCGCGGGAACGGCGAAGCGGCCCGTGATTGGTCAATTCAAAAAAGGCGCGAAGTTGAATCAGACTGCCGTGAGAGTGGATCACGCAGCAACACGCCTAGAGAAAAAAATCTTTACGAAAACAAAGATTGAGGGGGTGCCGTGCCGATTGGAGGTGGACACCGGCTCAGCGATCACGATCATGTCCTGGGACACTCTCGTGAAAGCCTTACCCGCCATCGCAAAGCGCAAGCTGAAACCACAGAACTTAAAGGTACAAGACTATCAAGGGAATCGCATCCCTGTTCGAGGGGTAACGTCCGTCCACGTCGAGTATGGACAATACAAGAAAACTCTGCCCATCACCATAGTCGAGGGGACCCTGCCAAGCTTGTTGGGACTGGACTGGTTCCGAGCATTGGGCATGGGAGTGACTGGAATCTTCAGAAACGAAGTCAGCCTCAAAGACGCACTCATGAAGGAATTTGGGGACGTTTTCAGAGACTGCCTGGGCAAGTACACGGGGACCCCTATTTCTTTTAACTTTGACCCACAAGCTGCCCCCATTTGTTTAAAGGCTAGGAGGGTCCCGTTCGCCCTAAAGCCCAGGATTGACCGGGAACTGGACAAGCTAGTAAACCAGGGAATTCTAGTGCCAGTTGACCATGCTAAGTGGGAGACCCCTATAGTCACCCCAGTCAAACCGGACGGGTCGGTCCGGATTTGTGCTGACTATAAGGCAACGCTTAACAAAGCGTTGCAAAAGAGTGCTTACCCCGTCCCGGTGGTACAGCACTTACTGCACTCAATGGGGCAGGGGCAGGTTTTTGCCAAGCTAGACTTGGCCCAAGCCTATCAACAGCTGCCTGTAGATAGCAGCACAGCCGAAGCGCAGACAATTGTGACTCACAAAGGGGCTTTTAAGTGTACCCGGTTACAGTTTGGGGTTAGTGTGGCTCCAGGGTTATTTCAGAACCTAATGGAGCGGCTATTGCAGGGACTACCAGGGGTGGTACCATACTTTGACGATGTACTGGTATCCGCTGAGAATCTAGAGGAATTAGGGGTAAGGCTGCGAAAAGTTTTGGGCATTTTCCGGTCTGCCGGTCTCAAAGTTAAACTGAACAAATGCCAGATCGGGGTTGAATCTGTGGAATTCCTAGGCTACCGGATAGACAGGGAAGGGATTCACCCCACTGGAAGCAAGGTACGGGCCATCAGGAAGGCCCCGGTTCCAAAGAACAAAACGGAGTTGCAGGCATTCTTAGGTCTGGTCAATTTCTACGCGGTATTTTTAAGAAATAAGGCAACAGTAGCCGAGCCGCTTCATAAATTACTAGCAAAGACGGCTGCATGGTCTTGGGGAAAGGCGGAAGCTAGGGCATTCGAAGGGGTAAAGAATCTCCTATCGAGTGATAGCCTCCTTATCCAATACAATGGCACGCTGCCATTAGTGTTAAGCTGCGATGCATCTCCCTATGGGGTGGGGGCTGTGCTCAGCCACAGGTTGCCAAATGGCACAGAAGCCCCTATTGCATATTACTCCCGAACAATGTCATCAGCTGAAAGGAATTATAGCCAGCTAGATAAGGAAGCTTTGGCTATAGTCTCCGGAGTAAAGAAATTCCATGAATATGTATTTGGTCGTGATTTCGAAATCATCACGGACCATAGACCTTTGCTAGGCCTGTTGGCAGGCGACCGCCCAACGCCCGTGGCACTTTCGCCCAGACTGACCCGATGGACTATCTTCCTGGCAGCGTATTCCTACAAACTACTACACCGGCCAGGGAAGGAATTAGGGCATGCGGACGCCCTGAGCAGATGCCCGTTACCAGAGACTATCGAAGACCCCACTCCGGGGATACCAGTTCTGCTAATTGACTCTTTGGACTCTGGCCCAGTCACATCCAAAGAGGTGGCTCGGGCTTCGTACAAGGACATTACAATAAGAACTGTAATTGGTTGGGTACAAAGAGGTTGGCCCGCTGCGCCGGGCGAGCGTTTTAAAGAATTTGTGAAAAAACGTGGGGAACTCTCAGCTCAAGGGGGGTGCCTGCTATGGGGGGATCGAGTGGTGATCCCGGAGAAATTGAGGGAAAAGGTATTGGAGATCCTTCACGAAGGCCACCCAGGGATCGTGAGAATGAAGGGTCTAGCGAGAAGCTATGTGTGGTGGCCTTCAATGGACACGGAAATTGCTGAAAGGGTAGGGAAATGCCAGGCCTGCCAGGAGTCCAGACCGCTACCCCCAACGGCCCCGATTCGGGAATGGGAGAGACCCCAGGGCCCTTGGTCTAGGATCCATATCGATTTTGCCGGCCCCTTCCACGGCCAAACCTTTCTGGTAGTAGTCGATGCCTACTCCAAATGGCTGGAAATCATTCTCATGAGATCCATGACAGCCGAGGCGTGATTTCAGTCCTACGGCACCTATTTGTGACCCACGGGTTGCCCGACACTTTAGTCTCCGATAACGGCCCGCAATTCACGGCAACCCAGTTTGAGGGGTACTTGGCAGAAGAGGGCATCCGGCATGTCCTCTCGGCGCCTTTCCACCCTGCGACGAACGGCCTTGCAGAACGTTTCGTTCGGAGCGCAAAGGAAGCATTGTCCAGAATCAGGCCAGGCGATTGGCAAACAAAAATCGATACATTCCTAGCAGTCCAACACAGAACCCCCTGTGTAACAACTGGCCGCAGCCCGGCAGAGCTACTAATGGGTCGGAAGCTTAGGTGCCCACTGGACCGTTTAAACCCAAACTACACACCAGACGGTTACAAAGGGGCACACGGTAAAACAAGAGGGATGGCAGTAGGCGACCTAGTGTGGGCACACAACTACAGCAAGGGCCCGACCTGGTTAGCAGGAAAAATCCTAGAGATAACAGGACCAAAATCATATCTAGTAGAGATAGAGGATGGCCGGGTATGGAAGCGCCACATAGACCAAATAAGGAAACGCATAACCGGTAAATCAGAATCAGACGAAACAGGCCCTGACTATCCAATGTTTGAATCCACAGCTGACTCAAACCCGGGGCAAACGCGGGACTTATCTGGGTTCCAGGAGGTCCAGCGACGCCAACCGGTTCCTCCTGAAGACAGCAGGGACAACTCTGCAAATAATCCAGGGCCGGATGGCCTAGAGGAGGAGCTGAGAGGAACAAACAGTCCCTCCGGTCAGCTCGACTCACTCCCAGAAAATGAATTGCGCAGGTCCGAAAGAGTCAGGAGACGCCCAGTCTACTTGCGTAATTACGTAGAAAAATAAGATGTTAATTCTATGTAAATATTGGTAAAGTGTTCTCTGGGAGGGAAGGAGTGTAATGTATCTTTAAGAGTTTTGGAGGGAAAACTGAGCGGGGAAAAAGCACGTTGCTGATTGGATGAAGCCTCTGGCTAAACTGTATATAAAGAGAGGGTTTTCCCAGCCCGGGCTGCTGGGTTCACCATATAGTAAAGAGCTGTTGTCACTATCCTGGTCTCCTGCCTCGTTATTGCCCGAATTTAACAGAAAAGGTTTGCTTTTTTTTTTTTTTTTTTTGCTAGCTAGAATGCTTTTGTAATTGACCAATTGTACACAAGACAGAAATTTGGCACCCCCTTTTTTTTTTTTTGGCTTGGCAAATATTTTTCATAACCTCATTACATTAATGTGATCTTATTTAACCAAGACAAGCAAGAGTAACATAGCAAGAAACACATACATAAAGCAAAATATTATCTAAAAAAGATTTGTCTGGAATAATCTCTTGCCAAACAAAGCTAATCTAGAAGTAAGCCTAACATTTGGCTGACCGTGACTTTAAAAGTTCTTATGGGATATTAGAAAGAGCAAATGTTTTTAGAAACAATAGATTTCATTCATCTTTGTGCTATTTTGATGAGATATGTAAGGATTATTAAATCAAATCTATTGCCCTAGGTGGATCTCAACCTGATCATCTGATATGATTAGATTTTATTAAGGTTGAGCATCATCATATTCATTTCAGCAGTTTATGACCAAATTCAGATGTTAATTCAGAAATTAAGGAGAAGACAAGAAAAACCTTTGTCAGCTTTCCAAAGGCACTTTTTTTTTATTCAACAATGATTACTAGCTTGAGAACTTATATCCTGGTCCCTCAAGGTATTAAAGGCATTTCACAATGTCTCCAAGTGTACAAAGTACTTTAAAAACAAAATAATACTGAACAAAAAAGGGAAGAAAAAATAGATACACCATCTTCAACAGAGACTGCTGAGATGATTCCGTCATCAAGTTGAATGTACTACAGAAAGGTTATATTGGTAACAGCAATTCAATGTGGATAGAGTGTGACATTTCCACTACAAAAGCTACAACTCAGTTTTTGACCTCAGTCACCTGTTTCATTCCTTGTGGTTTCTACTCCAAGAGACCAGGAGAATCTAGTGTTTGTTTCCCTGAACAATTTTCGTATAATAGAGACGAGAGAAAAACTTTGTTTATAACAAGTAAAATCTCCTCAGGTCTAATCCTACTGGCCTTGGTCACAAAATCCCTCTATATCATAGCAAAAAATAATTTCACTGCTTAGAGAACACCTTCTTAAAAGTCTCCTCTATGAGACTTCTTTGTTGAAAGAGTTGTTTCTACTCATACTTTTCTTGTGGTCAGAGCTTTTAGCAGCGGCTGACATATTTTACACTGCTCCTTGCTGAGTAACTGGAAAGAGATAAAAGAGAAATGAAAACACAGCTGCAAGTTCCAATATTCTCACAAGGGTGCCACCGAGACTCAGAACTGCTGTAAATTTTAAAGCATTTCCTGACCATGCAAACTTCCAGGATATGGTATATTTCTCAAAGCAGGAGTCTAGGAAACCAAACTTACTATGTAAGGCTGTTCCAAACATATTGATTTTTTTGTTTTTTAGATAGGTGGCTTAATTGATTAGCATTTCACCATTCAAGAATGGCTAAATTGTGGGCTGCTTAAAGACATTTTCCATAGTATCCCACATCTCACTTCTAGCTAAGGCTGGGAATGATTAGTGTGCTGTGTTTTTTTTTAAAGTGTCTTCCTGCTATTCAACATCTATATAACACAGCTGGAGTGGAGATTCCAGAATGAGACTAATAAACCCTTAAAGCAGGGGTTTCCAACCTTGGCAACTTTAAGACTTGTGGACTTCAACTCCCAAGATTTCTCAGCCAGCAAAGCTGGGTGAGGAATTCTGGGAATTGAAGTCCATAAGTCTTAAAGTTGCCAAGATTGGAGACCCCTGCCTTAAAGTACTGTGATGGAAAAATAATAAAATAAAGCTGCAAATAATTCTGCAAACTTTACTCCCCACTTGCTTCTCCTTTCTGCCTGCCCTCCCCCTCGGCCTCTCCTGTTGTAATTTCATCATTCTCTCATGTTCTTGTTTCCTCCACTTGCATATGAAAACAAAACTCTCACCTGTCTGGAAAGGCTCATTTAAGGGGGAGGGGAGACCCCTCATAATCATGTATCAGCACCTGAGTATCTCAAAACTCCACTTGTCACAGAGACGTGACTTTTGTTTTATAATAAAAAAAAAACCTCTTTATCTAACCCCTTTATTTTTCTAACGCCTATCTCACTTCCTCAAAAAAAACTTACCTGCAAATCAGATCTCTTGGATTTTCTGCCTGTCAAACCCGAAGTGTATCAGAAAACTGTCTTTTTATTGTTCAGGTCCCTGTTTTATGCAAAGTAGGCCTCCAAGGATAGCTGAATAAAGTTTGGCAATTTTGCTTCAGTATTGTGCCCTTTGGCAAAAATTCCACAATGGTATTATTATTATTATTATTATTATTATTATTATTATTATTATTATTATTATTATTATTATTATTATTATTATTATTATTAATTCGATTTTTATACCGCCCTTCTCCCGAAGGACTCAGGGTGGTGTACAGCCAAAGTAAAACAAACAGTGCAATATACAATTAAAAACGAATTAAAAAACTTATTACATAATTGGTCTAAAAATTTAAAATATATTAAACTAAAACCCATTAAAATTCATAGAAAAAATTTAAAAAACCAATAAAATTTAAGCCAGCCCCGCGCGAATAAATAAGTGTGTTTTCAGTTCGCGGCGGAAGGTCTGAAGGTCAGGTATTTGGCATAAACCCGGGGGAAGTTCGTTCCAGAGTGTAGGGGCCCCCAAAGAAAAGGCTCTTCCCCTGGGGGCCGCCAGCCGACATTGTTTGGCGGACGGCACCCTGAGAAGTCCCTCTCTGTGAGAGCGTACGGGTCAGTGGGAGGCATGAGGTAACAGCAGGCGGTCCCGTAAGTACCCAGGCCCTAAGCCATGGAGCGCTTTAAAGGTAGTAACCAAAACCTTAAAGTGCACCCTAAAGACCACAGGTAGCCAGTGCAGTCTGCGCAGGAGTGGTGTTACATGGGAGCTACGTGAAGCTCCCTCTATAACCCGCGCAGCCGCATTCTGGACTAACTGAAGCCTCCGGGTGCACCTCAAGGGGAGCCCCATGTAGAGAGCATTACAATAATCCAAGCGGGAGGTAACGAGCGCATGAGTGACTGTGCACAGGGCATCCCGATCAAGGAAGGGGTGCAACTGATGCACCAGGCGAACCTGGTGAAAGGCTCTCCTGGAGACGGCCGTCAAATGATCTTCAAACGACAGCCGTTTATCCAGGAGAACACCCAAGTTGCGCACCCTATCCTTTGGGGCCAATAACTCGCCTCCCACAGTCAGCTGCGGCTGCAGCTGACTGAATCGGGGTGCCGGCATCCACAGCCACTCCGTCTTGGAGGGATTGAGCTTGAGCCTGTTCCTCCCCATCCAGACCCGTATGGCTTCCAAACACCGGGACAGCACTTCAACAGCTTCGTTGGAGTGGCCTGGGGTGGAAAAGTACAGCTGAGTGTCATCAGCGTACAGCTGGTATCTCACCCCAAAGCCACTGATGATCTCACCCAGCGGCTTCATATAGATGTTGAACAGAAGGGGTGAGAGAATCGACCCCTGTGGCACCCCACATGTGAGGCACCTCGCGGTCGACCTCTGCCCCCCTGTCAACACCATCTGCGACCGGTCAGAGAGATAGGAGGAGCACCACCGATAAACGGTGCCTCCCACTCCCAGTCCCCCCAACCGGCGCAGCAAGATACCATGGTCGATGGTATCGAAAGCCACTGAGAGATCTAATAGGACCAGGGCAGAGGAATAACCCTGGCCCTCCAGAGATCATCCACCAACGCGACCAAAGCTGTCTCCGTGCTGTATCCGGGTCGGAAGCCGGACTGAAACGGGTCTAGATAGACAGCTTCATCCAGGTACTGGGGTAGCTGCCACGCCACAGCACTCTCTACAACCTTCACAACAAAGCGAAGATTGGAGACCGGACGATAATTACCCAAAATAGCTGGGTCCAGGGAAGGCTTCTTGAGGAGGGGTCTCACCACCGCCTCTTTCAAGGTGGCAGGGAAAACCCCTTCCAACAAAGAAGCGTTGATAATCCCCTGGAGCCAGCCTCGTGTCACCTCTTGAGTGGCCAGCACCAGCCAGGAAGGACACGGGTCCAGTAAACATGTAGTGGCGTGGAGCCTCCCCAATAACCTGTCCACGTCCTCGGGAGTCACAAGATCAAACTCATCCCAAACAGACTCAACAAGACGTGCCTCCTCCCTCTGGCTTGGATCATCCCAATTTCGGTCCAGACCATCCCGGAGCTGAGCGATTTTATCATATAGATAACCACTAAACTCCTCGGCATGTCCCTGCAAAGGGTCATCCCGCACCTCCTGATGAAGGAGAGAGTGGGTCACCCGAAACAGGGCGGCCGGGCAGTTATCTGCCGACGCAATGAGGGTGGAAGCGTAGGAACGCCTCGCCTCCCTCATTGCCACTAGGTAGGTCCTAGAATAGTACCTTACTATATTAATAGTAAGAATAATACCTTACTATATTAATACAAGTGGTAAGGTATGAATAATACCTTACTATATTAATACAAGTGGAACAGAGGTTTTCAAGATGGTACCTGAGCAGAGTTCTGCATTGGATGATTAAACTGAACCTCAGCTCAGACAAAATGAAGGTATTGATGTGGATTTGGATTTGAATGAACACAAAATGGCATTAAAACAGTTAAAGGTGCATTAATAAAACTCCATTCTTAATGCAACAAAGAAAGGGGAAATAATATATTGGCAATAAGCTTTTTTTTCAATTTAACACTGGTATAGAAGAGATATTCTTATAAACTTCATGTGAACATATTCATGAATTTTAACCCTATTTCCTGATATGGAAGTAGAAATCTCTAATTTTTTCCCCCATTATTGATACTTTCAGCAATGCACCCTATTCTGTATAGAAATATGGGTTTTATAGGATAGAGTAGTTGTACAAATATTGGGCTCATGCTGAAAAAATATTTGTAAGGAATATATTTATAGAATAGAATAGAATAGAATTTTTATTGGCCAAGTGTGATTGGACACACAAGGAATTTGTCTTGGTGCATATGCCATCAGTGTACATAAAAGAAAAGATACGTTCATCAAGGTACAACATTTACAACACAATTATGATTTTGAGACAAGTCAATTATCCTTTGAATAACTGGAATCCAGTTTGTTTTTCCCCTGAGGTAGCCAGGTATTCTTCACTGAAAATGAAACTGAATAGCAAGAGGATGCATGATGTTTACTTTTAAGAATGTTGTCCTCCTTACCCATGCCCACCCAATCGCCCGGTTACCTGCTTACCGTCTTGCCGGTTCTTTTAAAAACTGCTTTTGAAAGGTTAAAAAAAAAAGGCTCTGACAATCACAGCTGAGCCGTGCGATCGTCAGAGCCTCTTATTTTTTTACTTTTAAAAGCATTTTTTGACAATCTATTCAGCCGAATAGGTTGTAAGAAAAATACTTTTAAAAGTAAAAAAAAAAAGATTGCATGCCACAGCTGATTACCCACCCATCCCCTGCACACTGTTCTTCTTACCCCATGCCTCCTTTTGGCTTGCATTACACGTGCGCACCTTGCATTTAGTGTGTGGTGCGCACTGTTGCATGTGCGCGCAGCACACATGTGCAGCCAGAAAATTGGTAGTAAACTGCTTCAGATTTCACCACTGCTCCTTACATTATGGGTACCTATTTATAATGGTGTCAACAACACACCATTATGATACCATAAGGAAAACCGTGTGTGTGTCTATTATGTGTGTCCAGGCATCTGATGCTTGTATCCAAGTCCCCTTATTTGTACCATGTCATTACTCTCATTTTGTCATTTGCCTACTCTTGCCACCTTCTCCCACTCTCATACCCCAATTTAACCCCCTTCACCAATTTTTGATGTAGTATTTCTACACAGACTGTCTGCACTAATTATTTTTCTGTTAGGCTTTGAAGTAGGCCTATGGGAAGCAATCAATCTTAATTGTGTGCCCAAATGACTTGAGCTACAGCCTTAGCAACAGGACTGAGGAATTTTAATCTATGCCATAATGCAGTGGGTTAGAACAGAGATTTCTGTGTGGTTTCTGCTAGAGTTTGTCATCTTCATAAACTGTTTAACTGGACTGGAAGCTGCTGGTTCAACAAGAATGAGAAGGAGTAAACATGGAGTGAAATAGGAGGTTGAGACAGCATATTCTAACAGGTAGCAGCAAAGCCTTGATGGAGGACTTTGGTAGGGAACTTGACCTGTCCTCCATCTTTTAAGCTATTGGTTATTATCCTCAAATGGCACAGATAAAGCTAAGATGAAGCAACTGGATGGATTTTGTAGATGTAATAAGAAAAAAAAAGTATTTTATCCTTTACAGGATCCAATCTGGGCTGGTCCTTGGGACAAGAGGTTTTGTCTTCCGAGCTTTTGGACTCATGCTGGAGCTGAGTCTTCAGTTCCCTGAAGATGGGCTCCAGCATAAGTCCAAAAGCTCAGAAGACAAAACCTCTGATCCAGTGGTGAAATGTAAAATTTGTTACTACAGGTTCTGTGGGGGTGGTTTGGTGGGGGTGTAATGTGACTGGGTGGCGTGGCCCACTTTTTTTTTTTTACTTTTAAAAGCATTTTTTCTACAACCTCTTTGGCCTTATAAAAAATGCTTTTATAAGGCTCTGACGATCCCAGCTGAGTTGCCTGATCGTCAGAGGCTTTTCTTTTTTTAAAAAAGCATTTTTTTGCCTTTAAAAGAAAAAAAAAGCCTCTGATGATTGTGTGGCTCAGCTGGGCATGGGGGGGCAGGGATTTTTGCTACCAGTTCTCCGAACCACCCACCGCCATCGCTATCTGATCGGGCAATCCAGTCCGAACCAGGCGCATTACACCCCTGCTCTGATCCCAGTGGCTGACCCAGATTGGATCCTGCAACATTATCCTGGAACACGTATATACACATTTGTTCATGTTTTATCCTTTGCCTAGGTAGGCAAATATCTTAAATGAATAAGGAGAAGTAAAGAACATCAACACCTCATAAAATTAATAATCCTGGGAGATATCAACCTTTCTTTCTTTTCAGTTGAAAAGGCATTGATCATAGTCTAGGACAGGGGTGTCAAACTCAAGGCCCAGGAGCTGGATCCTGCCCATGGGATGCTTAAACCTGGCCCTTGGAGCCGCCCTGGAAACAGTGAAGGACTGGCCTGCAGTGCCTCTGCCAGTAAAAATGGAGCTTCAGTGGGCTGTATGCAGCCCTCCAGAGCTCCGTTTTCTCTGGCAGATGGTTATAGGACATCATCGCAACTGAGTTTGGGAGCCTGTTTTCGCTGGTGGAGCACTCAAGCCACCACAGGTGCCCCCGACACAAATGACATTAAGTTGGCCACACCCACCCTGGCCACACCCAACCTGGCCCCCCAAGGTCAAACATAACTTGATGCAGTCCTCAATGAAATCGAGTTTGACACCCATGATATAGGAAAACAGAAATTTTGCTGTGCTCATGTGGTTGCTCCCTCTAGGCTTGTTTCTAAACCTAAGCAGAATTAAAAGCTAAATGTATCTCTACATCATCTGCTGGTTTGTTTGTTTTTTAAAAAAGGACCCCAAAGATATTTAACCTTGGCTGGATTTGTATCCAAAGTTTGTAGACAGAGCTAGAAAATTAGACTGAAATAACTATTTGAGAAACTTTATACGGTAATCACCCAGACATTCCAAAGATGCTTCTTTCTGCGCACTTTGGAATCAGCATAATGCACTCAGATTTGCTTTTCAGCTCTTTAAAATTCTACTACTATTTTCTGTCATTTGAAGATGATCAGGCTGGGTAGCAATCAGGCCTCAGCATGTTGGTGCGATATGGAAAGTGTCAGCTGCAGGAGGAACATACCAGTTACAAAGACTTTTACTGAAAAACAAACTGAAAATGCATCTCCTTCTCCAGAATTAGAGAGTAGCACTTGATGGATGCTAACAATTTTTTGGGAACAAATTAACCAAAATTATAAAAATCAGTCATTTTTAAAAATGACACTTGTTGGAGACTTTGCACCATAAGTTAAGAGTATCAAAATATGGAAAGCTTGCTATGGTTTTCAGTAGATCAACCAGATTCATTGCCTTAAAGACATGGACATAACTGAAAAATGCTGGTTCCTGTGGATTTCTAGTGCCTTGTCTTCTTTCATTAGTCAGTGGGAATTGATACTGACTGCAATTTAATATTCTGTTGCAAATTTCCTGTGAGTAAGCTCTATCGGGAATTACTTTTAAATAGAAATGCATAGTATTATGCCAGATATTTTCATTTTGGCTAGTTAGAATTCCTAATTTAATTTTATGAATTTTATTCTTAGGAAAGAACTGACTATTATCAAACTCACAGAAATGCCCTGAAGAGACATTCTGTATCTCACTAAATGGAAAAATGTGGTTTCTGTTTCATGAAATGTTGTTCATTCACTGAAAAAAGACTGCATTGCACTAAGTGGCTTCACATGGTGAAATGGTCAGGGTTGGGTTTTTTTTTTAATAATGTATTGTTGTCCTCTATTGCAGGGGTCTCCAACCTTGGTCCCTTTAAGACTTGTGGACTTCAACTCCCAAAGTCCCTCAGCCAGCAAAGCTGGGACTCTGGGAGTTAAAGTCCACAAGTCTTAAAGGGACCAAGGTTGGAGACCCCTGCTCTATTGTACTATAAAACCTATAACAGAAGGCAACAAGAACTCTACAGAACATATCATCACTAAATTATAGTTGATGCATGAATGTATAATGAATAATACATATTTATTAATAATCTAATAAATATATTAGTAATAAGAATTAGTATTCTTATTTCAAATGTTGTGGAAGTGTTCTATTGATTTTTTATTATTTCAAGGAATAATTTAATGATCTACCCAGAAATCCTATTGATCACATGGCGACTTATTCATTAAAATAAAACTTACATGGAGCAGAAAATGGTAGTCACTTTCCTACATATCAAACCATAGAAAATTCCCACAGGCCCAACCATTTATTATCTCATGCCCTTATTTGATTATTAGAGAAATAGCAGCTCTCTGTTATCGTCACTTAGTATTTCTGATTTCTTTTGCATATTTATTATTGAAGTGAATGTCTCACCTATATAAAGACTTCCCTAGTTCCTGACTGTTTAGTGAATGAAAGAGTCAAAGAATCACCACTGACAGATGTCTTTAAATTGTTGTTGTTGTTGTAGAGAAAAGAATTCCAATAACATAATACCACCTAAAAGTATTTAGAGAAAGGATGGTTTAATCACAACTGCTTATTTTAAACAAATTACAGAAAGGGAGCACAAATCAATGATTCTGGATTAAATTTCTATTATATACACCAGACAGAGGGCTTCAGAAAATGTTTATCCTCCACTATGAAAAATATATCCGGTACTATAAAAGCAACTGGGATCATTGAACTTATTTTGGCCTTGGACAAAATGAGCCACTTGCAAATGGGTCTGTTGTTTTTCCAGAAAAGACAGTTTTGACAACTTTTGGGTTCTAATCCAATGGAATTGGCCAGATGGAATATTTCTAGGATTCTGTCTAGACTAGAGGTTAAAGATACATGGTTAACAATGTTCCCTATCCTATGCTAAGTAATATGGGTTGGAAGGTGACGGTGACAACATCACAACAGTCGCCTGCCTGCCTGCCTGCCTGCCTGCCTGATACCTCTAAATCCTATGAAATTTATCCTTTCTGAGAACATAGAGGTTGGCATGTTATGGATGAACATATTACGAACTTTAAAAATAAACCAAAAAAAACCCTTTTGTTTTTACCTTTGAAAACTGGCACAGCCAACACTTCAGACACTTTCTTAAATAGCAACATTTATGAAGGGATACTATGTTAGATATAGCCATCAGGGATTCTTCTGTATTTTATTATTACCAGATCTCATTCTATTGGTTGATAGAAAATTTGATGTGGAAAATCTTGAAGACAACTTTGGAGAAATTCACATACATTAAAAGTTCTCTTCTTTCCTTGAAAGCAGCCAAAGGATGTGCATAAATAATACACTCCTTTTTTTCAACTTTTTGGCAGTATGAATCATTCCTAGCTTTCCTTAGCTCAGTGACATTTAAAGGGGAACTCTTCCCTTTGAGGGTTTTCATTAACAGCACAACTGTACTCTTACTGTTAAAAAAGAAATCCTGATTTTTGGAAGTTTTTCTCCCTAAGAAATTCACACAAGTTGTTAGAGAAGATCTCCTTCCCCTGGAGAAGTTCATAGACATCATCCACCCAATTGCCCTGGCCCCAAAGTTTAGTGGAGAATTTTGAAAGGGTATTTAGAATAGAATAGAATAGAATAGAATAGAATAGAATAGAATAGAATAGAATAGAATAGAATAGAATAGAATAGAATAGAATAGAATAGAATAGAATAGAATTTTTTAATTGGCGAAGTGTGATTGGACACACAAGGAATTTGTCTTGGTGCATATGCTCTCAGTGTACATAAAAGAAAAGATATGTTCAGCAAGGTACAACATTTACAACACAATTGATGGTCAATATATCAATATAAATCATAAGGATTGCCAGCAACAAAGTTACAGTCATACAGTCATTAGTAGAAAGAGATTGGTGATGGGAACGATGAGAAGATTAATAGTAGTGCAGATTTAGTAAATAGTTTGACAGTGTTGAAGGAATTATTTGTTTAGCAGAATGATGGCCTTTGGGAAAAAACTGTTCTTGTGTCTTGTTGTTCTGTTGTGCAGTGCTCTATAGCATCGTTTTAAGGGTAGGAGTTGAAACAGTTTATGTCCTGGATGTGAGGGATCTGTAAATATTTTCACGGCCCTCTTCTTGATTCATGCAGTATACAGGTCCTCAATGGAAGGCAGGTTGGTAGCAATTATTTTTTCTGCAGTTCTAATTATCCTCTGAAGTCTGTGTCTTTCTTGTTGGGTTACAGAACCAAATCAGACAGTTATAGAGGTGCAAATGACAGGCTCAATAATTCCTCTGTAGAACTGGATCAGTAGCTCCTTGGGCAGTTTGAGCTTACTGAGTTGGCGCAGAACGAACATTCTTTGTTGTCCTTTTTTGATGATGTTTTTGATGTTAGCTGTCCATTTTAGATCTTGCGATATGATAGAACCTAGAAATTTAAAGGTTTCTACTGTTGATATTGTGTTGTCTAGTATTGTGAGAGGTGGAAGTATGGAAGGGTTTCTCCTAAAGTCTGTCACCATTTCTACGGTTTTGAGCGTGTTCAGTTCCAGATTGTTTTGGTTGCTTTGTGCCAGGCTTTAGAAGTGAAAAACATACAGTGGAGTAATTATGTTGATGAAGATTCTCAGTAATCCAGGCAGAGTTGTTTGAAGGTTGAGTCATTGCAATGTCTCAAACCAACAACAAAAATTAGTCTAGTTGCAACAATTCACCCTTCAAATACAGCGGACTAAATATACTGTATGGAAGAGTTGACAAACTGCCAATAGAAACATTCTGATAGATGCACTGTCAAGAACTATAGATCAATTACGAGTTAGTAATTTTATCACAGGAAGAAAAACATCCAAATAGTATGCCTGGTCCAGTTTAAAAAATAAATAATATTTAAATAAACTGGGTACTGACTCCAGAATCAATATGCTTAAATCCATAATCTTAGGGACAGTTCCGATTCTTTCTGTAAAATATTTCCTCCCATAAATACACTGTTCCCCTAAATTCCAAAAAAAATAGGCAACTGAGAAATCCTAACTAGGTTCCTGGGAACAGAAAAGATATTTTCTTTCCCAGCCAAGGCCCGGGTTTTGCAATGGACTCTATTCAGTGATGTTCCCGAGAAGACTACAAAATAGAAGCCCACAGCTCTTCACATTTTAGCACCACTCATGTATTAGAAAAAGAAAAATAATCTGTTTTTATTCCACTTCCATGAGACTGTCCCCTAGATATACTCTGAAGGGGGGAAAAATGTCAGGAATAATTGCAGCTCTGTTTTAGAGCAGAAAACCTACGAAGAAAAAAGCTGTTTCATATGGCTTCAGCTGGGAAGACAAAAAACAACAGACACAGTGCAGAAGAGGAGGGAGGGGTGAAGAGTTCAAAGAGAGGAAAATGTGGAAGGGGAAGAGAAATTAATTGTTTGGGCAGGGATTTAAAGTGCATTTTTGTCCACAATTCCTTCATTGGTTCTGCCGGCTGACTCTCATTTCCTATACTCTGCAGAGTTCAAATGTTGGTTCAGGAGCCAAAGTATCTCTCAAAACTTTTCAGGAGGCATCTGGCCAATCAGTACTCATAGGAGTGTTATATCAGCATTCTCTGCTCAGTAATGCTTACCTAGAGCTTTTGGGAGCAAATTCAGGGTTCTAGCCAAGAAACTAAACAATAGAAAGAAGTGTTACCTTTCTTTGTAATTCTGCAGCATATTGCCAAATTGGCAGGCCTGGATTTGCCACATCTTCATTTTGAATGGCCTTCATTATAAAGCCACTCCTTAGGGACATTGTAGCATAATTCCATACATATCTACTTAGAACTAAACTCCACTAAATTCCCTGCTAGATTATATGTAAGGCCACCTGATTTACGAAATTACAAACTATAAACTCTAATAGGTTTAGTCTTTCTGACTCTGCCCTTAATTCCTTTGTTATATGTAATGTTTTTCAGTATTACTTTTTGTTCTTTAATTTTAATCTTTGTTCAAACCAAGGAACAGGCTCCTTCAAGCTGGCCTTTCATTACTTCTAAATCTTCTTGTTAGTCCTACAGACTCTCCAACCACACATGTAGTCCTCAAGATACCATAGGTAACTTAATGGCCATTCGTAGTATGACAGACGATCCAAAAACTACAAACTGAACTTGTTTCACACTTACAGCAACTGCAGGGTCATCTCTTGTGTCTCTAATGAGCAGGCTCCATTACAGCCTTCGGTTGAGAACTACCTGTATTTCCTACTCCACTTGTAAGATAAATTCACCTGCTTAAGTTCTTGCAAGTGCTCTTGCACAGAGAGAACAGGGATGTGCACAAATCCCTGTTCTTCCCATATGAGAAGTATTGTGCTAAACTGGAATGGAAGATGGTGTAGGGGGACACATTAGTTCTAAAAGAAGTTACTTACCTTGTTTGATAGAGTACCACTTAAAAAGAGAAGGAAGGATTCCTCTTATTTTTTTTCAATAATATTTTGCCTTTCCTGGCTCCAAAAACAAATGTTTTCTTGTAAGCATGTGTCACAGCTGCCAGTACCATCTTCTTTTTTCCAGTAGCCATCTGACCATGAACCACTCAGGTGATCTTTTTAACAAGAAAGAAGGAAAGAAAGAAGAAGATGGTGTTTTGATTATTTCTCTTCAGAAAATAGTCCAAAAGCCAGATGTAATTCCACACTGTTGATAGTGCGCACAGAGATTCATTATAAAAATTAATGATACACATTAAGTATGTAAGAATATTATTTTGATTGATTAATAAAAATTGCAAAACAATTTACCGTATATACTCGAGTATAAGCCGAGTTTTTCAGCACGTTTTTTGTGCTGAAAAACGTCCCCTCGGCTTATACTCGAGTATATACGGCTTATACTCGAGGTGTGTTTTTTTTCACATTATACCGGCCGGTAGCGAACTTGGCGGGCTTTGCTTTAGCTGGGAAGCCCTGCCGGTGCAGTGAGAGGGCGGGCGGGAGCCGCCAGCCTTCTCGGCCGAGGAGGAGGTTTCACGACCGGTAGCTGCCTCATTTCCCACCCTCGGCTTATACTCGAGTCCCCAGTTTACCCCAGTTTTTTGGGGTAAAATTGGGGACCTCGGCTTATACTCGGATCGGCTTATATTCGAGTATATACGGTAACATTTCTGAAAGAAGCATCAACAAAGACCTGGAAAGGGAAAGTTGCAGAAACGGACAGTATAACAGCAAACACTACTTCTAGTTTTCTTTGAAGGAATGTTTGCTTTACTTTTCCATCTTGATTGATTATTCCTTACTTCTCCTCATATATTACCCCCTTTTTGTAATTCCATTTATATAACTGCACCAATCCCCTCTTTGTTACTCCCAAAAGTGACAGATTCGCAAGGCTACGTTATGCTTTCATGTGTTTCCATTGCTGTACATGAAACATTTGCCTTACATTTACATCCAGAAAGTAAAACTTCCATTCCAGGTTTTTGGTAAGCTGTTAGATTTCTGTCCAAATAGTTGGACGTGAAAACTGATTCTAGCCAAGAAATAATAAATTTATTTGTATCAGTTGTCATTTAATTTGGTGAAAAAGAATTTACTGTAGTAGAAGAACAAGCAGAGGTGGGGGATGGAATTAAATGAGTCATCACCCTAGAGTCATTACATTCCCACATAAACTCTAAATCCAATCCCTTTTGAATTTCATTGACTTTAATCTGGCACCAATTTAGTATTGAATTTTAGTTGACTAGATTCTTACAGTATATATAGGCTTGAACTGTAAATTAATGTATGGTCCCAATTCTTTTCGCCTGACAATTACTTTAGAATTTCTTATGAACAAGAGGGGAATTTTTTTTATTTGCATTTATATCCCACCCTTCTCCAAAGACTCAGGGCGACTTACACTATGTTAGCAATAGTCTTCATTCTATTTGTATATTTATATACAAAGTCAACTTATTGCCCCCAACAATCTGGGTCCTCATTTTACCTACCTTATAAAGAATGGAAGGCTGAGTCAACCTTGGGCCTGGTGGGACTAGAAGCTGCAGTAATTGCAGGCAGCTGCTGTTAATAACAGACTGTCTTACCAGTCTGAGCCACAGAGGCCCTTTTCAGAGTTTCTCATCCTCCTGCAAAGAAGGGACTGTCGAAGTCTTGTCTTTTGTCCTAGGATCATCTATCTAGTGCTTTTGTCCTCAGTGGCTTCCAACAGTTTCATTAAAAGCAATTCCTCCCCCTGAGTGTTCTCAGATTAGAAAGTGAGACAGTGAGATATGCTCCTTTAACTATATCATAACAATCAAATTAGCTCAAAACCACTGACTGCACAAGAATTTCTCAAGTATCCAGAGAACAAAGCAAGAAAATAAATATCACTTTTGCATGGGAAGTACATTTTTTAGAAACTGAAAAATGGATTTTGGCAAAACTTGAGTTTGACTAAGTCAAGGTATAAACAAGAAAGAGTGAAGATGAAGAGGGACTTTGGGAGATCAACAGAATTCTACACCTTGAGTGAAATGAAGATACAGTTTGAATTATTTAGTGATGTACTGCTGGAGAAAAAATGAGTTCCATTTTGATATCTGTTTTTCTATAGTAATGCTCATAGGATGAGCACACACACACATATATACACATACTTCTATAAACCAGAAAGGTAACTCTTTTCAGAAAAAAATATATATTTTGAATACTTCACTGCTTTTTACAGCTCTCACATGTGGACCAGATGAACTATATTGTTTTTCTTAAAATAACGCATGACTCATTGGGTAAGTGTTATTTCAAGGATTGAAAACTGAGAGATTTCTCTCTTTTTTTGCTGCTGCTATTGCTGTTCCCATCTTTCTTCTAAGACTGTGTCTAGGCCTTTGTTAAAACATCAAAGCAGACTCCCTGAAAATCTATGGCCCTTCTCAATTTTTATTTTTTTTAAATAAGAAAATATATAAAGTGTAATATTTATGAACCTTTGATCAGGGAACAGTCTGATCTAATTTGGGCTAAAACAGAATTCTTTAAAGCTAGTTTCTTAAAATTATAGTAAAATATAGACATAATAAATGACATTAGACTACCTCAATGCAATTTAACTGGGTTGCCCAGGAAGTACCATTTGCTTTAAAACACAGTGGTAACATGGGACTTTTGGTGCACATAATGATCCCTTTTTATAACTCTGCAACAGTTGCTTTAGGGACCGTTTGAAGTTAAAATGGCACCGAAAATTATGACCATTTTTCACACTTACAAACCATTGCAACATCCCCATGGTCACATGATCAAAATTGACAACTGACTCATATTTACGACAGTTGCAGTGTCCTGGGTCATGTGGTCACTTAACAATTGATGTGCTTGGTGACAGAAATTTTTGACTCAATTATGGTTGTAAGTTGAGGTTTCCTTTCTATTTCCAGGTTAAAAGGTAAAGGTAAAGGTTCCCCTAGCACATATGTGCTAGTCGTTGCCGACTCTAGGGGGCGGTGCTCATCTCCGTTTCAAAGCCGAAGAGCCAGCGCTGTCCAAAGACGTCTCCGTGTTCATGTGGCCAGCATGACTCAACGCCAAAGGCGCATGGAACGCTGTTACCTTCCCACCAAAGGTGGTCCCTATTTTTTCTACTTGCATTTTATGTGCTTTTGAAAGTGCTAGGTTGGCAGAAGCTGGGACAAGTAACGGGAGATCACCCCGTTACACGGCAGCACTAGGGATTCGAACCACCAAGTTGCCAACCTTTCGATCGACAAGCTCAACATCCTAGCCCCTGAGCCACCGCATCCATACTTCCAGGTTGTAGAGGTCCAAAAAGGTTGCCAGGTTAATGATACAGGTGACCACATATTTCCTGGAACCTGGTTACAGTGAGAATCCCAATTATTATTTTTGGACTTACTGTTCTGACCTAGGCTTTCTGATATGTACAAAGCACACAATTAGTCCCCAAACCCCCTTTTTTTTATTTTAACAGCTGTGAATTCCTTTCATTCACAGCACATGCTGACTCACCAAGAGTTTATAAAGAGTCCAACAGAAGTCTGCCACAGTCCTTCGGATAAAGCTGGTAAACACCCACCTTTATCTTCTTTGACAGCTGCCAAAGACCTAACTGGCAATTATCTTGGAAAGGCCCCACGGAAACAGAGTCAAAAACAGAGCTTCAAAGGTAACTACAGGCCGATTTCACTTTTAAATAATGATTATAAGATTTTTGTAAAAATAATAGCAAATAGATTAATGTTAGTTTTACAACAAAGAATTCATACTGATCAATCTTGTTTTATAAAAGGGAGGCAGATGAGGAATAATGTTAGACAGATTATTAATATATTGGAATATTTGGAAAAGAAGAATACTTCAGCAGCACTTATTTTTTTGGATGCAGAGAAAGCCTTTGATCGATTGCATTGGGATTTTTTATTTAAATTAATAGAGAAAATGCAATTTGGAGATTGTTTTGTTAGAATAATTAAAGCGATTTATGGAGAGCAAACAGCTCAGATTATAATAAATGGTAGTTTGACAGAAGTTATTAAGATTGCGAAAGGAACGAGTCAGGGATGTCCCTTATCACCACTATTGTTTGTTTTGACTCTGGAACCATTATTAGATAAAATACAAGAATTAACGAAAATAGAGGGAATTAAGATTAGACAATATGAGTACAAAGTTAGAGCTTTTGCAGATGATGTAGTGGTTACTTTAACAAATCCTATAAATTCAAGTAGATTTTTGTTGGAAGTAATTGATAAATATGGAAAGGTATCAGGATTTAAAATAAATCAGAATAAAACAAAAGTGATAATTAAAAATATGTCTATACAACAGAAACAAAAACTAGAGGAAATGACAGGATTTGAGGTGGTAAAAAAGGTTAAATACTTAGGGGTTTATATTAGCTCATCGAACAAGAAACTTTATAAGAATAATTATGACTTGCTATGGCAAAAGTTCAGAATGATATGAGTGTCTGGAAAAATTGCAGTTATCGCTATTGGGAAGGATTTGGCTATTAAAATGAATGTGTTACCTAGATTTTTGTTTCTGTTCCAGATGATACCAATAATTAAAAAGGATAAAAATTTGGAAGATTGGCAGATTGGGATTAATAAATTTATATGGCAGGGTAAAAAGGCGAGGTTAAAATGAAAATAATACAGGACTCACGGGAAAGAGGTGGTTTAAGAATGCCTAACTTTAAACTATATTATGAAGCAGTAGCCCTTTCAGTAATAAGTGACTGGTTTAACTTAACAGACGAAAGAATTTTGAATATAGAAGGTTATGACTTGTTATATGGATGGCATGCGATTTATTTTATGAAAAAAGTGGATAGGGCTTTTAAGGATCAGGTGTTGAAAAGTGCTTTTTCCGGGGTCTGGAAAAAATATTCTTATAAGTTAGATTACAAGATTCCTATATGGGCGAGCCCCAGACATGCAATAGAGAATATAAATATAGAACAGAAACAGGAAATGATTACTTATAAAGAACTTTTGTATGCTGAAGGAGGTAGATTGCAATTAAAATCATTACAGGTATTAAATGAAGAAGGGAGGAATTATACTTGGTTTCAATATGGGCAAATAAGTGCTAGATGGAAAGAAGATCAAAAATTGGTATAATGCAAAGGAGGAAAATTTAATAAAGCAAATTAGAAATCAGACCCAGGAGCATATAAAGAGATTGTATAATGTGTTGCTTGAAATAGATTCGGAAAAGGATTTGGTAAAGGATTGTATGATAAAATGGGCACAGAATATTCAGGAACCAATAATGTTGGAAACATGGGAGAAAATTTGGGTTAGAAATGTTAAGTTTACACAAGCACAGAATTTAAGGAAAATTTTTATAAGATGTTTTATAGATGGCACTTAGATCCCAAAAAATTATCATGTATGTATCCTAATATCCAAGCGAAATGTTGGAGGTGTGATTGTGATGACGCTACATATTTTCATATTTGGTGGACTTGCAAGAAAATTAAGGTCTTTTGGATAAGAATTTGGTGGATTATTCAAAATGTACTGAAGAAGAAGATAAAGTTCCTGCCACAATTTTTCCTTTTGGGAATTATAACGGATTGTACAGGGATTGAGACTAAATTGATTCTGAATTTAATAACAGCAGCAAGACTGTTGATTGGACAATACTGGAAGAAGAGATACCTACAATAGAAGAATGGATTTTGAAAGTTATTAATTTGGCTGAGATGGCTAAAATCTCAGCTTTTTTAAAAGACAATACGCAGGAAAGATATTTAATTGAATGGAAAAAATGGATTGATTATCTACAAAATAGATATCAGATTAAGAAATATCAGATTGCCTTTGAATAATTAGAAAGTTATTTTATGTAATGGGGAGGGGATTGGGAGATGAAAAGCTTTGGATGTGGTTATTTGGATTGGAAGGGAAAATTTTATTCTATGTTTGGTTTATGTATAACAATACCTTGTGATTGACCCGGGAAGCCGGGGGGGAAGGGAGGGGGAAAGGGGGTTTTTTTGGAGGGAGGGGGGAAAAAAGGGGGGGAAATGTCTTTGTTTTTTTTAAAAAACTCTTTCAATAAAAAAAAACAACAGAGCTTCAAAGTACAAACTGACACCATCCACAATGTTGCTTCCTGCAAAGGCCCACGTGCCTTTGCTCTTCCTTTATGTCTTATGGGAGGGGCCAATCATCTCCAATCCTTACTCCCAAGTCGTCCCTTTTGTTTTAACTGTTCTTGCCTTCTGGCAGCTCTGAGCATGTGCGCACTAGGAACAGGCTTCCCCTGTTCCTCTGCCTCTCTGATGTCCGACTCTGAAGACTCTGGAGTCTGTACATAACTCCCAGGTGGCACTGGCCCCATCTCTGCCTCCGACGCAGAGCCCTCGTCCGAGCCTTCCCCAGACTCCACACTGACTGTTCCTCCCCAGACTCCTCACTGTCTGACTCTGCTGCCAGCTCCGCAGGCTGCTGGCGGACCACAATATTTACAATATTGCAAGTGTATCAGCTCTCATAAGGGAGGCTGTGTAAATTATGAACTGGTAAGGCAGATTGTGTTCATGTTATGGTGGAACTGCTAGTTTGGTATCTACTGAAATTCTTTAAATCAGTAGATGGTTTTGCCTGACAAAAAATGAGAAGGCAGAAAGAAATTTTATGAGGGATGGGATGTTTTTGAGGTGAAATCTCCCACAGCGTCCAGAAATGTCCTTCCAACCATAACAGTATTACAGCTAGAAAGCAAATAGCTGAAGGATTTCCTTTCCTCTTAATGACCCTACAAATTTTTAGACAATCTTTTTAAACTTGGGAGTTTCTTTCCTTCCAAACTCTGGAATAGATGGTTATTGTGTCCATTTAGTATGTAGTTTTTTCTTCTTTAATGTTTAGCTATAAGTCATGTTGTGTTATTTATTTATCAATTTATTTCTAAATTTGCACTGTATGCCCCTACAATCTGTGCAGAGTGTGATAGTTTTTATAAATCTTTCTTTTTATTTAAATAAAATAAATAAATAAAAGACTCTGCCAATATGTTGTCCTCTTTAGTTGTCACCTTATCTAGAAGTTTTTCATTCCAAAAATGTACCTATATATATTTATCTTTAGCTTTCATAGGTCTGGCTACTAGGGAAAAGGGTTTTTTCTTTCTTTTTTTGGCAATCAATTTTAATTTTCTTTTAGCTTTTTGTCCTGTCTATCATTATGTAGTTCCATTGTAAGCCGCCCTGAGTCTTCGGAGAAGGGCGGGATATAAATTCAAATAAATAAAAAAAAAACTAGTGATTTAAAAAATCACTACAATTCAAATTGTGCTAGAAAATGTCAGACCAACTACATTGCAATAAGATTGACATCAGATTGCTCTGCAGTTTCTCTCCATAAACTTTAGGAGAAATCCAGTTGAGTCAGCCTTGAGCCTGGTGAGATTCAAACTGCCAAACTTCTGGCAGCCAGCAGTCAGCAGAAGTAGCTTGCAGTACTGCATTCTAACCACTGCACCAACATAGCTCACAATTAGTTGCCAAATGATGAGTCAGTTATGGATATAGACACCGACCATCCTGTTTATTATTTATTTAGTGTATGATAAGAACATGACAGAAGAGATGTAAACATACACTGATCCATATAATTATATACAATTATACAGGAATACGGTAGTGTCCTCATAACTGGGTGCCCAATTCAGTTATCCAAGCAAATCGCCTCAACTGCAAAATTGAAAAGCTGCACTAATTTACTGAACAGACTGGTTGTAACATCTTGGGCTGCTGATGCTAATACTCTATGAACGATAGCCTTGGCTTTGGTTTATTACACAGCTGAATATTGTACCAGCGTGCAGCTTAGCAGCCTCCACACCCAAATGGCCAATGTCCAACTCTGGCACATTGCATCCCACTCCTGTGCATTGATTACCAGTACTTAGCAACATCATACAGCCCCCACATTAGAAGACAACAAGCTCTCATTTGGCTATGGTCAAAGATCTGAATAACAAGTCCCTTTCCTATTCACCAGGACAATGCACAATCCACCACAAGATCGTAATCCCCCAGGCAGCATGGAAAACATCTCCTTTTACTTAACATCTACCCAGTTTAACCCTGAGAATACCTGGAGAGAGGAATGATCCAAGATACCTTCTTGTGACTTGACCATTAGTGATCCCTCTACCGATTACCTGGCTTTCACCTTCTGAGCTCGCTCCATCTGGATGAAATTGAACCAGCCTGTAAGCCTTGGCAGGTGGTAGCTAGAGTAGTATTGCCTCTGCTTTGTTAGCATGTTGCAGATACTTGGTCTGGGAGACCAATAGTCAAATCTCCTCTATCCTGCTCTATAACGTTTTCCAAATAAATATTATGCTATAGATGAAGGATCACTCTATGAACGAACATGAGAAGGATGCTGAAGCTACTCGAAATGCAAGGAAGGAGCATGACCTTTTACAAAGCAGATGTTTCAAAGCAAAGCATCCCTTCAAAGTTTTGCAAAGCTTTAATGAATAATTATTTCACCCAATAGTGGGAAAGGTCCTATAAGACTTTTGTCTGCATGAAAAGAAGGGAGAGGGAATGGACCTATACAGTATGAAAAAGTTCTGGCTCATGAAAAGATCCTTGGATTTTTTAATTCTGCAATTCCTGGATTCAAAGAGTTTATGAATACCTGTGTTTCAGACTACTTGGGAGTCCGATTTTATGAGCCTGCAATTTTACAGCGTGGGTGGATTTTGCTTATTAGTTACAGATTGGTGTGCAGAATGTTTCTTATAAGAAGGAAGAGGGAAATTGGAGGCTTAGGGGATAATGAAATGAGAAAATGAATATGGTTAATTTGCCGAGCCTTGGGGGGAAAATAAAGGAACATATCAAGACAAAGTAAGTCTAAGAAGTCAGTGAATCTCTCTTAGGTATAATCAGTCATTGGTTTTCCTGAAACCTTAGGTTTCTGTATCTATAATTTATAAATTTCATTCCTTGGGCACGTTATAAGCATAATGCCATTTATTATGAAACTTCTTAAACTAAGACAAAGATCACCCAGACAAGAATAAGGATAACTCCACTGTTTCTGTGCTTTGAAGAAAAACTGTTAATATAGGCTGATGGTGTGAAATCTCATGCTAAATTAAAGCCAATTTATTGCAAGAACACACACATTTTTCTCCTACACGCTTCCTTTTTCAAATTACATTTCTGAATGTTTCATGCCCTCTTGTGGTAAGCAATTCACTTTATAACATATAGTATTTCTTAAACAAATTTCTTAAACGGGGGAGGGCTACTTTTTCCCCCATCCAAGAGATATGACACAGATTTCCTTTTTCACAATCCATTTTGTTGGTCTGCTGATTTATGCAGGACTGAGGTCTCCTTGGATGAGCCAAAGACCATAGTCAATGAAGCAATGGCCTTACACATCTGGGATCTTCTGCAGCATGGGAGGCAGACAGGTATGATTCTGAAAGGAAATCTATAGCCCATTTTAGGTGAACTATTTAGGTATTTATCCTGAATGGATATCAAGTGAATGTCAAAATGGATGCAGACTCCATCCCCACCACAAAACTTAACGCATGTAGCAAGAGTTCTGCATGGGTGAGTAAAAATGTCACTAAACTCTCATTGTCATTAGCATTAACTGGACAAAGTGGTATATCAGAGTGCTATATCAATTTTTGAATATCAAATGAGCTAATGTACAGAATGCAGCCAAAATCCGGGACCCCATAACTCATGAAGAAACAAAATTTGTAAAAGTTCCGGGAACTTTAGGTTGCTGCTATGGTTGGCCTGCTGCTGTGATCACTTGGTGGTTATTTTGAACATTAGTGACAATCCCTCAGTCCCTTCCTCCCCTAGCAGCAAGGAACTGGCTCCTCACTGGCTCTTAAAGAAGCAATATCTTGAAGGTGCATGAAGAAAGGCCTGGATATTTTTTACTGCTTTGTATGTCTTTTTTCTGATATATAAATATGCACATGTATTCATATCACATCTTTGCTCATGAATTCAAGTATTCCATCCCCCTACATTTCTTCACAGTAACCCTGTGAGGTAGAATGGACTAAAAGATACCAAGTGAGTTTCTTTGTCTGCAGATCCAGTAAAAACTGAATCTCTCTAGTGTAAGTAAAATACATTAACCTCTATATTTTAGTTCTTGCCCATCCCATTTCATTTTTCAACCACTTCCTACCCTGAAGCTACTCAAACACCTGAAATAAGCTATAGGTTTCCCTTCAGAGTCATACCTGCCTCTGAGTCATAACTGACCCCTCCTTTGGCCACCAGAGATCAGGTAGGCCAGTTTTGCCCAAGACTCCAGATGGTCACATGATGCTATTTTTAAATTATCTCTGATAGCTTCCTGTAATTCAATGGAGGAACCTCTGGGGGTTTTAAAGAGTTCTGAGGTGAGAACGGTAACATAGAGGAGTGTGGGGAAAAATTGAAATAAAATAATAAAATAAAATATTGTCAGAGTAATTATGCCAATGGAAAGAGAAAAGGGTCACCATTGTCAAGAGATGACACCAAATGCTGTTAGGAAGCAGAAGGAAGAGGAGAGATGAAGAAACAGAGGGAGGGAGGGAGGGAGGGAAGGAAGGAAGGTTTCTGTTACTACCTGTCAGCTTCCTACGAGAAAATCACTGGGGAAGCCTGCAGGAAGTTGGAAATCACTGCCACTTTCATTCTTTTTGGGTGCATGTGGTCATTTTTTCTTTGTTTAGTAAGGATATGTCTCTGAAACAATTACCCAACAGGTTATGGGTTCTCTAGTTTATTTTAAAGTCACTTAGTTGTGTATGCAACCATCCATACTAGGTATTTTTTTTTAAAAAATATGCAATCTACTTTATCTCATTTATAGAAGTGGTACTTGGCTTTGAGTAGACACTGAGCATATTAAGGACATAACCCAAAAATTGGCAGAGGTCAGGCCAAAAAGTGTGTCCTGAAAGCCAGATATATATATGTATATATAGCCTATATATATATATAGCCAAATATATATACTGTATACTGCACGAATCAAGAAGAGGGCCGTGAAAATATTTACAGACCCCTCGCATCCTGGACATAAACTGTTTCAACTCCTATCCTCAAAACGACGCTATAGAGCACTGCACAACAGAACAACTAGACACAAGAACAGTTTTTTCCCGAAGGCCATCACTCTGCTAAACAATTAATTCCCTCAACACTGTCAAACTATTTACTAAATCTGCACTACTATTATTCTTCTCATCGTTCCCATCACCAATCTCTTTCCACTTATGACTGTATGACTGTAACTTTGTTGCTGGCAATCCTTATGATTTATATTGATATATTGACCATCAATATATCAATATAAATAGTGTTGTAAATGTTGTACCTTGATGAACGTATCTTTTCTTTTATGTACACTGAGAGCATAAGCACCAAGACAAATTCCTTGTGTGTCCAATCACACTTGGCCAATAAAATTCTATTCTATTCTATTCTATATATTTTATTTAATTTTATATAAACTGTGTGTGTGAAATTTAGACTTAAATTTAATTATATTTTGATTCAATATAGTGAAGATGCTTGCTTTCCCATTCATGTAATGTTTTTCCTATTCTGCTATAGCACCCTTTGGAAATGCTCCAGAGAACAGATGATGCACAACCCCCTTTTTTTATGAGTTCAGGGAAAGCAGGAGAGGAATCCACTCTGGTAGTCATTAATCTGAAGGGAGCTCCTAGGTTTGTACAAAATGTTTATCAGGGTGATTTCTCACTAGAATCAATTATACAAGTTACGCACATCTGCCTGTGGTCTATGGTTAAACAAATTTCATTTCTATTAATAATGGCTAAGTTCTTATTGTACATGCCGAAAGCAATTAGCAATTAAACTCCTTTTCTGTAATTACATTTTGCTTTTTATCTTGTAAGAAATAATTGTTTTGTTTTCCCCATTGGCTGTTAACAAAAAAAAAAAAAAAAGAATGGTAGATAAAAGCAATGCATAAAACAAAGCACCTACAAATATAATGGCTAAAATTATGTCTGAATATTACTCCAACATCAATATCCAGTTTATAGTGCCCTACATTAGGACCCACATTTAAAAATTATGAAGGTCCCCAAGAGAGTATTCGTTTCTTTGGTTTATATTTATCAATATTTATATTTAGTTACAAAATTAAAATTGACACATTTGTTGCCGCTATCATTTCTCATGGTTGTATAATGCAATTTTAATATTGCATTGTTCTTCAACAGTGGTGATGATTTTGTGGACACCAAGAGTCCTAGCACCACAATGTAAGAAACATTGACCTATATGAATCTCAAAACAGATTTGCTACCACTTTTGCCCCATTTCTTTTCTGAGATAACAGGCTCTTCCTTACTGATGCTATCAAATAACTATGCATCATGTCAAGGAGTAAGATTTTCATATATGATCGGACTCTAAGCATCAGTGGTTAACATGGACATATTAACGGTATATGAAACTGGTGTGGCATGGATATTTTCCCGAATTGCTATTGGCCTTGTATGAGAACAACTTAATAGTTCAATTTATCTAGGTAATTTAGTCAGCTTATTGTATTTTAATGCAAGAGTTTAATATAAACACTCTTTGAAATATTTTTCCTTCAGACGTTTCACCTATTGTATGGTCAAGTGCACAGTGTTATATTGAACTACTCCTTTATTGTTCTCTATATAGAAGATCAAAGAAGATACCGTATATATTTATCCTGTTTTAAAGAACTACCCTGGTAGAAAACAGAATCTATCTACTATGTTTTTTATTTTATTTTTTTATTTATTTATTTTTGATACACAATCTGACAGACAACATATAACGTATAAATATTTCCTATTTCTAAACAGCATTTCTTAGTGGTCTTCTTTCGCTTTTATACCTTTTCCCCCATATCACATTTGTTATTTTATTTTCTTTCTTGTCCCCTTTTCTTTATTTACATTAAATTATCTAATATTAATAGCTTTACTTTTCTAGATTCTTATATATTATATATATAAGGGTTTCCTGCCTGGGCAGGGGGTTGGACTAGAAGGCCTCCAAGGTCCCTTCCAACTCTGTTGTTATGTTATGTTATATCTATCATGTTCTTTAAAATGGGATAAATATTCCCTGCTTCTAAATAGAAGGACTCTGACATATCTTTTTAGATTTTGTGCTAACATTTGTTCTAGTCTTCCTACCTACAGATGAACTGATTTGTACTACCATTATTACCAGTATAATAATGTATTTTATGTAGTTTTATTGCTTTTTAAAAGTTTGATTAATAATTGCAGGCCTATTATTCTATTATTGTGCTTTCTGGCCCAAAGGCTATAATAAAGTTGGATTTGATCTGAACCAAGTAGTAATAGCACTCGATAATTAGCTAAATGTTCATTGTAAAAGTTAATATAATATCATAATCATAGTTTAATAATAAACATCTGGAATCCGTATGGTTCTTAAAAAGGGCTTTAAACTATAGATGATGTTTTTTATGTAGATTGCCTTTAACACAGAGTTTTAGGGAAGACTGGCAATCTAAATCATGATAGAAGTGCCTAGAAGTTTAATCATTTCTCCACTATTTCTACATAGATCTAGCCTGTTGCACTTACAATTTGTGTTGCAATAGGCACTATATGCATTCTTTTCTTCCAAAGTGTACAGTCCCTATATTAATCTAATGTCAAAGCCCCCATAACACACAAGCTATTTTGTTTTCTTGCTTTTCACCATTGTACAGTAGTATCTGGGAACTACTAGAATCCAGGAAAATTGAATCTTTCAACAACAGGACATGAAAGATAGACACTAAGCAAGAGATCAATTCTGAGGTTTCTTTTTCCAAGAAAATGTAAGCAAATAACCAATCCTTGCTTATTCTCAACTGTGACAGGACTAACAGCAGTAACACCGCAAGAGGAACTCAGCCAAATCTTTCCTATGATGAATCTTACTTTAAGCCACAGTGCAAAGAAAAAGGCATTCTGGAAGACTGAAGCAAGTTTGTGTTTACAACACATCCCGGTGACTTATTCACAGGCTTTGAAATTGCCTTTATAATAAACAGCAATCCAAGAGAATCCCAACCCACTGAGCATCCCTGCTTGTTTGTTGCCCTCACAGCAACAATCTATGTGTACAATTAATCTCCTGCAAAATAAATACTCATCCCCGTCCTCTCAAAGGCACATTGTACCTGCAGCATTTAAGTTCCTTTAAGTGAATCTTAGCAGCTGCTCTCTGAATCTGAGAAAATTGTAGCAACGTTGGTGCATATGAAAAGCCTCGGTTTCACTTGCTTTATGAGACTCTGTAATGCCGCAGATCTTTGTGATACCATCGCTAGCATGTGTTTAACATTTACCATGGCAACTGCTTCTTTGACAACAAGAGACACACTGAGGTCTGTCTGGATTTCCATGAATTTCCTTCAGAAGCCAATATGTAGCCAAGGGCAATTGTGTGCCGTATCCAGAGAAAGGGTGGAATAGGACAACAGTTTAGGAAACTTAAATTTAATAGCAAAATATGCCAGCAGTGTAACTGCAATTACAGTCTCTCCATTTGTCACTCACACATTTAGACCTAAAATGGAGAATATCTAGTGGAGAGCATTGTATCTGAATGCTTTTGTACTTGAAATGCATTGCCTTCTGTTAATTTGTCAACTAAATTAAATCAATTCAGTTAAAAGTCCAACTCTTCTAGATTTAAAAAGCAGTGATTAGGTTGGGTGATATTGATACAAGATGTAGTATGAACGCCCTCTAGTGTTCTATAATGAAGTTGGATTCAGCAAACACCTTTGGATATTTTTATCTTTGAAACATAAGTAAGTTGGTTCAACCAAAAATAGCAAGGCTCTGCAATCCAAATAAAATTGTTGTTTTTTGTTATAGAATCAGGAGGGAAACTCTTCCAATTTTATTGAACAAATCCTTAAAAAAAGAGTTATTTAGAGAGAAATGTTGTGCATGGGTAAGCTGACCAGACGTCCCGCTTTTGGCGGGACAGTCCCGCTTTTGACAAATTTGTCCCGCGTCCCGTGATGTTTTAAAAAAGCCCTGCTTTTTCCTGCAGAGGCAACAACTTTCAAGACACGTGGACTTCAACTCCCAGGATTCCCAGCCACGGCTTCCCGTTCTGCACCGCGATTGGCTCCCTCTGGCCTCCTCTCAAAAAGAGAGGTGCGACTAGCCGCTTTGCCATTGGTTGCGCAGACGAGGTGAGCTGGCAATTGGGCATTGCTAGGGAGACGGAGGCGTGTTCCTGCTCTGCCTGGGCCCTGTTTGACTCTCCGGCCTTGCACCTGCCTGGCGCCGGCGGACAAAGTTTCCTCAAGCCCGTCCTGACGGTGGGGAGCAGCCGAGCCCTCGTAGCAAGGTGGGTGCGTGGGAAGGCCCGGGGGTGTTGCTTGGTTCCCGCAGGAGGAGGAAGGTCTCCGTGCCTGGACTGGGCAGCGAAGCATGTGTCAATTGCCTCGGCCTGCTGTCCACCCAGCAGGACTGTCCAGCGGCTGCCTCCCACCCACGCAGCGCCAGCCTACCCTACCCCATCTGGAGAAAGAGTGATGGAGAGAAAGAGGGGGCAGAAAATGATGAAGGAGAGAAAGAGAGATGAAGGATAGAAGGGGGAGAAAGATGAAGAAGAGAAAGGGGGAGAAAGATGAAGGAGAGAAAGAGGGAGGGAGAAAGAGAGATTAAGGAGAGAAAGATTGAAAGAAAGAAGGGGAGAAAGATGAAGGAGAGAAAGAGAGGGGGGGAGAAAGAGATTAAGGAGAGAAAGAGAGAAAGGGGGAGAAAGAGATGGAGAGAAAGAGGGAAGGAGAATGGATTTGTTCTGGTAATTGGTTTAAAAGCATGGCACTGAAAAAGTGATTTATGACTGTTTTTTCACACTTAAGAACATTGCAGCAAACAGTCATTAGGGCAAAGAAGCTATGTCACATGACCACCTGGACATGCCCACCAGTCACATGAAGCATTGCAGTTGTGACATGAGTGACACGGTTATTAAAAATGCTGCAACACGGATAAATGATGACTGGTCATAAATGTGAGGACTGATCAAAAGTGCGAGAACCTGTCAGAAATCACTTTTTTCAGTCCTCTGGGTAGTCCCTATGTGCATAGGGACTACCCAGACGGCTGAAAAAAGTGATCTCTGACAGGTTCTCACACTTTTGACCAGTCCTCACACTTATGACCAATCATCATTTATCCCTGTTGCAGCATTTTGTGCATAGGGACTACTCAGAGGGCTGAAAAAGTTATTTTTGACCTGTCCTCACACTTTTGACTGGTCCTCACACCTACAACTGTCCTCAGATTTTACATTTTGCACCCTATCTTGTAACCATGGTGAAGAGAAGCAGTTGTGAAATAAGTGACATGGTTGTTAAAAATGCTGCAATGGGCATAAATGTGAGGATGGTCATAAGTGTGAGGACCGGTCAGAAATTACTTTTTTTAGCCCTCTGAGTAGTTTCTATGCCCATAGCCAGGGCCACCCGGTCACATGAGCAGCTAGGCTCGCCCACCCAGTCACATGACCACCAAGCCACACCCAAAATAAGCCACGCCCACAGAACCGGTACTAAAAAATTTAGAACTCCACCCCACCCCCACCCACCCCCACCACCCCCCGGGCAATGGTGTCCCACTTTACCAATGTTAAAATCTGGTCACTATATGCATGGGTGGACAACATCTAAACAATTGCAGAATGTCAATGGAGATTCCCAGCCATGACATCATATATCTCCAGTCTACAACACAGTCCTTTCAACAGTTCCAAGAAGGCTCCACACCCATTTGCACTAGTCAAGAGACCCTGGTGACACAGATAAACCTCCAGGTGGCCTCAACAACTCCCTTAAAGAATGCAAATGACCAGCTGTCTGAAAGGAGTATAAATCCTTCCATTCCCCACCATCTAGTCAGAGCTGAAGGAGCAAAATGTCTTCAAAGAAAAACCAGAAAGTGCAGTTACCTCTTGAAAAAGCACCTTTGGGACAAACAACTGCAGATTTTTATTTATCACAGCCATGCAGGAAAGGAATTACTCAGGAAATGGTTAGATAAGAGACAGCGTAGCCCACAACTGGATAGCGGAAAGGGCAAGAGACTCAGAAGAGACCCTCCCTAGTTTCTCAAGGGTAAAGAAGATTTATTTATTTATTTATTTATTTTATTTTATTCAATTTTTATACCGCCCTTCTCCCGAAGGACTCAGGGTGGTGAACAGCCAAATAAAAAAGCACAATATATACATTAAAACAAGACTAAAACAAAACATATTACAAAATGGCCAAAAATTTAAAACAGTTTAAAACCCTAAAATATAAATAGCCCCAGTTAAAATTTAGTAAAACATCTAAGCCAGTCCTGCTTGAATAAATAGGTGCGTTTTCAGCTCACGGCGAAAAATCCGAAGATCAGGCACTTGACGTAAACCAGGGGGAAGTTCGTTCCAGAGTGTAGGAGCTCCTACAGAGAAGGCCCTACCCCTGGGGGCCGCCAGCCGACAATGTCTGGCGGATGGCATCCTGAGAAGGCCCTCTCTGTGTGAGCGTATGGGTCGGTGGGAGGCATATGGTAACAGTAGGCGGTCCCATAAGTACCTGGGCCCTAAGCCATGGAGCGCTTTAAAGGTGGTAACCAGAATCTTAAAGCGCACCCGAAAGACCACAGGAAGCCAGTTCAAGCAGGATTGGTGTTACATTGGAGCAACGGGTTGCTCCCACTATTACCCGCGCAGCTGCATTCTGGACTAGCTGCAGCCTCCGGGTGCACTTCAAGGGCAGCCCCATGTAGAGAGCATTGCAATAATCCAAACGGGAAGTGACAAGAGCATGAGTGACCGTGCATAAGGCATCCCGGTCAAGGAAGGGGCGCAACTGGCGAACCAAGCGTACTTGGTAAAAAGCCCTCTTGGAGACGACCGCCAAATGATCGTCAAACGACAGCCGCCCATCCAAGAGAACACCCAGGTTGCACACCCTTTCCACTGGGGCCAATAACTCGCCCCCCACAGTCAGCCGCGGCTGCAGCTGACTGTACCGGGGTGCCGGCATCCACAGCCACTCCGTCTTTGAGGGATTGAGTCTGAGTCTGTTTCTCCCCATCCAGACCCATACAACTTCCAGACACCGGGATAGCACTTCAACAGCTTCATTGGGGTGGTCCGGGGTGGAGAAATACAGCTGCGTATCATCAGCGTACAGATGGAAACTCACCCCGAAACCACTAATGACCTCACCCAGCGGCTTCATGTAGATGTTGAACAGGAGGGGCGAGAGAATCGACCTCTGAGGCACCCCACAAGTAAGGCGCCTCGCGGTCGACCTCTGCCCCCCTGTCAACACCGTCTGCGACCGGTCGGAGAGATAGGAGGAGAACCACCGATAAACGGTGCCTCCCACTCCCAAGCTCTCCAACCGGTGCAGCAAGATACCATAGTCGATGGTATCGAAAGCCGCTGAGAGATCGAATAGGACCAGGGCAGAGGAACAACCCCTATCCCTGGCCCTCCAGAGGTCATCTACCAACGCGACCAAAGCTGTCTCCATACTATGACCGGACCGGAAGCCGGACTGGAACGGGTCTAGATAGACAGTTTCCTCCAGGTACTGGGGAAGCTGCCATGCCACCACACTCTCTACAACCTTCGCCACAAAGCGAAGGTTGGAGACTGGATGATAATTTCCCAAAATAGCTGGGTCCAGGGAAGGCTTCTTGAGGAGGGCTCTCACCACCTCCTCTTTCAAGGCAGCGGGGAAAACCCCTTCCAACAATGAAGCATTTATAATTCCCTGGAGCCAGCCTCGTATCACTTCCTGAGTAGCCAGCACCAACCAGGAAGGACACGGGTCCAGTAAACATGTGGCTGCATGTAACCTCCCCAGCAACCTGTCCACGTCCTCGAGAGCCACAGACTCAAACTCATCCCAAACAACCTCAACAAGACGTGCTCAACAAGATGGGTGAAAGAGCTGTACTTTCAGACTTAGAAGATTCTGACATTATAGCATTACAATAAAGTAAAATTAGCTCAATTGTTTATGATTCCTACAGTATGTATTTACCCCATAGGGCCAACACATTCCTTGTGGCCCAAATGATTGAGGAAACCAAGTTTTCAGAGTCTTATGAAATCCACTGAAATTGGATTTCCAGAGAAATGCTATTCCACAGGCAGACACTGAGATCTTTTGGGATCAAGAAAGTGACATGGTTTGATAGAAAGTACTAAAAGCACGCCTTCTCTACTTGACCTGGTGTGCTAAGCATAAAACAATGGAAACAATTTGCGTGGCTCCTACACTAATGGTATTGCAGAAGTTCTTAAATTCTGACTCCTCTTCCAGGCTCTGGAATAAAGTAGATATTGAGCTTCTGCTGGGTCTGATATATGTAATTCAATAAATTCGTGCCTGGACATATATATATATATATATATATATATATATATATATATATATATATATATATATATATATATATATATATATATATATATATATATATATATATATAGATATATATATATATATATATATATATATATATATATATATATATATATATTCTCCTTGTTAATTATTGTTTTCTATTCTTTTGATATAAGCTATCTACAATGTTGTCCTGAGTTGAGCAGGTTTAAGTCTAACAAACAAATAACAGGTAAATGTCTAAATAGCAAATATCGAAGCTGAATAAGCTATAAAAAAGCACTGTTGTCATTTTTTACTTTTGCAGTTAATTTTTATTTATTTTATTTATTTATTTATTTTTCAAATTTATATACCGCCCTATCTCCCTAAGGACTCAGGGCGGTTCACAGGCAGTTAAAATACATATAAATACAGATTAAAAAACAATTAAAAAACTTATTCTATTGCCCGAAATTTAAAATAGTGTAAATAATAAAAACCCCTTAAAACCCATAACTTTAAAATCTAATCCAGTCCCGCGCAGATAAATAAGTGCGTTTTAAGCTCGCGACGAAAGGTTCGGAGGTCCGGAAGTTGGCGAAGTCCTGGAGGGAGTTCGTTCCAGAGGGTGGGAGCCCCCACAGAGGAGGCCCTTCCTGGGTGTCGCCAGACGGCACTGCCTAGCTGATGGCACCCTGAGGAGTCCCTCTCTGTGAGAGCGCACGGGTCGGTGAGAGGTATTTGGTAGCAGTAGGCGGTCCCGTAAATAGCCCGGCCCTATGCCATGGAGCACTTTAAAGATTGTCACCAGCACCTTGAAGCGCACCCGGAAGGCCACAGGTAGCCAGTGCAGTCTGCGCAGGATAGGTGTAACACGGGAGCCACGAGGGCTCCTCTATCACCAGCAGCTGCATTCTGAACTAACTGGAGCCTCCGGATGCCCCTCAAGGGAGCCCCATGTAGAGAGCATTGCAATAATCCAGGCGAGACGTCACGAGGCGTGAGTGACCGTGCATAAGGCATCCCGGTCTAGAAAGGCGCAACTGGCGCACCAGGCGAACCTGGTGGAAAGCTCTCCTGGAGACGGCCGTCAAATGATCTTCAAAAGACAGCCGCTCATCCAGGAGAACGCCCAGATTGCGCACCCTCTCCATCGGGCCAGTGACTCGCCCCGACAGTCAGCCGAGGACTCAGCTGACTGTACCGGGATGCCGCATCCACAGCCACTCTGTCTTGGAAGGATTGAGCTTGAGCCTGTTTCTCCCCATCCAGACCCGTCGGCTTCCAAACACCGGGACAGCACTTGATAGCTTCATTGGGGTGGCCCGGTGTGGAAAAGTACAGCTGGGTGTCATCAGCGTACAGCTGGTACCTCACACGAAGCCACTGATGATCTCACCCAGCGGCTTCATATAGATGTTGAACAGAAGGCGAGAGAATCGACCCTGCGGCACCCACAAGTGAGGCGCCTCGGGGCGACCTCTGCCCCTGTCAACACCGTCTGCGACGGTCGGAGAGATAGGAGGAGAACCACCGATAAAGCGGTGCCTCCACTCCCAATCCCTCCAACCGGCGCAGCAGGATACCATGGTCGATGGTATCAAAAGCCGCTGAGAGGTCTAATAGGACCAGGACAGAGGAACAACCCCTATCCCTGGCCCTCCAGAGATCATCCACCAACGCGACCAAAGCCGTCTCCGTGCTGTAGCCGGGCCGGAAACCGGACTGGAACGGGTCTAGATAGACAGTTTCATCCAGGTGCAGGGAAACTGATATGCCACCATACTCTCTACAACCTTCGCCAAGCGGGTTGGAGACCGACGATAATTACCTAAGACAGCGGGTCAGGAGAGCTTCTTGAGGAGGGGCCTCACCACCGCCTCTTTCAAGGCGGCCGGAAAGACTCCCTCCAACAAGGAGGCACTCGTAATCGCCTGGAGCCAGCCTCGTGTCACCTCCTGAGTGGCCAGCACCAGCCAGGAGGGGCACGGGTCCAGTAAACACGTGGTGGCATTCAGCCTACCCAGCAACCTGTCCATGTCCTCAGGAGCCACAGGGTCAAACTCATCCCAGAAAATGTCACCAAGACCACCCTCAGACGCCTCATCTGAATCGTCGCAATTTTGGTCTAGACCGTCTCGAAGCTGAACGATTTTATCGTATAGATAACCGTTAAACTCCTCAGCACGTCCCTGCAATGGGTCATCCCGCTCCCCCTGGTGAAGGAGGGAACGGGTCACCCGAAACAGGGCGGCTGGGCGGTTATCTGCCGACGCAATGAGGGAGGAGGTGTAGCAACGCCTCGCTTCCCTCAGTGCCACTAGGTAGGTCCTAGTATAGGACCTGACTAGTGTCCGATCAGCCTCTAAACGGCTAGACCTCCAGGAGCTCTCTAGGCGTCTTCTCCGGCGTTTCATCCCTCTCAGCTCCTCGGAAAACCAAGGAGCCGGTTGGGATCTACGCCGGTCAGAGGCCGCAGAGGCATGACACGGTCTAAAGCCCCAGCCGCAGCCCGTTGCCAGGCTGTGGCTAGTTCCTCTGCCGTGCCGTGAGCCAGACCCTCAGGAAGTGGCCCAAGCTCCGTCCGGAACCTCTCCGGGTCCATCAGGCGCCTGGGACGGAACCAACGTTGTGGCTCCGTCTCCCTGCGGTGTTGAGTGGCGGTCAGAAAGTCCAGGCGAAGGAGAGAGTGATCTGACCATGACAAAGGTTCTATGACTACATCTCTCAAATCCAGATCCTTCAACCACTGACCAGAGATAAAAAGTGCCACCCCCGATGTGAGTGGGGCCATCCACTACTTGAGTCAGGTCCAAGGCCGTCATGGAACCCATGAACTCCCGAGCCACTGTCGATGACGAGCCGGCCGATGGCAAGTTAAAGTCCCCCATGACTAAAAGTCTGGGGGTCTCCACTGCCACCCCGGCAAGCACCTCCAGGAGCTCGGGCAGGGCAGCTGTCACGCAGCAAGGAGCCAGGTATGCGACCAGCAAGCCCATCTGACATCTATGACCCCACCTCACAAAGAGGGATTCACACCCGGCGATCTGAGGTACAGTGGTCTCCCTCGGCTCTAGACTCTCTTTAGTAGCAACCGCCACCCCCCCCACCCCTACCCTGGGCCCTCGGCTGATGGAATGCACGGAAACCCGGTGGGCACATTTCGACCAGGGGCACACCCCCTTCAGTGCCCAACCAGGTCTCTGTAATGCCTATAAGATCCGCAGCGCCACCCTGGATAAGATCATGTATTAGGGGGGCCTTATTGGCCACGGACCATGCGTTGCATAACATAAGACGAAGGCCCAGGCTCTGAGGGTCTTGACCATCCGGGGAACGGGAAAAGTCAGAGGGATCGGGGCACGCGATCGCTTGCAGACATCGAACGCGTGACCCCCTAGACCGATACGATCCCCCCCTTCCGCCATACCTGCCCCTCCCACTTACCATGCAATGGAACCACCCTCACGGAAAGGAACACATTGCCCCCCCATAACCTCCGAACCCACTAAATAATCGCCACGAGCACGCGCAGGGACTGGTTTCCCTCCCGACGGGCTACCCCCAATACCCGCCCTAACCCTCCCACCCAACACTACCTCCTCCAACCCAAACCCGTCAGTTCCGCCTCCTTAAAATTCCCTTAAAATTCCCTTAAAACCCGATTAAAATAATTAATTAAAATCCCTGAGTCTCCTATTTTGGCATGCCATCTCTCGGGGTTCCAAAACCCGTCCTCAAGATGGGCCTCGATAATGTGGGGGCCAGACCCATGAGAGAGGGAATCTCGCAGGGCAAGAAGGTCAGCCGCTGTAAATGTCCGCATGATAAAGTCCGCAAACAGACCCATCCTGGACCTGTCAAGATGGAAATTGACACACCAGTAATTCCGAGTGGAAGACAGACGGGATATAGGTCTTGGGCGGTAGATAAACAAACCGCCATGAGTCAGTCAGAGCTCCAACCCCTCATCTCCAATCCCGAGGGTGGTCTATGGGCTGGGGAGAAGGATATAGTCCTACAATAGTCAAGCTAGGATTGTCCAGGACCATCCTCAATTCCCCTAACTGGGGACCAAAGGTCTTCAGAAGATCCCCTTGCAGCCAGCCCATGGGCATCCTCGAAGATGGTAAAAAGGTGCCTACATGGCCCGTGATCGTCCTTCAGGTTGACAAAGAGGCCGAAACACGCGCCTAATGGGCCAAGCTGCTCCACCAACGAGGCATCTCTCCAAAGTCCGGGGCAAAGAACTCAAAAGCCCCCATAGACGGTCCATAGACGTCCTCTAGATGGTAGCGAGGGCGTCCCCTAGACCCGTGGACAACCTTCAAGATGGCAAAGAAGGCGACCATCGGGCCTCTTCGTGGCCGCTAAGCCAGGCCGCCAGCTGGAATAGGCCACTCACCCGCCGGGTTTGCTGGGTCATGCCACAGTTCGCCGGACCCAGTCAACCACCAACAGGCTAGGCCATGGCCAAGCCGGTCCAACCAGGCCGCCGACACCGCCGACACCGACACCGACACTATCGCTGCCGGGGGGAAAGAGCCTCCAGGCCAGGCCGCCGCCGCCACCGAAGAACTCGGCCGCCGCCGCCACTGCGGGAAAAGCCCCCCGCCGCCACCGAAGAACTCGGTCGCCGCCGCCACTGCTGGAAAAGGCCAGGCTGCCCACACCACCGGCACCGCAGACGGGGGAGACAAAGGGGAGAAGGCTCTAGGCCCCTCCCGAAGCAGGGCCAAGCCAGGCCGCCGACCACCGCCGCCGCCATCAAGAACTCGGCCGCCGCCATCAAGAACTCGGCCGCCGCCGCCGCCGCCGCCACTGCTGGAAAAGGCCGGGCCGCCGCCGCCATCAAGAACTCGGCCGCCGCCGCCACTGCTGGAAAAGGCCGGGCCGCCGCCGCCACTGCTGGAAAAGGCCGGGCCGCCGCCGCCGCCGCCATCGTCGGCCACACCGCCGGAGGGAGAGCGCCCGACTCCTCCTAAGGGAACCCGGAGACGCCCGCCTCACCCGCCCATCCTCCGACTCACCGCAGTCTCTTCTACCCGGGCGGGGGTCCAAGCTGTCAAAAGACCCCCACCCCTACCCTGGGCCTCGGCTGATGGAATGCACGGAAACCCGGTGGGCACATTTCGACCAGGGGCACGCCCCCTTCAGTGCCCAACCAGGTCTCCGTAACGCCTATAAGATCCGCAGCGCCACCCTGGATAAGATCGTGTATTAGGGGGGCCTTATTGGCCACGGACCGTGCGTTGCATAACATAAGACGAAGGCCCAGGCTCTGAGGGTCTTGACCATCCGGGGAACGGGAAAAGTCAGAGGGATCGGGGCACGCGATCGCTTGCAGACATCGAACGCGTGACCCCCTAGACCGATACGATCCCCCCCTTCCGCCATATCTGCCCCTCCCACTTACCATGCAAATGGAACCACCCTCACGGAAAGGAACACATTCCCCCCCCATAACCTCCGAACCCACTAAATAATCGCCACGAGCACGCGCAGGGACTGGTTTCCCTCCCGACGGGCTACCCCCAATACCCGCCCTAACCCTCCCACCCAACACTACCTCCTCCAACCCAAACCCGTCAGTTCCCGCCTCCCTTAAAATTCCCTTAAAATTCCCTTAAAACCCGATTAAAATAATTAATTAAAATCCCTGAGTCTCCTATTTTGGCATGCCATCTCTCGGGGTTCCAAAACCCGTCCTCAAGATGGGCCTCGATAATGTGGGGGCCAGACCCATGAGAGAGGGAATCTCGCAGGGCAAGAAGGTCAGCCGCTGTAAATGTCCGCATGATAAAAGTCCGCAAACAGACCCATCCTGGACCTGTCAAGATGGAAATTGACACACCAGTAATTCGGAGTGGAAGACAGATGGGATATAGGTCTTGGGCGGTAGATAAACAAACCGCCATGAGTCAGTCAGAGCTCCAACCCCTCATCTCCAATCCCGAGGGGTGGTCTATGGGCGCGGGGGGGGGAGAAGGATATAGTCCTACAATAGTCAAGCTAGGATTGTCCAGGACCATCCTCAATTCCCCTAACTGGGGACCAAAGGTCTTCAGAAGATCCCCTTGCAGCCAGCCCATGGGCATCCTCGAAGATGGTAAAAAGGTGCCTACATGGCCCGTGATCGTCCTTCAGGTTGACAAAGAGGCCGAAACACGCGCCTAATGGGCCAAGCTGCTCCACCAACGAGGCATCTCTCTCCAAAAGTCCGGGGGGGGGGGCAAAGAACTCAAAAAGCCCCCATAGACGGTCCATAGACGTCCTCTAGATGGTAGCGAGGGCGTCCCCTAGACCCGTGGACAACCTTCAAGATGGCAAAGAAGGCGACCATCGGGCCTCTTCGTGGCCGCTAAGCCAGGCCGCCAGCTGGAATAGGCCACTCACCCGCCGGGTTTGCTGGGTCATGCCACAGTTCGCCGGACCCAGTCAACCACCAACAGGCTAGGCCATGGCCAAGCCGGTCTAACCAGGCCGCCGCCACCGCCACCACCGACACCGACACCATCGCTGCCGGGGGGAAAGAGCCTCCAGGCCAGGCCGCCGCCGCCACCGAAGAACTCGGCCGCCGCCACTGCTGGAAAAGGCCGCCGCCATCAAGAACTCGCCGCCGCCACTGCTGGAAAAGGCCAGGCTGCCCACACCACCGGCACCGCAGACGGGGGAGACAAAGGGGAGAAGGCTCTAGGCCCCTCCCGAAGCAGGGCCAAGCCAGGCCGCCGACCACCGCCGCCGGAGAACCGCCGGCAAAAACCGGCCGCCACCGCCGCCGCCGCCGCTGGAAAAGCCGGGCCGCTGCCGCCCAGCCAGGCCGCTGCCGCCCGGCCTGGAGAAGGCCGGACCGCTGCCGCTGCTGGAAAAGGCCGGGCCGCCGCCGCTGCCGCCGCCATCGTCGGCCACACCGCCGGAGGGAGAGCGCTCCGGGACTCCTCCTAAGGGAACCCGGAGACGCCCCGCCTCAATTCGCCCATCCTCCGACTCACCGCAGTCTCTTCTACCCGGGCGGGGGGTCCAAGCTGTCAAAAAGACCCCCCCCACCCGGTCCGGCCCGAAATAGGCCCATCGCCGCATCAGCTGTTCAGCGGTGCGGCCGCCATCTTGGACATGCGCAGTTACATCAGTTTACAGTTTCATCAGAACTAAGTTGGCCGTCACTCCACAGTCGTATCAAAAATAACAACATGCCCTATTCCTCAAAATAATCCAATATCATTAGTTCATAAAAATTTCTCTTTCTTTCTCAGTTACTCCTCCCCCTGCACATAATTTTTGAACTTCTATGTCATTCTCTCTCAGCTCAACACACTTCACAGGCTTGTTGTAGTGAGGTAAATATGGAGAGGAAGGAGTGGTGGAATTCAATTTTTTTTTACTGCCGGTTCTGTGGGCGTGGCTTAGTGGGCATAGTGTGGCTTGGTGGGTGTGGCTTGATGGGCATAGCAGGGGTAGGATACTGCAAAATCCCCATTCCCTCCCCACTCCTGAGGGAAGGATATCGCAAAATCTCCATTCCCACCCCACTCTGGGGCCAGCCAGAGGTGGTATTTGCCAGTTCTTTGAACTACTCAAAATTTCCGCTACTGGTTCTCCAAGACCTGTCAGAACATGCTGAATAGCAATCCTGAGATGAAGGAGTACTAGTTATATTCACCACTTTGAGTATTTATAAAATAATAATAAAGGTGGGATAAAAATAAGAATTAAAAAATATCATAAATAATTGTTAGCAAAATGGCCACACTAGTACATCGAGCAGAAAACGGCTTGTAGTTATAAAAGATTATTTATGCTTTCTGTTACTGTACAAAATCTGACCCTATCAAGTAAAATCATCCATGGATCCTGGATTTCTTGGGGGGAGTTATAACAAAAACATTACAAGGAAAAGCTTTCTCTGAGGATTTGATGCCTACTCCTTATGTAATTGCTACTTGACAAAGACTTAAATTTGATTTTCCAAGCTTCTAGAAAATCTTAATTAAGCAATATCATTTCTGCTTTTCATCCGATTTTAACATGGCAGGGTATAGTTCCGTGAAAATGATTTATATAGCTTTCTGTATTACTGTTGGAATTGTGTTTATATTTTATTTTGTAACCCTTGATCGCAGAAAAAAGAGGCAGTTCAAAGTTAAAAAAAAAAAAAAGAGCACGCCAGGAATTTTTTAAAAAAATAGATTGGCAGAAAGGGCTTGATATTTATAGTTTGTTAAAGTACAGAAGCTTTCTGGCTTTGACAGCTTTGCTTCATAAACTCTAAGAAGTACAACACTATCAGGCAATTTCTTCTTAAAAATTTCCAGTGTTGGAGTATTCACAACTTCTATAGGCAAGTTGTTCCACTGGTTAATTGTTCGAACTGTCAGGAAATTCTCCTTAGTTCTAGATTGCTTCTCTCCTTGATTAGTTTCCATCCATTGTTTTCAGATGCTTTGGAGAATCACTTGACTGCCTCTTCTTTGTGGCAATTCCTGAGATACTGGAATACTATCAGTGGTGGGTTTCAAATTTTTTAACAACCAGTTCTGTGGGTGTCGCTTATTTGGTGGTGTGGCTTGGTAGTCATGTGACCAGGTGGGCATGGTTAGCTGGTCATGTGATCAGGTGGGTGTGACTACTTAGCAAGCTGAAAAAAATCATTTTTTACTAGTCCTCGCACTTTTCACTGGTCCTCATACTTATGACCATCCTGACATTTATGCCCTTTCCAGCATTCTTTTTTTTGCCAATTTTTTTTTATTTTTTTACAAGGGTAATAAAAAAAATCATTGTGAACAAATTATTGGTCAGGTACATCTTTAAACATACTAAGTTTCACCTAAATTATAATCTAATACAATGTATTTTCCTTCTTCTTCTTTAAATTCAATTATTTATTTGCACACAATCTGATTATAGAAATAAATCAAATTCAACCCATTCAGGAGACTATTTAAATGAAGTCTAGTCCCCGTGCTTAATTCTCTTCAACATCATTAATAAATTCTATTTACATTTTATAATTTCACCACTCTCAGCTTTATATCTACTTTACTAATCAGAGGTTATCCTATCTAAAATCTCTTTCTTAAAACTGCCCAGAGATCACATAGACAATTCCATTCTTCCCTCATCTTCCTCTGCCTCTAAATCAATAACATATATTTAAAGTTTTCCATTTAATCCATTTTAATATTAAGTAAAACATTTAACATTTGCAAGGGTAGTCACTAATTCTTTCCCCCCATTATTCTCCCAAAATATTAACTGTTTCCTTAGAAGTCAACACAGTTCTGGGCTGCATAAACAGAGGGATAAAATCAAGATCACATGAAATTTAATGCCACTTTATAATGCCTTGGTAAGGAAAGAGTACAGAGAAAAGCAACAAAGATGATTAGGGGACTGGAGGCTAAAACATATGAAGAACGGTTCAGGAACTCGGTATGTCTAGTTTAATAAAAAGAAGGACTAGGGGAGACATGAAGTGGTGTTCCAATATCTCAGGGGTTGCCACAAAGAAGAGGGAGTCAGGCTGTTCTCCAAAGCACCTCAGGGTAGAACAAGAAGCAATGGGTGGAAACTGATCAAGGAAAGAAGCAACTTAGAACTAAGGAGAAATTTCCTGACAGTTAGAACAATTAATAAGTGGAACGACTTGCCTGCAGAAGTTGTGAATGCTCCAACACTGGAAATTTTTAAGAAAATGTTGGATAACCATCTGTCTGAGATGGTGTAGGGTTTCCTGCCTGGGCAGGGGGTTGGACTAGAAGGCCTCCAAGGTCCCTTCCAACTCTGTTGTTGTTATTATTATTATTAAGTTTTATCAAATCCTTTCATTACCTTACTTATTTGCAAAAACAAAAAAAAGAAAATTTCTTCCTCAGTATAACACTCATTTCCCTATTATTTCAATTTATTCTAATATTTTTCCCTCCATTTCCCAAAACTTCAATTATTTTTATCATAGTTATCACTCATATTTTAATATAAATATTAACATTTTCTAAAATGAATCTCTTAACATAACTCTAAAAGCAGCCATTAGTTCCTTTCAAAAAAAAGTTGTGCGTCTACATCAGCAGCGCCTTCTCCGTGGGAATAGTCTACTATTCCATTCTTACTTTCCTTCTTTGCCTCTGAATTCTTCTTAAATAAGAATCTCCGCTTAAATCAATAATTCAAAGACACCATCTAGAAATCCCTTCTAAAACTGTTGTGTAGTCCCAACGACACCAATCCTCATGGGAATAGTCACAAGAAAGCTATTCAACTCTTGCTATTTTCCTCTGCCTCTAATTATAAAGGCAGCCATAAGTTCCTTCCAGGAAAATGTTGTGTGCCCACACCCACAGAACTTTCTCCATGGGGAATAGTCTGCTATTCCATTCTTACAACTTTCTTTGCCTCTGGATTCTTGTTTAAATAGGGAATTCAATTTCCATAATTCAAAGACATGCCATCTGAAACTCTCTTCTAAAACTGTTGTATAGTCCCAGCAACCAATCCTGCAGCTGTCTTTCTCTGCCTCTAGATGTCTTTTGAAACAGTTACTGATCACAGATGATAAGTAGCCATTTTGGTGACAAAAATCCTTTGTTCTCAAGTGCTTTGGTACGTGGAGGTCAATTTTCCAGGATTTTCCCTTAATTATATTTATATCTTCCAGATTCTTATGTCCTATTGATATCTTTAATATTCCATAAATTTAAAGCAGAGGGATTTGAGATATTCACATACAAAACAATTCAATAGCTTCTTTTACTTTTTTCTCCTATTTCTTTAATTTCCAATATAATCCATTAAAACTTCCAAGAATCTCCAAACCATTATTTAGTTGGAAAAAGTTTATTTTTCTTTTCTTTATTTTAAATGGGGCTCTACTTCCATTCCAAGCCCTATCTTCTCTCTTTCACTTCCCAAATGTGTATTCTCCAAATTGACTTTCACTTTCACTTGTTATTCAATTAGCCACCAATCTACAAATTCTCCCCAAGGCTTGTGGCTCTTTTGAATTCTTATTGTTCCTTCATGAGATCATCACTCACCCGACTTCAACAATTTGTTTCTTGATGGTTCTTCCTCCTGCCCACTCTTGTAGCCGCCGCGGCTTTGGTGCAGCTGCCATGATGGACTATAGCGCTGCATTCCTCCCTGCTGGGTTGGGGGGGGAAATCCAGAGCTATGGGGAGTTTGCCAATTCCCCATTTGCTCTGGCGGCTCCCCCACTCTTTGCTGCCCCTTCGAGGCAGCTATGGTCCCATCTGAAGTTCGGACAGACCCCCTGGGCGGGGGGATATAGGCACAAACCCTGGAGACATCGGGGTTTGTGATCGCCCGCAACACTGGCCACGCCTCTCCCTTTCCAGCATTCTTAACAACCATGTCCCTCATTTCACAACTGCTTCTCTTCACCACAGTGACAAGATAGGGCACAAAACGTAAAATGTGAGGACAGTTATAAGTGTGAGAGGACTGGTTAAAAATAACTTTTTCAGCCCCCTATCTAGTCCCTATGCACCTAGGGACTACCCATAGGGCTGAAAAAGGTGATTTCTGACAGATCCTCACACTTATGACCGGTCCGCACACTTATGACTGGTCATCATTTATGCCCATTGCAGCATTCTTAACAACCATGTCACTCATTTCACAACTGCAGTGCTTCATGTGACTGGGTGGGCGTAGCCAGGTGGTCATGTGACATCGCTTCTTTGCCCTAATGACAGTTTGTTGCAATGGTCGTAAGTGTGAAAAACGATCACAAGTCACTTTTTTCACCTTTCTTGGCAAATGTTCAGAAGTCACAAAAATAAATGCAAGACGTAGACAAAGCAGAAGACAAAGCTACCAACGTTGTTTTCTGGCAAAGCCCAAACTCCATTACTGGTCTGTTTTAAGCCTTATGAGAAGGACCAGTCATCTCTTGGCCCTACTCCCGAGTTGTCCTTTTTGCTTCAGCTGCTCTTGCCTTTTGGCAGCTCTTCTCATGAATGCAACAGGCTCCTCCTGTTCCTCTGCCTCACTACTATCAGTCTCTGGAGGCACTGGAGTCTGCACCTCATTCCCCTGGCCTCACCTCAGCCTCATCACTGTCCAACTCCGTTGCCAGCTCCGCAGGCTGCTGGCCAACCACAACATTTCTCTATCTTCCTCTGATATGTTGGGCAGATTCCTCTCTTGTAGATACTTTTTAATATTTTCTTCTGAGATAGTCTCTTGACTGTATAACATTTGGAAGTAGTTATGAATAATATTTTTTCCTCTATCTTATGATGTAAATTCCCTTCTTCATCCTGTAGGTGCTATATCAACTTTTTGGTTTTTTCCTTTTTCAATTTATGGGCCAGCCATCTTCCCAGTTTATTCACTTTTTTGAAATAATTTTGTTTAGTTATTTTTATATTCTGTATCATTGCTTCTTGTTGTATTAAGTTAAATTTATGTTTCGTTAAGTCTTTTTCTTCCTTAATTCTATCATTCAGTGGCTCTTTCTGCAGGTTGATTTCCAATTTTTTGAGTTTCTCCTGTAGTAGCATTTGTTGTTTCCTTTTCTCCTTATTTCTCCTCACCACATAGGTTCTGTAATGTTGTTTGTTCCTTCCTGTTCTCCTTGAAAAAAATATTCAATTCCTTTTCCATTGTTTGTACATAGGACTTTTCTTTTACTATTCTCTGGTTTAGGGTCCATCTAGTTTTTTTCCTCCGGCCTTTCCATTTTACTATTACTATTAGCAGAGAAGAAGTAGAAAACAAAAGCCAGGAGAAACAGACATCAGAGGAAAAAATCGTGGAACAAGACTTGGGAGACCAGAGGGAAATAGAACAACAGGAAACAGAGGGAGCTAGAACAAGAGCACAAACAGAGACAAGAATAAGGAAAGGACCAAAACTTACATATAAATAGCAGGATGGAAGATGAAATAAGGATGCTATATTTAAATATCAATGGCATCAATTTACCTGCTAAACAAAAACAAACATTAACAAGACTTCAAAGGGATATTTTCTGTTTTCAGGAGGTCCACATTAAAGAAAAACACAGTGACTTTTAAAATGCCCCAAATTAGGAAAACTGCATTTGGCATTGGCACAGAAAAAAAAAAGACGGATTGCAGTATATATAAAAGATTGGTTAAATTCGAGAAAAATATTCAGTGATGAAGAAGGTAGAATCTTGATGATGGAAATAACAACAAATCAAAAACAAATTCTTCTAGTGACAATCTATGCACCAAATACAAAACAATTTTTTTTTTACAACAAACTATTGAGAAAAATAACGGAATTAGACTGTGAAAATGTCTGTATAATTGGCAACTTCAATGTGGTGGTAAGACAATAAAAGTGATTATAGGAGTACAAAGAAAAACAAACAGAAAAGACAACAATTACAGAGTACATTTTTTGAAATGGTTCAAGAATTAAATTTAAGAGATGCCTGGAGGCAATTAAATCCCGGGATCAAACAATATACTTTCTTTTCTCTCCTCCATAGTTCATGGTCTCGGATACATATGGCATGGATGAATCCAGAACTGATTAATAATCTAGAGGATATAGAGATCTCGCCAAATTCCTGGGCAGACCACAACCCAGTTATAATGTGAAAACTTTAACGCAGTATCTCAGCTCACAACACAGTTAGCCCTAAACCTAAGAATGCAAATTCTCTTCCAAACAGAAGCAAATATTACACAGATATCTTCTGTCACAGAAGATTTCAAATTAACCTCTTCCCTGCCATTCCTTAAATGTATTGACTAGAACTTGTAGTGGTGGCTGCAGTACAAGCAACCCTACACTGTATATAGCTTTTCCATCTTTAGAGTGTATAGCTTTTTTCACCCCTTAAAACCCAGAAATATACCACTTCTAAAAATTAAAATGCAGAATTAAGTAATCTTTGAATCAGTTATACTTGTTTGTACCTATTTTATATCAAAACCAGGTCCACTAGATACATTTTCTTCTACTCTTGTTTTCCATAGAATATTCCATTTGGTATCTGCAGTAAATCTATCACCTTGAAGTAAGAAAAAGAAAAGGGCCAGCAGTATATAAGGGCTGTATGGCAGTACTGATCCATTAGATCCTTTGATTAGTTGTTCAGCACCTGTTTTTTTTTTTTTTTTTTTTAGTTAGCAATGTCGGGCCCAAAAAACAATAAGGACACCTAGTGACTCTTCTAAGCAGATTTCATTATTGCTCCATGTCTATAGACAGAATCTTGCCAAGCTAAAATAGTCTGCTATCTACATAAGTTTTTACTCAAGAACTATTGGCGAGGGACTGTCTTCATCCTCTTTCTGTCACACAAACTATATGAATTGTGTGTTGTCTCATTGTCTCAGGAATGCACCCCCTGAGAATCTGGCCACTACACTCTATCACAAGTTGGAACTTGTTGAGAGAAAATGTTATTTTTGATTATTTATTATATTTTTGTTTATATTTTATTCTGCATTTATTACTATATAGATAATTCAAGGCAGTAGACTTAATATTCTTTCATCTCTTCTATGTTCAATAGATATAACAGCCCTGTGAAGTGGCGCTGAGTCAAGAGAGTGATTACTCCTAAGTCATCCAGTCTACTTTCATACCTAAGACAAGACTAGAATTCACAATTTCTAGGTTCTAGGCCAGCAATTTAACTAGTACACCAAACTTTGGTTGCTGTTGTTCATGAAATAGAAATGTACAGTCAGTACTTTTCAGTGTCCTTTAAGCAGGATATTTAATTAATTGAATTTTGACTGCTGAACAAGTTCTTTCAAATTGAAATTTACCAACTTCCAGGTTTATTTACTATTTTGGCATGACTACTATGCATAACTGGGTTAAAAGATGTAAAAATGATAAACTAGGGAAAAGATATGTGTGATCAAGAATGAAGTGGACAGTCTTACCTGTTGAATTTCAGACAAGAAAGATTGATGGTATGATTAAAGACAATTGGCAGATCACTCAAAGGTGACAAGCTTTGTATTTCACTGGAAATGTGGATCATTTTATTGATGTTCTTTAAAATTGGAAGGCTTGTGCAAGATGAATTTCTTACAAGCTGACAGCAAAAGTAAAAGAACAGAACAGAATAGAATAGAATAGAATTCTTTATTGGCCAAGTGTGATTGGACACACAAGGAATTTGTCTTTGGTACATATGCTCTCAGTTTACATAAAAAGAAAAGAAAAAAAAAATTCGTCAAGAATCACAAGACTTAGTGATAGTCATAGGTTACTAAATAAGCAATCAAATCATACTAGGAAACAAAACAATATAAATAATAGAGATACAAGCAACAAGGTTATAATCATAAGTGGGAGGAGATAGGAAGGATGAGAAGAATAATAGTATTACAGTAAATAGTTTGACAGTGTTTTGGGAATTAGTTGTTTAGCAGAGTGATGCATTTGGGGGAAAATTGTCTTTGTGTCTAGTTCTGGTGTGCTATAGCATCGTTTTGATGGTAGAAGTTGAAACAATTTATGTCCAGGATATGAGGGGTCTTTAGTATTTTAACAGCCCTCTTTTTGACTCATGCAGTATACAGATCCTCAATGGAAGGCAGGTTGATAGCAATTGGTTTTTCTGCAGTTCTAATTATCAGTTGAAGTCTGTGTCTGTCTTGTTTGGTTGCAGAGCCAAAACAGAAAGTTATAAAGGTGCAGATGACAGATTCAATAATTCCTCTGTAGAACTGAATCAGCAGCTCCTTCGACAGTTTGAGCTTTCTGAATTGGCACAGAAAGAAAATTCTTTGTTGTGCTTTTTGATGACATTTTTGATGTTAGGTGTCCTAACATCATTTTAAGTCTTGAGTTATGATAGAACCTTGAGAAATTGAAGTCTCTACTGTGTTGTCTAGTATTGTCAGAAGCAGTAGTATTGGAGGGTTTCTCCTAAAATCTATCACCGTTTCTACAGTTTTGAGTGTGTTTAGTTCAAGATTAGTCTGGTTGCAGCACAAGGCTAGTTGTTCAACCTTTGTCTGTATGCAGATTCATCGTTGTCTCGAATGAGACCAATCACTGTTGTATCATCTGCAAACTTCAATACTTTAACAGAGGGATCTTTTGAGACGCTGTCATTGGTATATAGAGAGAAGTGGAGAAAGAACACCGCGCGGGGGGGGAGGGGGCTGTGCTAATTGTACTGAAAGTTGCCAGCAATTGTCGCCATGCATCTAAGAAAATATAGGCTCATCATTTTGACCCATAAACAAATCATTGTTCCCTGAAATAGCAACAGCACTTAGACTTATATACCACTTCATGGTGCTTTATAGCCTCTCTAAGTGTTTTACAGAGTTAGCATATTGCCACCAACAATCTGGGTCCTCATTTTACCAACCTCAGAAGGATGGAAGGCTGAGTCAACCTTGAGCCATTGAGACTCAAACTACGAACTGCTGGTAGCTGGCAGTCAACAGAAGTAACCTGCAGTACTGCATTATCACAAAACTTCTTTTTTTGGCAGGAAACCCTGGTTACAGTTTTTGGGAATGCTTTTCACAGAGATTTACTTAAATCAACCCAGAACACTCAACACTTTGAAACAATGATTAAGCAGAGTTTAGAATCACAAAGAGAAATTTGACTGGACCTCAAGAAGCAATTATGAATTTTAATCTTTTTGTCTTTCCTCATGATTCAGAATTGGCACCATACAATTTCCCCTCTTCTCCAACATTGAAAGAATACTTTTGACTCCAATTAAGAAGTTGAAAGGATTGCCAGGACCAGGTGAAGAGACAAAATACAGAGATCTTATGGGATATGTTTAAGAAACTTGCCATCTTTGTAGTATTAACCATAGTATTTATATTTTTATGAATGATAAGGAAAAGATACATCCATTCTCCCCACTTCTCACCCTTCTTTAAAAATGTGCTTTGAGAAATTTCAGCTGCACTGTATATAAATATCTTGGTATCTATGAGAACCATCCTTTGTAGACTACAAGAAATCACATATTCATTTTATGGTAATATTCAGTACTCCTGGCACTTAAGTAAGACTAGTTTCTTTGGTCATTCTGCCTCTTTCATTCTTGTTCTGTCCTAACTCTCTCTTACTTTTTGTGTAGCAATATAAAATACAAGTTATTTAATGATAAATAGAAATAAAATGTTCAGATTTATGTAATTTAAAATGTTTGTTACAAAATGTATATGATATTCTTTCCGCCATACTGTTTCACGCTATATAGAAGCAGTATAAAATTTAAGGGGGAAATGCATGTTTTAGTGGTTTTTAGTGTTTTTATTATCAGAAATACATTTATTACAAAGAGCAACATTATCCATAGAAGACAGAAGATGGCAGCACAGCATAACCTTTTTGTCTCTCACTCTTGAATCTGATATTTTCAAAGGTTTGGCTGACTGCCCTGTTTGAGGACAAGGATCAGGGTAACATTAAACATATGTCCATGGACAATCTTCATGAGGTATCTAAAGAACATTACTTTCTAGTTTCTCACAAAGAGTTTAATGCCTTTTATATACAAAATGTCTTTAGCATACTAGGAAAATCTTATTAATTCTTGTCAACATGACAGATGCAAAGTTGAAGCAACTTCTTTGTTTAAATTAAGATTTTTAAGTTGAAGAAAGACATGCCCGAGTACTGGAATCATCAGGCAATAATGTCTTGTTTTCTTCCCAAATGCAAAAGTCTGTTTCTCTTGGAACAAGGATAGTGTAAATTTTCTTTCAACTATTATATAGGGCTTTGTTGAAACTGTGTTTCTTACTCTGTTTTTATGACTAAACAGAAATTAATGGATTATTTTTTTAATTAATCTTTTCTTAGTTACTTTGGACTTTTTATCCCCCTTGATTCCTATAATTGAAAGGAATGAGTGGAACTTAAAGGCAAGTTGTAATTATGTTGTATACTGAGAGAGTAATGCTTGATCTGGCAACAACTTGACAAAATAAATCATTTTAAGGCAAAGGGTCATTGCAAAATGGTTGCATTTGAGGAGATAATGTAGTTAGTAGTGGTTACTGCTGCCAAACTAGATTGCAAAGCCCTGGAGGTTTTCACCATCTCCTTAGCCTTGAGAATAACAGGGAGAAAATTCTTAGGGATATGGGAACAAGATAACCTTTGAATTAAAGAAGTCCATCATTTATAGAAATCAGATGATCTTTAGTCATTTTCTTCGTTTTTTCTCAATATTTTATTTACAAAGTTAAAATACAAACCCCCAAAGAAAGAGAAAAATACAAGAACAAAGCAAAACTGAACAAAGCAGACATAAAAATGTGCATTAAAAACATAGATTGTCTCTTCCTTCCCCAGATAAATACTGATAAATATATAATAGTTATATATAATAATAGTTTTCTCCCTTTGCAAAGCAGGCTGAGTTCATGAACTTTCACAACTCTGTTTACCCAATCAATCTGACATGGCATCTATCTACAATTTATGTAAAAAATAATTAACAGGTAAAGCCAGCAGCAAAGCTCTTTCTATTATTGCATTTAATTCATAGAATGTCCACAATGGCTTTTGATCTACCATAAATCACCTCAATCATTATCTCTGATCTGGATCAAATATCTTCAATTGATTCCTTAAAAGTTTTTACTGAGATCTTTACTAACAATTACATCTCATTCCTCGAAGTCATAAATCTTTGTAAATATCTCTGAAGCATTTGTTGTTCAAGGAATCTTTCTTCAAGTTAAATGCAGTTCATCTTGACAATTATTTTCTGTTTTTTTAATGTTATTCTAATTATTTTCTAATCTCCATCTATCTTCTTAATAGAAGTTCATCACACATTGGTTCTGTCATCTCTAAGACTTTTGAATTCAGGTGCTTTTCAACATTTTCCAATGAGTCAGAATTTCTCAAACCAGGCTCTGCCAGCAACAAATTAGATTCCAATCCATCCAACTGTAAGGACTAGTTTAGCTGCTGTTACTTGTATCTGAATGCCATTTTTGGATTGATTTAAAATAGTTGTCAATTTGTCAAACTTTTTATTTAGATTTTCAATTTGAACTTGTAAGTTTAAAACAACTGTTTTTCCCAAAGGCTTCCCAAAGGGCTTTAATATTACATTGATCTGGCTCTTGCCTTTTTTTTATCTCTCTTTTTATGGACATTATAAGGAAAAATGATGTATAATGTTCAAAATCCTTAAGTTATTGTTGTTTACATTTTTAATATAGTCCAAAACTCTCTTTGTAGCTGAACTACAATACATAAACAGTTCCTCTCAAGGACAGGAGAAGTATAGGTAACATAACAGAATGATTGCAGAAAAAATTGAGATAGTATTTCCCACAATAAAAAGTGGGTGCGGTGTAGCTCAGGCTGTAAGAAGCCTGTTATTAAAACACAGCTGCCTGCAATTACTGCAGGTTCTAGTCCCACCAGGTCCAAGGTTGACTCAGCCTTCCATCCTTTATAAGGTAGGTAAAATGAGGACCCAGATTGTTGGGGGGGGCCAATAAGTTGACTTTGTAAATATACAAATAGAATGAGACTATTGCCTTACACACTGTAAGCCGCCCTGAGTCTTCGGAGAAGGGCGGGATATAAATGTAAATAAATAAATAAAAAAAGTATCCATCAGAAGTTAAAAGACATAAGACCAGAGCTTTTAAGAATTAATAGAATACAAAATCTCTGCAGTAAGAATCCAATGTAAATGTACCTCAGATCAGATAACTTTCACTACCAGTCCTTTTGCCATTGATTTCCATATGGTGAAAGCGAAAGTGATTCACAAGTCCAAAATAAAGCAGTAAAAATAGGCAAAATATTTATTTTAATTTTTTAATTTTTTATTTTATTTTGTCACACAGTGTATATAAGCATAAGCATAAAATAATTATACAATATATAAGCATATATATAAGTATGAGTATGTAATAACTATATTAATTGGATATAACGAAAGGAAACAATAGGACAGGAACGGTAGGCACGCTTGTGCTCTTATGCACGCCCCTTACAGACCTCTTAGAAATGGGGTGAGGTCAATAGTAGACAATTTTTGGTTGAAGCTTTTGGGATTTGGGGAAGAGATCAAAATATTTGTATTAATATCCAGCAAGGGGTTAGAATAAACTGCATTCAACCAGTCAATTAACAGTTAAAGGTGAAAGTCAAAAGGAAAAAGTAAACTTCAAAATGTGCATTTACAATCAAGTGCCCTTATAAAAAACCCAAGTGAAAGGAAAAGATGGAGACCCAACCCTCCAGCTTCTCTTACTGAGAATCGTAACCATTGAGATTCTTCTTCCCAAGTAGATACAGAACAACTTAACTCATCCTTTCCAGAATACCGTTCCTCTATGGAACATGGGCTTTATCATTATTTCTGGGAATAAAATAAGCAGAATGTAGTTATTTAGTTAAGTAAAATGCATGTTTAAAAAAAGCATGTGTCACATGCCCAGTTTAGCAAAGGGGGGGAAGTCATGATATGTCATGACTCCCAATATAGAGGATTGTGCTGAGTGTGTGTTTGTACTCATGCATACATATGTTTAAGTATTCACATGTTTTCAGTTGCCTTTCTGTTGACATAGGTGGAATTTGTGAATATTTTGGCACTATGAATTATTGCAGGAAGACCTGGTACAACTGGGTATCTTTTTACTTTGATACATTCTCCATTGCACTGAGAACTAAATATGTATTCTGTAAAAAAAAGCTCAAGAAAAGATCTCTTTACTGTGTGTCATTTAAATGTACTAAAATACTACCAGATATGCTACACTGCCACCTTCGATTATTAAGCAGAGCAATTTTTTAATAAAATAACTTCCCCAAAGAATATCCCTTTTATTCCAAGCTACAACCAGTAACGTCTCTCTTTGGGGTTCCTGTGGAACGTCCCTCCTGTGTTTTTAAGAGCCCAGAAATCAGTGACCAAGTTTTATGTGATAATTTTTTTCCAGTTAGAACAATATGCTTAAGTTGTATTATCATGTGTAATTGGATTTGGTTTTATCAGTCTAATTATAATGCCAGTGTACTCATATTGGAAACAATATGCCTAGCAACCAATGGTGGGTTTCTACCGGTTCACCCTGATTCGGGCGAACCAGTAGTGGTGATGGCGGGAGGCTCCACCCACTCACCTGGATGTCATCATGGATGCTCTGAGTATGTGCAGAAGATTCTGCGCATGCACAGAAGCGCCACGCATGAGCAAAGCAAGCGCACACACGTGCATTCCTTGTTAAGAGTTTATCTGGGTTCACAACCAAGGTTGTGGACTGTTGAGCAGAGTACCCTACGCATGAAAACGACTGAGACTGGTTGTATACAATAACACTCACTTGCAGACAAACTGGGGTTTGATATTCCTTTACTTTTAGGGAAAAGGCAAAGTCATAGTCCAAAAACTATCCCGGTCATACACATATAAAGCCAGTCAGTCAGTCTTCTTACCAATGTAGACTTGTAAAATAAACAAGGTCTTCTTTCAGTTCAGCAAAACACAGTTCAATTCACAACAGTCAGTATCTTGAGGAATCAGTAACTAGCCATGATCAAGCAACAATTATAAAGCTCAAATATACAGTTGCAGCATGTCATCAGGTTACAATGCTGTAGCGTCTCTGTAGATTCCCCAACAAGCCATAATTTAATAGTCCTTTTATACATTGGTTACAGAGTTCAACCAATCAGGATGCTTGTATGATGCAGCACAGCCTTAAAGCAATATCATGCCTTTCTACAAACATACATAGTTAGTTTATATATTGCCTGGCCAACTAGTTAGGCAAATAACAATTTCCTGACACTCCTGATTCCAAACTGGTAGCAAAGGTAAAAATGGAACTACTACTGCTAGCAACTCATATTGCTACATGGAAAGCAGAACAACAACTTCCAAATTGATCAAAGGGGTGGGGGCATTTTTCACTACAGGTAATCCTCAAGTTACAAATGTTTGTTTAGTGACCATTCAAAGTTACAGTGGCACTGAAAAAAGTGACAAATGACCATTTTTTGCCCTTATGACTGTTGCAGCATCCCCATGATCATGTGATCAAAATTCAGATGCTTTACTTGTATTTATGACAGTTGCAGAGTCCCGGGGTCATGTGATCACCATTCTGACAATCAAAGCCAATGGGGAATCCAGATTCACTTAACAACCATGTTATCAACTTAAAACTTCAATGATTCACTTAACAACTGTGGCAAGTAAGGTCATAAAATGGGACAAAGCTCACTTAACAACAGTCTCACCCAGCAACAGAAATATTGGGCTCAATTGTGGTCGAAAGTCAAGGACTACCTGTACTGAAATCAGAAATCAGGCTTTGTTTCAATCTTTTGATTTCAGCATAGCAAAAACTCAAACAAAGAACATAACGAGAACTCAGAACTATGTACCTGATATAGTTAAAATGGTAGAGGATGGATAATTCTTATCAGCAAATCAAAAGGATAAGTTGACATATGTAAGAGACAGAAATACTGTTTACTCTCACATGCTAAAAAAAATAGAAGCAAGAAATTTTATACCAGCAGAACAGAAAGAAACAAAAATGAAGTGGATTTATGCTGCTATTACGGTACGCCACGTTCAGGATATTCCAATGACAGGTTTCCAGCTCATCAGCAAGAGGCTAAGTTTTCTTTATAATCTGTTCACTGAAATGGCAGTAAGATGTTTTTTCCTTGGAACTGCAGCCTTGATCAGGGTATTTGTAGCAGGCAATTAGCAGCAGAGCACAGAGTCTTCTTCAAATCAAAGTTCAAGCTAAAATGAAAATACAGAGCCTAACTGTATAAACTCCATAAATCAAATAGTGTAATCATCAGCCAGAGCTTCCAAGACCTACAAAAAACCAGGCTACAAATACCAAGGATAGGGTCGAACAGGCTGAGAAAAAAATGGCAATTGAAAAAAAGTGAAATGAACTTACTACGGGTAAGACAGATACAAAGGATAGCCTTGTTCCCCTCTCTATTCTAGTAATTTCATGGTCCACATTGTCCTTTAGGTTTATGCTGTTTTTCAGAGATTTGGTTTTTCCCCTAGATTTTCCCAGACTGGGCAATCTGTCAAGATTTTCATGTCTCATTTAAGTAACTGTACAGCAAGGCCCAGATCAGCTGCCTTCAGCTGATTTCTCTGTGTCATGAATCAAACAAGGAACTCTTTGCATCCCAGAATTGTTTATAGCAGAAAAATGTTCTAATCAGCTCCCATGAGATTCACCCCAAGCTGTCTATATTGTTACATATCTATTTGAACCACTAGACTTGAAAGTGGAAAAGATAACTAGAAGGGGTCAGAAAAGGGGAATAGAACAAAGGATACCAGAAGGAAAGAAAATCATGTTTAGCTGAGTAAAATACACTTGAAGAAGATAATTTGTATACTATTCTCCCTTGATTTAGTGGTTATGTGAAGATCAAGGAATAGTAAAACACCAAGATTATACTAGATGTTTTGTAAAAACTGAATAAATAAATAACTGCCACACAAACAGTGTTCTCTTGGATTGCAGGCCAGCTGAGACTCAATTTTCAATCCTTATTTTTCTTTTAAAGTTTTTCCTGTCACATCAACTTTGGTTCCATTCTGTTCAGGTTTTTGCTATTGGATAAAATGATGGACACAGGCCTAATGTCATTTCTTCTATTTATATTCTACTGGAATAAGAAAAATAAAAAGGTAATAAAACACATTAAAGATAATGTGATTCTTCACAACATTACAAACATATTGTGGGCCTCTTCCACATTCTACCTAATGGAGATATTACCCTAATATCAATATAAAGACATACTGAAGAGCTATCTTTTTAAATTACCAGAATGTTATTTTTTCCTTTTTTCTGTATTTTCATTACTATTATTGTGCTTACCTGTTGCAGGGGAAAAGAATTTCAAATACTTAAATTGATCAAAAGTCAATCAGGCAAAAGCTCCTCTTGGCCCAAACACAAAATTAATTTAGTCAATATTTCTTAACCAGGTAAAATTTGGCTTGCTACATTTAATTCTGTTTGTATTTTTAATTATTTTAGGTATTTCCTCAGAGTCAAAACTGAAGACTTTTCAAAGTAAACTCCCATTCTTTTCTGTAGGTTTTGGATTTGTACCATGTTGAACACAGAATGAAATAACATTTAAGTAAAACAACTGATAGACATAATTTTATCACTTCCCTCACACAAACATTCACATATTTTTATTCTATTTTACTTTAAATTGTTCTGTTCTGCTTCTAGTTTGATTTTGTATAAACTCACATCAAAACTATTTGATTTAATCATTGAAAGTAAACATTCTTTAGAAAATGACTTATGCTGCTAATAGTAATAAAGTTGTGCCTGGAGCCCATTTAAATAAAATGTTCCATTAAAGAAGTTGCTTCATTATATTTCAAGTTAACTACTTGAAATTAACTACTTCCGGTAGATTTCATGGGCTTAGTGTGGGTGCACAGTCTGCCTACTGAGGAATACTGTATTTATTTGGAGGGGAAAAAATTTATTCCTAGTATTTTACCTATGAAATGAGATGGTTGTCCTAGATACCATGGGGACATTATAATGAAGGCAATTTAGTTGTTACTGTTTTTATTGTTGTCCAATATTCTTTGGGGAGGAGTTCTTTAATTTTGGAGTCATCCTTATTTAAAGTAAATATTGTGTGTCAAAGAGTAAAAATCAAACCACAAGGTTAAAATTAATTAACTTTTAATGGTTAAAAAGCCATTTTAAACAGTTTCCAAATATTGCAAGATATACTTAAAAGTGGAAATGAATGTGCATTTTAGATATCTAGTGCTAATTTCTGTATTATAATACAGTTATTTTAAAACCAGAAGACTTAAGATTGCTTCAACCAAACTTATCTGTACACTATTCTTTTGTTGAGAAAAAATGGCAAAAATCATTATATTCCTCTTTGGAAATCCAGTTCATATTCCAGCATTCCTTAATAGGGAGTTCCCCCGCTGACCCAAGTTCTGGGGAGCATAGCCCTAACACACTTGAAGGGCTCCAGTGTGGAAAAGAATATTGTATAATTACAAGTGAGAGAAACATGAAAATGCAGATTTACTGACTTCACAATGGCAATTATTTACATCTGAAAAACAAAAATTTAAAAAATATATCTTTTTCTCTCCAAGCATTGCAATGGTGGCTCTGAAATGGTCAAATCAGGACTTTTTCCATAAAAAAGCTTCATCAGAAAGAACTTCAGCAAGTTTTTTGTTGAAAGGCTGATAGAAATCACACAGAATTTCTTTTGTGACAGGCAACATAGGACCTAGATTCCGATCCTCAGGTCTTCTAGTGTTTGATGCAGGACTTTTAGTAATTAGAGCTTCTTGTTTTTCGCTTAGAGTACCTATGATAAAAAAATATTTATATAATCATGTCTAATTTTGCTTATTCATTTTTTAAGTATTTTCCAAGTTATATAACATTCAATAAACAGGTAAACTTTTGAATGTTACACATGGTGGCTTAATGAGAAACAAAAAATGACATTTGCTTTTTTGTTTTGTTTGATGTAACACCCACATCTTTTCTCTTTAAATTATGAAAAAAGATTGTTGATGTTAAATATAGGCAGGCATAAGTGATACGGCAAAGGCTACACTCTAAAAAGGCTGAGGCCAAGGTAAAGAAATGAGCCAAGTTAAATGTAATTGAAATTACTTAAATGCAATTATGTAAGAGAAGGAATGGGAGTGGAGTTAAAAGAGGGATCAGCCTAGAACCCCTACATAGCCATAAGCAAACTCCCTTTAGATTCCATTGACTCTTATCTAACCCCAAGCAGATGTTAACCATTAATTGGAAAGATTCTTGTGCAGGGGCATGATCAGCAATAAATCAGTTTAATTGGACCTTTACATGTGAATCTGATCTTTTGCGCTTGGCATGTTAACATGTTTCTTTCAATCTGTAGCATTATACATTACAATTCAGTGGCTCAGGAGAATTATTGATGAATTCTGTCCTCAAAGACTTAGACTTTTTTAATACCACTTCACAGTGCTTTACAGCCCTCTCTAACAGGTTTACAGAGTCAGCATATTGCCCTCAACAATCTGGGTCCTCATTTTACCGACCTCAGAAGGATGGAAGACTCAACTGCTGGCAATTAGCTGGCAGTCAGCAGAATTAGCCTGCAATACTGCACCACCATGGCTCAAAGTGAATTATTATGAGCAAAACTCATATTGCTCCCATCCACAAAGGCTTAATTCACAGAAGACCATTTCTATTTAGACATTGCTGCTGTTTTATATACAATTCTCTTAAATCGACCTACAAATCCTTCTTTCAAAGAAAAATCTATTTGAAAGTTATTGGAAGTGGTTTATATTGAAATAAAAATTAGTGTACATATAAAATTCAAGGAAATTTAAAGACTAAGTTAAAGTAAAGCTGATAACGCTGCTCAGTTCAAAATAACAGTCAGAATGCATGAATTAAATAGAGTAGTAGATAGCAAATGAACTAATTAAAATATATTTAAAGCTTTGAGCTATAGAAATATGACAACTTCCAATACCTTCCCAAAATGAATGTATTTGGTGCTAACTCTATCTACAGCTGTGCTGAAGACAGCACAGAGGAAAGGAAGCTTTAGAAAATACAAGACAATCACAATAAATCAATGATGGATATGCTTAATTAAAATTCATACCTAAATCAAGAAACTGGAACACTATGTGCATAGTTAATTTTACATTGGATGCATGATCCTCCAACCGGAGAACTAATATTTGATCTTTATTGAAAACCGCCAGCCAGTCAAGGAGAAAAACAACATACAGACCAACCTGAAGTCTTACCTGAGAGAGAGGTGGGGGGAGAGAGGGAGGGAAAGAACTGTAGTAAATTATTCCAGATACAATTATATTCATATAGTAGGAAGTTTCTGAGTGGGAGATGCAAGGGGAAATGAAATGGTTGATTAGGAAATGATTAGCAGAGGATAAACTGGCAGGTGGATGTGGAAAAGGGTCAGGTTGGGGAATGGGGATAAACAACAGAAAAGACATGTTATATTATATGATTATATATCATATTATATAATTTTCCCAAAAAAACATTTGTTTAATTGTGTTATACAAAAACAAGATTAAAATTATTTACAGCACAAACTGACATAGAACAGATGAATTTATTTCTATCTTAGTTGAGCTCCCAAGAATCTTCCTTCTCACTCACTCTAGTGTCATTTTTTATGTCCAACTTCTTGAGGGGACTTAAAAAAGGAAAAGAAATTAATAATGCTCAAATTAAATCAACATTTCATTCTTGCAAAATGTGTATTCTTAGAAACTACTCTCAACAACCAGATGTTGGAGAAAAGTTTTCTAGCCTAGCTGCCCATGTGTAGTTATTTTTATTTAAGAACAATCATATGCAATTTCAGTTACAAAATCCAATTTCTGGATTTTATAAAGTACTTGGTTCTTATATATTCTGAAACTGGTAATACTTGGCTTCAGAGTAGTATATAAAATCTGAAATGAAATATACATACTGGCATGGCATTATTAAGGGTGTTGTTGTATACACAGGCTCTCAAAGAGAAATCTGTCAAGCAATTCTCAAAGAGTTGTAATGACTCAGCCACTTTTTCATGGAAGTCTTCTACAGATTTATTAGCACTTGCAAAGTAGAGATAATCAGAATATAATCTATGAATGGAAAAAATACATAAACAATTGAACTGTAATTAGAAACCATGCCATCTAGTTAATAGAAATAATAAATCTACAGCTAGTGTCCAGGAAAGAAACAAATAATATTATTTATATCATAAATTTTGTTTTTTGCATTAGAACTTACTTTGGCTCAGATATCCTAAGGAAAGAGTTTCTTTCTGATTTACTTGCTGTTTGAGAGTATCAGGTAATCCTTATTTTAGAGAAAACTAACACAAACTGTCAAGCTACTGCAATTCGCCCAACAATAGTGGAATTTGTTTTCCAAACACCAAATAAAATCCTTATTACCATAATAGTCATTCCAAATTGGTTCCTATTCCAATTTTTTATGGCAGATGAATAAAATAGTCTTCAAGAGTTAATCATTATGTTGCTGCTGTGTAATAATTTTAGTTGTTCTACTTAATCTTTTATCATTCTTATCATTCTTTTCTAAAGATTACTATCTACTACTACTACTACTATTACTACTACTTTTCTAAAGATTACAATTACTACCAACTTGCTTTCCATTAAGGACCTGTATACTGCACAAGTCAAAAAGAGGCTGTGACCCCTCAACTGTTTCAACTCCTACCCTCAAAACGATGCTATAGAGCACTGCACAGCAGAACAACTAGACACAAGGACAGTTTTTTCCTGAATGCCATCACTCTGCTAAACAAATAATTCCATCAACACTGTCAAACTAGTCTGCATTACTATTAATCTTCTCATCGTTCCTATCACCCATCTCCTTCCACTTATGACTGTAACCTTGTTGCTGGTATCCTTAAGATTTACATTGACTGTTTCCCTATGATTATCATTAAGTGTTGTACTTTATGATTCTTGACGAATGTATCTTTTCTTTTATGTACACCGAGAGTGTATGCACCAAGATAAATTCCTTGTGTGTCCAATCACACTTGGCCGATAAAGATATCTATTCTATACTATTCTGTTCTATTTTAAAGGTCTTATCAGTGTCCCCAATCTTTGCGGCTTGGCAGCCTGGTTGTGGGGGAGAGGGAACTGGGCCATGTGAGCTATGGGCTGGTGTGTATGCAGCTCAACTTGCATAAGCAGCAGGCAGTGCACACCTGCACAAATGCCTGGCAGCCTGCTATTTATGTAAGTTGAGCTGCACATGCTCCAGCCACCCACTCATGCAACCCAATTCCCAATAGGCCATAGCCCGGTAGTAGACGTCAGCTCAAGGGCTGGGGACCTCTGATCTATATAATACTGCAAGTGCCCAGTTCTTGATTCTACATCGCTTTGTCTACAATGAAACTGTGCAGAGTTTTCATTGGAGCTCCACCTTCTGTACCACCAAATCAATTAGTTTAGTGATGACCCATTTAATATTACCTAGATAATATTGGAAATAACTTTAAAAACTATGTTTCCTCCAATGACTGAATGACATGTTCATATTATATACTTCACTGAATCATAAAGGAGTTATTTTGCCATATAAACAGGCAAACTAGAAACCTAAACCAGATAAAAGTACTTTTAGTTTGAAACTACCATAGGTTGAAGTAACTCCAATTATAGCATCTGTCCATTTTAAAATTGAGATTAAAATCTAGAGCAAACCCATTAAACAGCACACCGTCTTTGACTACTTTAATTTTCACACATATCCCTAGGCCTATAGGGATAATAAGATGGTGTGAGGAAGTGAATAATCTAATTCTGGCTGAAATTGCACAAATTCCAATCCTATCACCTTATTTTCAAATTAGTTTTCATTCATTCAATTGTCCTAGATCAGATGCTGCCTTAAGAATTTATCTCAATTAGTATGGGTAAGGATGACTTGTGAACATCCTATATTAGATTGGCATTAATATTTATTTTTCGTATACAAAATGTTGGATGCAAACTAAGAGATATATGTGCAGACAGGAGTCACTAAAATAACATTTGCACAAATGTTATTATTTAAAATAATTAATTTTAAAGCAATGACTATAAACTTTAAAAATACAATCATTACATGTTGGAATGTTATTTCTGACAGCTTTTATTAAATGAAGTTTAATATTCTGAACTATTTGTTATTTCTAATAGCATTTTTTTTCAGATGTTGTAGCAGAGGTAAACCATACAGGAGTTGAACAAGTTGCTTATTTATTCATGTGTTCCCATATGGCAATTTAGAATATTGGGAAGTTTACACATTATGATTTACAACTGGAAAGACCGCTTGTAGCCAAGATGATGGTAAATGAAGAATTATATCAAATATGCCACTTCCAACTTTAAAAGAGATCTAAAAAAAGTAATACAGATGCCTAACACAAGTAATATTAGTACAAAGCAATAACTAATACCATCTTCTTCGTTCAAGTGCAGGGATGTTTTTAGAGAAGACTTTGAAAAAGTCAGGTGGTCATTACAAATACAGCATGAAGTTCGATCACTTCTTTTACATGTATTGCACATATAATGCACACAAATGGGCAAAATATCAATAGCATCATTGCAGCTGTTATAATATATACTGTATTTATATATAAAAGTGTAATATTAGATGGGATGGAAAACTTCACATATATGGTGAAGGTCAAAATGCTAATGATAAGGCACAATCTCTGTAAATAAATCAATATATGAAGACAAATAATGCATAGGCCTGGTAGAATAATTCCCCATCACCACACACAAACAAACATAGATATTCACTCTCATACACATAGAGTATCTGAGAACACTTAAATTATAATATTTCTCTTATCAAATCAGGAGACCTGACATTTATTTGAAAATTGCATCTCTCTGACTATGCAAAATAGAAACTCTTTAATCTTAAATAATTATCAATATTAATTACAATAATATGTAAAAATAGAAAACATTGGAAATATTGGAAATATTGGATGCTCACCTTTCAACAGGATCTCTAAGCATAACAATAAGTTTTGCATTTGGCTGGAAGGCATGAATAAAATCTGGTATTAAGAATGGAGGTTCCCCTTCTGTACTATTGTCATAAAAGAAAATCCAAGCATTGTTGTCCCACATTGTTGAAGCACTTGCCTCTCCTAGAAATGACAAAATCTATAGATGGTTATCCTTAATTTTAGAGACATAAGCAGAATTTGCTATAAATCGTATTTACCAAATCTGCCATTATCCATGTGTTTGTTGTACATTAATTTCTATTACAGAAACTGAATAGAACTGGTACTAAAATTCAACATGTAGAGAGCAACAGGTTCAGCAAAAAAATTTATGAAGGCTATGAGCTTAAATATATTTAAAAATAAACACAAGATAACATAAAGACTTTGGTATCTATATGTTGATGTGAATAATCCATGTATTCCATTTCTTTTTACATAGAAAACATTCTGAAATATTGAGTCTACTTTCTTTTGATACTGTTAAATTTATATTTTATAAGTCCCAATGTTTGGGTATATTTCAAATATGTTTACACTTTAAAGAACATTTTTACAAATAAATAATGAAACTCAATGTATAAAGTGATGTATGGATGCAAAAAAATGATGATTTTCAAATACAGAAAGGTTTTAAAAAGTATATTTGTAAACTAGATTTAGTAGTTTTCATTCCCTTCTCTCAAGTTTTTAATTTTAATTAATGGATTACTGTTTGTTTTTTCTACACTCTATAATACTGCTCATCCTGAAAAACAATAGTATAATTATTGATATGTTATTACTTATGTGATTCCCATAAATTCCAATGAACTCTACTTGCTATGTGCTCAAATGCTTAGTACATATACTATCCAAAAAATATTATTCTGGAACATGTCAGTTTTCCAGACATATTGAGTTTTGCTAAATAAGGCTGCCTGAATGAATGAAATAAAATTTACCAATCTATTGTATATGTCCAATCTTTTTTATAGATTTTGCACTACTATAATATAGATTATAGCAGGTCCACTATGAGACATATACTGTGGCACATATATATTCATTTATTGTGTCCCTTTAATTGCCATAATTGCTGAGATGTAGATTTCCATTGTTTATTTTGTCATAATTTATATTTGGCAATAAGCTCTTCAAAACTTATTAACTTACTGGGGAAGCAAGAAGAGAGCTGACTTCTACTCCTTTTTAAAAGGGGAAAACTTTTTCTCACTTGAACTTAGTGAAGGAAGAAATGGCGTCTGAGAGGAAGTGGATTGGAGGCTGCTTGTGAGAGAAAGTGAAGTTCGTCTTTGTGGATTTTAGCTGAATAGAAGCTTTCCAGAGGAGGCAAGGTGAAAGTTTTTATTTTACAACTTTAATTGGAGACTTTTTGAGACTTTGAGATTTTATAATTCTAATTAGAGACTTTACTTAAATTAAAATGGCTTCTAAGCCACCAAAAGTTCCCATGACGAGAAGGGGGTCTGAAACTAATTTAGAAGATATATTAAAGGAACAGAATAGAGTTTCTGAAGAGCGATTTAAAGAAATTATGAATAATATTCATGGTGTGAAGGATCAACTTAGGGAAGAAATTAAAGAGACTAATAAAAAAATTAGAGAAGATTTATTGATGGTTTTTCAAGGTTTGGCAAAAAATTTGGAAGTAATGGAGGATAAAGTGGAAGTAATTAGTCAAGCAAATCAGTATTTGGATAATAAAGTTGGAGAGCTTCAAAATAAAGTGGATAAAAATGAGGATCATGTGGTGGTATTGCAATATAGAGCGTTGGAGAAGGCTTTGAGAATTAGGGGTCTTCAAGACCGGAAGGAAGAAGATCTTAAAAAAGTTATATCAGAAGCCTTAGCTGAAATGTTAGGCATGGACCCTCGAGAAGTTGATTTTCAAATTGATAAGGCATATAGGGTTAATTCTTGGGTAGCGAGGCAGAAAAAGCTCCCAAGAGATATTGTAATTTATTTTTTAACTTCTACAATAAGAAATCAGATTTTGCAAGCTACATACCAAAAGAAATTGCAAATAGCAGAACAGGAGGTGTTGGTTTTGAAAGAGATCCCTGCTAAAATGTTAAAGGATAGAAGGATTTTAGGTTTTTTACACAAGAGCTTAAGAAGCATCAGATTCAATATAGATGGGAGGTTCCAATTGGTTTAACAGTATTTTTTCAAGGCAGGAGATATCGAATTGATACTGAATTGAAAGCAAAAGATTTTCTTTTTAATGTATTGAAAGTGGATGTAGAAACAGTGGATAAAAGTCTTCAAGAGAAACAGAGTGGGGAAGCTGAAACTGCACCTGTGATATCAGTACCTCAAGAACAATCTCAAGAACAAAGAGTGACAAGGGAGCTATTAGGCGAAGGAGATGGAGGAACGACTTCAAAGACAGGAACGGATTCTACTACTGAAGCTGTGGGAGGAGCCAAGCCAAGAGTGAGGGTCTTCAGCTAATTGCTCAGAAGCTTCAAGAGGCCAGAGGTGGCAAATAAATTTTTGACATGGAATGTTAATGGTTTAAATTCAGCACAGAAAAGAAGAAAAATATTCCATTATTTGAAACAATTTAAAAATGATGTGATATGTTTACAAGAGACACATATAAAATTATCAGATCAGAAATATTTGATTAATTCAAATTAGGTAAACATTTTGTTTCTTCTGCTCGAATAAGAAAAATGGTATAGTTATATATTTGAAGAAAAATATATCAAGTAAATTAATTGAAACGGACATTCAAGGAAGATATATTGCTATTGAATTGATTTTAGAAGGAAAAGACACTTGTGATTGGCATATATGCACCTAATCAACAACAAGAAAATTTTATAAACTGTTACATGAAAAATTGACTTTTGGGACTATAAAACATTTATTATATTAGGGATTGGAATGGTGTAATGGACATTAGAAGAGATAAAAGAACTCTTTCTAAGAAAATTCCTATGCATGCAAAATTGCCTAAATCTTTTTGATTTGATGGAAGATTTTGAGTTGAAAGATATATGGAGAAGGCAGAATTTTGATGATAGAGATTATACTTATTTTTCGGACAGGCATCAATCTTTTCACGTATTGATTTTATATTAATTACCAATGACTTGCTTTCTAGGGTTAGGAAAACAAAGATATTTCCAAGGTGTTTAACTGATCATAGTCCGGTATGGATGGAGTTGCAATATGAAGGTGGAAGAAGATCATGGAGAATAAATGAAAATTTGTTTAGATATGAGGATAATGTAAATCAATGTAAAAACAAATGAAAGAATTTTTGATTATAATTTGGGAAAGGGAACTTTGATAGAAATGGTGTGGGACGCGAGCAAGGCCTTTATGAGAGGAAATTTGATATATATTAATAGTAGACAGAGGAGAAAACTACAAAAACAGCGTAGGGATTTAGAAGAGGAAATTCAGAGGAAACAACAATTATTGGTATATAATCCACATGATTTAAAAACTACTGAGCGATAAAGATATTACAGAGTCAATTTAATATGTTAATGGCAGATCAGGTGGCAACCAATATACAATATGCTAAACATAATACTTTTGTAATGCCAATAAATCAGGAGGTGGTTGGCTTATATGTTAAGGAAAAGACAGAAAGCACGTACTATTGAAGGAATTGAATACAAGGGTAAAGTGCGATTTCAACAGGATAAAATTAAAAAAGCTTTCTTGGAATATTATACAAATTTATATGCCAGAGATACAATATTGAATATGGATATTGATAAATATTTGAAAGAATATAAGGTTAAAGGTTTAACTAATGAACAAAGGGAAGAGTTGAATCGGCCTATAACTTCTGAGGAAATTATTTTGGTAATAAAGCAATTAAAAATAGGAAATCCCAGGCACAGATGGACTTACAGCAATATATTATAAAAGTTACAGGATGAGATAGTTGGTCCACTTATGGAGTTATTTAATCAGATATTGATGGGAGGAGGAGTACCACCATCATGGAGGACTACTTTTATTTCATTGATACCAAAAGAGGATCAGGATTGTACTAAGCCTGGGAATTATAGACCGATTTCACTCTTGAATAATGATTATAAGATTTTGCAAAAATAATGGCAAATAGGTTAATGGAAAATTGTACAACAAAGGATTCACACTGACCAGTCTGGTTTTATAAAAGGGAGACAAATGAGGAATAATGTTAGGCAGATAGTGAATTTATTGGAATATTTGGAAAAGAAAAATCAGATTCCGCAGCGTTTATATTCTTGGATGCAGAGAAAGCTTTTGATCGTTTGCATTGGGAATTTTATTTAAATTAACAGACAAAATGCAATTTGGAAATGGTTTTACGAATACTTAGGGCAATTTATGGAGAGCAAACAGCTCAGATAATAATTAATGGTAGTTTGACAGATAGTTTTAAAATTGCGAAAGGAACAAGGCAGGGTGTCCTTTATCACCTTTATTGTTTATTTTATCTTTGGAACCTTTATTGGATAAGATAAGAGAGTTAAGGGAGATAGAGGGTATTAGAATTAGAAGATATGAATATAAAGTCAGAGCATTTGCAGATGATTTGGTTGTTATGTTGACTCAGCCTATAAATTCGAGTGTATATTTGTTGGAAGTAATTAATCAATATGGAAGGGTCTCAGGGTTTAAAGTGAATCAAAATAAAACAAAAGTGTTAACCAAAAATATGATTAAGAACCAGAAAGAAAAACTAGAGGAAATAACAGGATTTGAAATTGTAAAAAAGGTTAAATATTTAGGAGTCTTTCTTACTTCATCAAATGGAAAATTGTATAAGAATAATTATGATGTGTTATGGAAAAAAATTCAGAAGGAAATGAATACTTGGAAAAAATTACAATTATCTTTGTTAGGGAGAATAGCAGCTATAAAAATGAATGTTTTGCCTAAATTCTTGTTCTTGTTTCAGATGATACCAATAATTAAGAAAGATAAAAATTTGGATGAATGGCAGATTGGAATTAATAAATTTATATGGGAAGGAAAAAGCGAGAGTCAAAATGAAAATAATGCAAGATACACGGAAAGAGGAGGATTAAAAATGCCTAATTTAAAACTGTATTATGAAGCAGTTGTTCTTTCGGTAATAAGTGATTGGTTTAATTTGACGGAGGAAAGGATTTTGAATATAGAAGGTTATGATTTATTATATGGTTGGCATGCATATTTATTGTATGATAAGAAAGTAGATAAAGCTTTTAAGAATCATGTGTTGAGAATTTCTCTTCTGCGTGTCTGGAAAAATATTATTATAAGTTAAATTACAAAATTCCTATATGGGTATGTCCTCGCACGCAGTAGAGAATATAAATATAGAACAGGAACAAGAAATGATTACTTATAAAGATCTTTTATACAATGAGAGGAAATTTACAACTAAAATCTTTGGATACATTAAAAGAAGAAGGGAGGAATTATACTTGGTTTCAATATGGACAGTTAAAGGCTAGATGGAAAGAAGATCAGAAAATTGGTATCATTCAAAATGAAGAAAATCTGGTTAAACAAATTAGAAATCAAACTCAGGGGCATATAAAGAGATTGTATACTGTGTTGATAGAAATAGATTCTGAAAGAGATTTAATAAAGGATTGTATGATAAAATGGGCACAGAATATTCAAGAACCAATAATGTTGGAAACATGGGAAAAAATTTGGGTTAGAAATGTTAAATTTACGCAAGCGCAGAATTTAAGGAAAATTTTTATAAGATGTTTTATAGATGGCATTTAGATCCTAAGAAATTATCATGTATGTATCCAGATATGCAAGCGAAATGTTGGAGATGTAATTGTGATGATGCTACATATTTTCATGTATGGTGGACTTGTAAGAAAATTAAGTCTTTCTGGATAAGAATCTGGTGGATTATGCAGAATGTTCTGAAGAAGAAGATAAAGTTCCTACCGCAATTTTTCCTTTTGGGAATAACAACGGACTGTACAGTGATTGAGACTAAGTTGATTTTGAACTTAATAACAGCAGCACGACTGTTGATTGGACAATATTGGAAGAAAAAAGAATTACCCACAATAGAAGAATGGATATTGAAAGTTTCCAATTTGGCTGAGATGGCTAAAATCTCAGCCTTCTTGAAAGACAGTACTCAAGAAAAATATTTAAATGAATGGAAGAACTGGATTGATTATATTCAAAATAGATATCAGATTAAGAAATTTCGGATTGCTTTTGAATGAAGGATGTTATTTTTGATTTTAATGGAAGAAGTCAGGTTATGTGAGAGAGAAAGATTATAATTGTGTTAGATTTTAAAAAATTTAATGTATGACTGTTTTGTTTAAGGAACTATACCTTGTGTTTGCTCCGGGAAGTCCGGGGGGGAGGGGGGTTTAGGAGGGAGGGGGGGAGGGGGAAAAATTTAATTGTTGTAAAACTTTTTTAATAAAAAAAAAACTTATTAACTTGGCAATGGCATTCAAAAGTACATTTCCTACAAGTTTTAGAATCTTACCTTTTATGAACTTGAATTAATATTGATCAAAAGCAATTCATATTCAACATAAGATAAATTAATTGCTGCTGCACTGATCCATTGCACAAAAATGATACAAATTTTTCATAGAAGCTAAAAGTATATAACATGATTAAAATATTTCCTTTTATTACAGAATAGTTCTAAGTTGTCCATATAAAATCCATTATAAACATTCTGATGAATTTATTGTTATAATGATCTTAAATTACTAAATCCTGTCTAGAATGCTTGGAGCTTTGTGTGTTGTGTGGCATTGAGGCAATAGCCATTGTTTCATCCAGCAGTATGATTATAACTCAGTAATCATTTGATTCAGAGGCATTTTTGAATGGAAAATTACACTGCCTGTTAAAGTTAGAGGAATGTTTACAGCTTTAATTATATAAAGTTTAATAACATTGTTCCCTAAGTGACCTTCTGATTTTCATATCCTATGGATATATTACAAAATAAATTATGTTTAACAAGTTAATAAAAAGTTTAATATAGTATGCATGCTGATGAAGAGCTGAAGTAAACATTTTTTAGAAAAGCTCATTTCTATAAACTGCAGCAGAGGCCCAACTGTTTCATAATAATGTTCATAATTAATATGAATCAATATATTCATGTAAGAGACATCTCTAATGCTAGTACAGATTGTTTTGCCTGTCCTTGTCCTTTAGATACAAAGCCTAGAAAGAGCATTTAACATTTATTTATAAATGCAACAGATTCCAGATCAGTGTAGCTAGGTTTAAAAGCTTTTGTGAGGAAGTCAAGACATATTAGATCAGGGTTTCCCAACCTTGGTAATGTGTGGATTTCAATTCCCAGAGTTTCCCAGCCAACATAGCTGAAGATAAAGTCCATGTGTCTTAAAGTTGTCAAGGTTGGGAAACCTGTATTACATCATGTTAAATGCTGTTTTACATTAGGGCATCTTAAGGCATCTTTCTATCTCAGAATGTCAGTTAAACAATTGTTGTCCTGCACAAATGCTATAATTCATTCAAAGATCTATATCAGTGGTGGAATTCAAATAATTTAACAACAGGTTCTCTGCCCTAATGACCAGCTGGGTAGGTGTGGCTCAATGGTCATGTGACTGTGTGGGCGTGGCCAACTCAATGTCATTCACATTGATGGGTGCTTCACTTTAGCTGTTACAATGTAATAACGGTTAACCAGAGAGGCAATTTCTGTAAGCAGGGCAATAAAGATTAGGCTAGAAACAACACCAGAATGTTTCCTTCCTGCCTTCCTTACAGGAGTAGCCCTGCAAAGTGGGAAAAAAAACAAAATAAGATTTCTTCGAACAACCGGTTCTCCGAACTGCTTAGAAAGTTAACAACTGGTTCTCCCGAATAGATGGAACTGGCTGAATCCAACTACTGATCTATATCTATATGTATTTATCTGAATGTAACAAAAATTATATAGAAATACAGGACTTCGTCTCCAATATTATAGGAAGAAGACATTCAGTAAAGGATGGCTTCCTCCTTCAATGCATTTCTAATTTCCAAATTAGAAAGAGTTCTAATTGCTACTTGCTATCTGTACATAGAGCCTAGTTAAACTTTGCTTTTGTCATGCTGACTCCACAGTTGCAACTAACTAGGACCAGTCTCAAAACAAAAATGCTGAAACAGAGGTAAATCCTTTTATATATATTTAAGTGACTCAATTAAGATAATCAGGAGACAATTTCCTTAGCATTCTCTGCTGAAATATTAGAACAGGGCATAGACTGAAAAAAGCCCATGGAGAATCTACTGGGAAGTGAAGACACACAGATATGAAACCTTATGCAAACTACTTCTAATTATACATGCTTTTTATTATCATTTTTATTGATAGTTATCTTATGATGTTATTTGAATATTTTAAGTAGATTATACATTCCACCGAGTTTTATCATTGCAAGGACAATCAAGGTAGCAGTATGGTCTACTGAAAGTGAATACGTTTACTTCTCAAAAATATATATACTGTATGTTTATCAAAAATTATTTTAAATAAATATTGCAAATATTTAAACAGCATCACAGTAAAGAATTTCTAGATTTGTAATGGAAGAAATATTTTATCTTTTCACTGGCGTTTAAAGTTACTTCTAGCTTGTTGTAAAAAAAACCTCTATTCCTTTCTCTGCTAATATAACTTGTTGAAATAAAATGCTATGATCACATTTTGTTATATAGTATATATTTCAGATACATATTGCTAACATATCTTTTTAAAAGTCTGACTTCCCATTTTAACAACAGAAACCATAAGTCATACCAATACCAGTACCGGGAATACAATTTCTATAAATCAGCCTTTTCCAAAGTTAAATTCTTCAAATGTGAGATTCTAAAACATCTAGATGACACCAGATTGAGAAAAGCCATCCTAAGTGACAGTTTCTGTACCAATAATAATGTTGCTCCTCTTTTCATAGCTGTTCTCAGAATCTCTCTGCAGCACATTTTGAATCTGATGGGCAGCCAAATCAAACAGATCTAGGTAATCATTCACAGGGTAACGATCATGAAATCCATCTCTCAAACGAATTATCCCTGAAAATTAAAAGCACGAAGAAGTAATTTTTTAAAAATCAGCAATTATATAATTCAGACATTGAATTATAGAGAAGACATTTTTCAAAGAATGCAATTACTTTGGGTTAACAGACATATTGCATTAAAATGCAATCCTAATTTCTGTGTAGACAAGTGGGGACCAAATAATTTTAACAATTGGCACCTGAATTTGCATATTGTCCTCTCCTCCTTTCCCACCCATTTTTGGTATCACATATTTTTAATCTGGCATCTTACTCTGAGAGTAACAATAAGACTATGAAAGCCTTTTGGCTACTGGACAGGATAAACATTTTCAATGAATAATATACATCAAATTTAGATTATTCATTTCTGAAATGCACATAATACAAATGTAAATTTTATGTTTTTGAGAACATAATTCACAGGAAAAGTTTTATGGGTTAATAATTTAGTTATGTGTTTAATTAGAATCCTACCATTATGTTATAATTTTAATGAGATTGTATCAAAATGTTTCTTATTAATAGGAATAGAGTGGAGATAATATTATAAAAGCAAACCAGTAAACCCAAAGATTACAAAAAATATTTGACAAAATCCTATTGTTTTTTTATTCTTATACATACATGCTTATACGTCCTCATATGTCCTCATATATATGTTTATATACTATATAACATTTTGTGTGATGCTTATGTATATTGTTGTGACAAAAATAAATAAATAAATAAATAAAAAATAAAATATTAGTATAATCCAGTAAAAATATGCCTTTTCTCAGAACAATAGTTTTATTAGACGGGATACGTAAGAAATTCATGAACAATAACAAAAAAATAATTCCTAGCTATAGAGGTCCAGATGACTCACTGTAAAATCAATGACTACAGAATTATAAATAGAAAACAAACAAATGAAAGACTTCTGAGGAAAAAGCAAGGGAATCCATCCAAGACAAATATTTTAGAACGTCCAGGCGGCCCAGTGAATTTTGGCTACAAGTGGATTATTTATCTGAAGTGGTCAGGCTTTAATCGTGTCCAGGTGCCATGCTATACAGACATCTTAAATTCTAGGTGCCTGGAAATCTAATCCGAATAGCTCTGTAGACTATGGACTGTATTACAATAGTTCTTGACAAAGTTAACAACCGTTTAACAACTAACAACAGTTCTAAGTCACAATGGCCTCAGACATTTACAACTTATATTTGCGCATATGATGATTGCAGTATTGAGATTCTAAGCTAATGGTCCCAAGTATTGAAGCTCACGTCCGAAGAGTCTAATCTCAGAATCATGTTTGATCCCATTAGCTGATGCCACTGCTGCTGTCACACAATTACCAATCCCATTGGTACTGCATAGCTGGAATTTTGAAGTCTTGGCCTTTCTCCTGATTATTTAGGCTAATTGACCTTGTAGAAGGCCAAATCAATAGTAAAAGAAAGAAGCAGGGATATTGATTGCCAAAATGATTTCATCTGTGCCCCTGAATTTTATTGCCAATTATTAAAACTCAGATAACCCAGATAATTACTACTAACTACTACTAAGTACTACTAACTAACTACTACTACTAACCAGAGCATAAAAAACATTTGCTAGACCTATTCTTGAATACAGCTCACCTGTCTGGAACCCATACCATATCTCTGACATTAATACAATTGAACACGTCCAGAAATATTTTACAAGAAGAGTTCTCCGCTCCTCTGAAAACAACAAAATACCTTATACCACCAGACTTGAAATCCTGGGATTAGAAAATTTAGAACTCCGCCGACTCCAACAAGATCTGTGTTTAACACATAGAATCATCTATTGCAATGTCCTTCCTGTTAAAGACTACTTCAGCTTCAATCGCAATAATACAAGAGCAAACAATAGATTTCAACTTAATGTTAACCGCTTCAATCTTGATTGCAGAAAATATGACTTTTGTAACAGAGTTGTTAACACTTGGAACACATTACCTGACTCTGTGGTCTCTTCTCAAAATCCCAAAAGCTTTAACCAAAAACTGTCTACTATTGACCTCAGCCCATTCCTAAGCAGACTATAAGGGGCGTGCATAAAAGCACAAAAGTGCCTACCGTTCCTGTCCAATTGTTTTCTTTCATTATATCAAATTAATATAGTTATTGCATACTTTTGTTCATATATATGCTTATATGATGTGTTGTTGTTTTATGTTGATGCTTGTGTATACTGTTGTGACAAAATAAAATAAAATAAAATAAATTTAATTTTTAGTCTACAAGTGCTATGTCTTTGTCTACACCAAATAAAGTCAGTTATACATTGCCATGGGTCTTATGATAAAATAATAGGAATAAGTAATAAAAAAGTGTGTTGTGGAATGTATTTACTTCTTTCCATATTCTATCAATAGTCAAATTCTAGATTTTTTTTTGCAGCATTTATAAAATTGCATATCTAGATACAGAAAATTGGAAACCAGCCTGCCTGATACAGAAGTTTCAAATTTCAAATCCACATAAGAAATTAATGCAATTTAATCTTTAACATGATTATAAAGAACATCTGACAATTCCTGTATTCCAATATATAGAGATGCAAATAAAGATTCTGATTTTTTTAAATCTGAAGTTATAAAACTTACTATACACCAAGATACTATGCTACTAAAGTACTCCATGAGCTTATGTTCTAAGATAAAAACTTAAAGGTAAAGGTTTCCCATGTCCTGTCATGTCCAACTCTAAAGGACAATGCTGATCTCTGTTCCTTAGCCAAGAAGCCGGCATTGTCCGAAGATATTTCTGTAGTCATGTGGCAAGCAGGACTATATGCCAAGGCGCACAAAACGCTATTACCTTGCCACCATAGTGGTACCTATTTATCTACTCACAATTGCATGCTTTTGAATGGGCAGGAGCTGGGGCAGGTAAAAGGAGCTCACCCCATCACACAGAACTTGGATCTTGATCCAGGCTGTCAGCTTTCTAGCTGACAAGCTCAACATCTTTAATTACTGAAACAGCAGCCCCCCATAGTTTCTATTACCATGTTTCTATTACCATACCCGAAAATAAGACTCTCTCTTATAACTTTTTTGCCACCAAAAAAGGCACAAGGTCTTATTTTCTGGGGGGATGTCATCCACTGACTCACCTCACTTGCCTGCTTCACCCCTGGCCTCCTTTTCACTGTTAGAGGTCTTCAGGAACTTCTTCAGTTTTGGACAGTTGCAGCCAGGCCTCGTACACCTTGTCCCATTTCTTCTGCAGCCAGCAAGTCTTTCCCGAAGGCCTCTCTAGCCGATAACAGAGCTCCGATTGATAACAGAATGGATCAATCCGGTGCTCTGTTATTGGCTAGGGAGGCTTTCATGAAAGGCCTTCAAGAAAGGCCACTCTAGCCAATAACAGAGCTCCAGATCAATCCGGAGTCTTGAAAGAAATGCATCCAGGTGCGTGAGGCCTGGCTGCAACTATCCAAAGGTAAATTGTAGGGCAGCTCCACTCCCCCATCCTCCCCAAAGCTTAATTTTTACCCGTGCATCCTGGAGTGGGCAGGATCTTAATTAGGGCTTATTTTGGGGGTAGGGCTTATTATTCGGCACACATGTAAAAATCAAGCGAGGACTTACTTTTTGAGTAGGTCGTATTTTTGGGAAAACACAGTAGTTGTTATCTTTCTTGTTTAAAAAAGGATATATAATCACATTTAAGTTAAATTGCTATGGGAATGGGCACAGCTGGATGGGGGAAAGCAGATAATTTTAACATACAAAAGACCAGTCAATGCAAAGTTCTCACTGAAGATATAAACAACCAGGCTGAAATTATCTTACTTGGTCACATTATTCAAATATCCAGCTCCTTAAAGTCTATAATAGTCGAAAAGGTGAAAGTAAAAAAGAAAAGATCAGCCATAAAGTGGTTGGACTTTTAAAAATGATGATCAGTGGAAGATCTGAAGAGCAGGTTGGGCACAGACCATCCTAAAGAAAGCCTATGTAGTTACTTAAAATCAGCACCAACTTGAAGGCACCTCAACTGTAATTCCAAAATTGAGTTGATTCTGGAAATTGGGACACATCCAATTATCTATGACTATTGCAAAATATTTTTGTGAGTCATAAACTTTATTCTATATACAAGAAGTGTAATTGCTTTCAGTGTATGCACTCTGCCAAATTTCCATTCAAACAAGAAGATATAAAATCATCTTGTCATTGTCTCTGAAATAGCTCATCTTCAGATGATAACTAACATCAAGTATTAGTTGCTGAGATTGGGAAGAGCCACATTTCATAAACAATACTCTACAGCTAAACCACTGAGGTCAGCCATTCTCAACTGGGAGTCCTTGAGAGCTTGCTAGGGGTTCATAAAAAATTGTGACATGAGTCAGCTGCCAGCCTGCCAGCTTGCTGTTGCTGTAAATATGGTAAAAATGTGGATAATGCAAGTCAGAAATAAATCGTATCATGAAGTTTTCTTATTTTTTGCAGGTTTTATACAGGGATTTCCTGAGACTTGAAAATTACTTCAAGACTTCTTCCAAGGCATAAAGGTTAAAAAGAAAGGCTGTTGAAGGAAACTGATCACATGTGATTATTCTCATTCCAAAACACCCACATCCCCAGAAAAAGCACATGCTATATGACCAATCTATCTGTTTATATTGTTCTGGCAACATAATTCTGCAGCTGGGCAGCAACTGATCATTTTAAGAATGCAGGGCACATATCACAGCATAAACCATCAATTCAGGCAGCAGTAGAAAAGCACCCACAATGTAAATTCCTCTATTGTGCTTATAGAACATCAACAAAAGATTAAAAGAAGTGATCTATTGGTTTCTCAAACAAGGGATGTGGTGGCTCAGTGGTTAAGATGCTGAGTTTGTCAATTGAAAGGTTGGCAGTTCAGTGGTTTGAATCCCTAATGCCATGTAATGGCGTAAGCTCCTGTTACTTGTCCCAGCTTCTGCCAACCTAGCAGTTCGAAAGCATGTAAAAATGCAAGTAGAAAAATAGGGACCACTTTGGCAGGAAGATAACAGCGCTCTGTGCATCTCGGTGTTTAGTCATGACAGCCACATGACCACGGAAACATCTTCAGATGTTGGCTTTGAAATGGAAATGACCACCACCCCCTAGAGTCAAGAACGACTAGCGATGGGAACCTTTACCCTTACCTTTACCTTTAGCTATTGGCTTCTCAAATGTCCTTTTCCCCAGTTAGGGGGAATGATGATAACCACATCACTTCCTTTAGACAAAAACATTGTTATTTCGTAAATTTCCAGCTTCTTACCTTCAGAAATCTAATACCATTAGAAGAAGTTATTTACTTTCTCCATACCATGCAACATTTTTATCTACTTCTATCATGTCCCCCTCATGCTTCCTTTTAAAATGTAAAAGTCCTTTCTTTAGAATAGAATAGAATAGAATAGAATAGAATAGAATAGAATAGAATAGAATAGAATAGAATAGAATAGAATAGAATAGAATAGAATAGAATAGAATAGAATTTTATTGGCCAAGTGTGATTGGACACACAAGGAATTTGTCTTGGTGCATATGCTCTCAGTGTACATAAAAGAAAAGATACGTTCATCAAGGTACAACATTTACAACACAATTGATGGTCAATATATCAATATAAATCATAAGGATTGCCAGCAACAAGTTATAGTCATACAGTCATAAGTGGAAAGAGATTGGTGATGGGAACTATGAAATGATTAATAGTAGTGCAGATTCAGTAAATAGTCTGACAGTGTTGAGGGAATTATTTGTTTAGCAGAGTGATGGCCTTCGGGAAAAAACTGTTCTTGTGTCTAGTTGTTCTGGTGTGCAGTGCTCTATAGCGTCATTTTGAGGGTAGGAGTTGAAACAGTTTATGTCCAGGATGCGAGGGATCTGCAAATATTTTCACGGCCCTCTTCTTGATTCGTGCAGTATACAGGTCCTCAATGGAAGGCAGGTTGGTAGCAATTATTTTTTCTGCAGTTCTAATTATCCTCTGAAGTCTGTGTTTTTCTTGTTGGGTTGCAGAACCGAACCAGACAGTTATAGAGGTGCAAATGACAGACTCAATAATTCCTCTGTAGAATTGGATCAGCAGCTCCTTGGGCAGTTTGAGCTTACTGAGTTGGCGCAGAAAGAACATTCTTTGTTGTCCTTTTTAATGATGTTTTGATGTTAGCTGTCCATTTGAGATCTTGCGATATGATAGAACCTAGAAATTTAAAGGTTTCTACTGTTGATACTGTGTTGTCTAGTATTGTGAGAGGTGGAAGTATGGAAGGGTTTCTCCTAAAGTCTACCACCATTTCTACGGTTTTGAGTGTGTTCAGTTCCAGATTGTTTTGGTTGCACCACAAGGCTAGTCGTTCGACCTCTCGTCTATATGCGGATTCGTCATTGTCTCGAATGAGACCAATCACTGTTGTGTCATCTGCGAACTTCAGTAGCTTAACAGATGGATTGTTGGAGATGCAGTCATTGGTATACAGAGAGAAGTGGGGAGAGCACACAGCCTTGGGGGGCCCTGTGCTAATTGTACAGGTATTTGATGTGATCTTGCTTAGCTTCACCTGCTGCTTCCTGTTTGTTAGGAAGCTTGTGATCCACTTACAAGTCTGTTCCGGTACCTGTAGCTGGTTTAGCTTAGTTAGAAGAATGTCTGGAATGATGGTATTGAATGCTGAACTAAAGTCTACAAAAAGGACCCTTGCATAGGTCTTTGGAGACTCAAGATGTTGTAGGATGTAGTGCAGAGCCATATTAACAGCATCATCTGTTGATCTATTTGCTCGGTATGCAAATTGCAAGGGGTCTAACAGTGGATCCATGATGGTTTTCAAGTAGGAAAGCACTAGCCTTTCAAAGGTTTTCATGACTACAGATGTTAAAGCAACTGGTCTGTAGTCATTCAGTTCCTTGATGGTGGGCTTCTTTGGCACTGGGATGATGGTAGAGCATTTGAAGCAAGAAGGAACATAACACATCTCTAGTGATTTATTGAAAATATGGGTGAAGATGGGGGCCAATTGGTCAGCACAGACTTTTAAGCAAGAAGGAGTTATCTTGTCTGGGCCTGGAGCTTTTCTTGGCTTTTGTCTGTGAAATAGGTCCTGCACTTCCTTTTCTGTGATCACTAGGGGTTGTGAACCCAATGAAATGGGGTCAGTTGTAGGAGGCTTGGCTGTTGTTGGTGTGTCTGAGATGGGGGTTGTGGAGATAGGTGGCTGTAGTTTCCTTTCAAACCTGCAGTAAAACTCATTCAGGTCATCTGCCAGTTGTTGATTACCTTCAGCCTAGGAAGGAGGTTTGCCATATAGTGTTGAGGGATCACCTCAACACTATAATTATTTTAATTGCCCTTTTGTGATATCCCTTTTTAGAAATATGGATTGCAACTGCACACACTATTTCGAAAGCTGACCTTGTGCTAGGGTAGTGGTTATGCAAACTTAAGATGCACTCTGTCTTACTTGCACTGAACCACATTTACCACTGCATTGCCTATTTTCTCTTATTTGGAAGAATGTCTGGAATGATGGTATTGAATGCTGAACTAAAGTCTACAAAAAGGACCCTTGCATAGGTCTTTGGAGACTCAAGATGTTGTAGGATATAGTGCAGAGCCATATTAACAGCATCATCTGTTGTTCTATTTGCTCGGTATGCAAATTGCAAGGGGTCTAACAGCGGATCCATGATGGTTTTCAGGTAGGAAAGCACTAGCCTTTCAAAGGTTTTCATGACTACAGATGTTAAAGCAACTGGTCTGTAGTCATTCAGTTCCTTGATGGTGGGCTTCTTCGGCACTGGGATGATGGTAGAGCGTTTGAAGCAAGAAGGAACATAACACATCTCTAGTGATTTATTGAAAATATGGGTGAAGATGGGGGCCAATTGGTCAGCACAGACTTTTAAGCAAGAAGGAGTTATCTTGTCTGGGCCTGGAGCTTTTCTTGGCTTTTGTCTGTGAAATAGGTCCTGCACTTCCTTTTCTGTGATCACTAGGGGTTGTGAACCCAATGAAATGGGGTCAGTTGTAGGAGGCTTGGCTGTTGTTGGTATGTCTGAGATGGGGGTTGTGGAGATAGGTGGCTGTAGTTTCCTTTCAAACCTGCAGTAAAACTCATTCAGGTCATCTGCCAGTTGTTGATTACCTTCAGCCTAGGAAGGAGGTTTGCCATATAGTGTTGAGGGATCACCTCAACACTATAATTATTTTAATTGCCCTTTTGTGATATCCCTTTTTAGAAATATGCGGATTGCAACTGCACACACTATTTCGAAAGCTGACCTTGTGCTAGGGTAGTGGTTATGCAAACTTAAGATGCACTCTGTCTTACTTGCACTGAACCACATTTACCACTGCATTGCCTATTTTCTCTTATTTGGAAAGATTCCCTCAGAGAAGCATTAATCCCATTTATGTTTTTACTACTTTGAATAATTGGGCCATTAGCAAACTTGGCCATCTCATTGTTCAGTGCTACTGCCAAATCATTTATTTCAATAGCTAGAGAGCTAAAAAAGAGCTGTTTATTCACTTGTGCTGGAAGACAATTGACAAGGCCTGAGATAAAATCCCTACTCAGCCATGAAACTTATTTGGTGAACTTGGAGCAGTCATTATCCTGCAGCTTAATCTATCCCATAGCATTGTTGTATGTATGAAATAAAAGAATATCTGAGTGTGTGAGCACCTTAGAGGACTGTAAGGTGTAAGTATAATTAAAACTCTGGAGTACAATGCATATTCAACAGAAGTTAGTGAAAGGGTATTGTCTGAAAGAATAACAAGAGCCACATTTCGTTATCAACCTTACCCTAAACTGAAATAAATGTCTGAAATAATGACCATAAAATAAACATTAAGTGCTATCCATTTTAGCACCTTATAGCTACATTGTGGCAATTTACCAAAGTTCTGTTTTAAATATTTTAAGATGTTTAGCTATTCTGTACACAACTTGTAGAAATCATTCTAAGCTTTATTAAACTAAGACAAAGACTCTTGCTTACATCAACACTGGGCAAATAATTCAAGGTAATGATATTGTTGGTGCCATACACTTATCCATGAAGATGCCAGTTGGTAGGATTTTAAGGCAACTTGAAACATGAAGTCAGCTCTCTTGATTATTTTTCGAGCAGCATTTACTACTTGAGAAACTTCAAAATCACTGAATACTTCTTCCAAGAATTGTTAAGCACTCATTTATGTTAATACAACTCCAAACTGCTGATCACCATGTTTACTCACCAAAACGTTTTCTGGTCCACCAGTGAGGCTCCTTAATTGCTGAAAATTTCACTTCAGGATGTAGTCTGAGCCTATCATAAAGATCTGTTGTTCCACATTTCGGTTGGCCAATGATATAAAAATGAGGAAGACAGCGCAGCCGGTAATATTTGTCATCATAATGATATAAATGATTCCAAAATACTTTTCGAAGATAGTCAAATGTTGTACGAAAACGTTTGGAATACAAGGCGTAGGAGTTTGAGGCATAAGGGTTTCTGGTATTGTTTCCTTTGTATTCTTCATACCAGCAAGGATTCTTGCTGTTTGGGAGAAATTTGTTGGGAATTACTGAGAACATCTGCAACAGAAACAATATAAGCTTTGTTGAAGTATTATGGCTATATTTCTTGTTATGATAGTTCAATTGTTTGCATATTCTACTAGTTTGATGTTTAGCTGTCCTATACTACAGAAACACAGAATCAGGGGATACAGACTGATAGAAATAAAGAAGAATATATTTCAGTGATCTTTTAAAATCAGGAAGAATTAATATAATTATCTAGCATGAATCAGGCAACTATACACTCTTCCATATAAAAAACTAGCTTTTATCATTAATAAAAATAATAACGTATTTAATTTTGTTCATCTGTGTAAGTTAAAAAGTCTTGACAGTAGGAATATCCAGAGACAAAAGATATTAATTTTGTACGATAGCCACTTTATCATGCAAGTCTTCCTAAACTGGTGTTCCACAGATGTGTTGTACTTCAGCTTCCAGAATTCCTTTCCTTGGTGAAGGTTGAGCTTCACAACTGCAACTCTAACCAGCTTCTACTTACTCGGTGCATTCAAGCACTATCCACATTTCCTAGCATCGAAAACTTCCTCTTGACACTTCACTAAATAAGGAACTCTGTGTTTGCTTATTTGGCTATCTATCAATATAAGTAGAAACCATTTCTTTATCTCCTTTATGTCTAGTAAATTATAAGAAAACATGTGGAACATAAAGAGCATAACATAAATTATAAGAAAACATGTGGAACATAAAGACCATAATATAAATTATAAGAAAATGTGTGGAACATAAAGAAAGATGTATTTAAATGTCTGATATGATAAAATTAAATATAACTATAAGCTGACAATGATCTATACTCAGATAAATAGTAGCATATTTATTTAAAATAGTATTTTCTTCCAATAAGGAAATATTCCTTATTAAGAGCCAGGTGGGCACAATGGTTAGAATGCAATATTACGGACTAAATTTGCCAACTGTCAGCAGTTTGATCTTGACCGGCTCAAGGTTGACTCAGGCTTCCATCCTTCCAAGGTGGGTAAAATGAGCCAGATTGTTGCAGTAAATATGCTGACTCTGTAAACTTCTTAGAGACGATTATAAAGCACTATGGATCGGTATATAAATCTAAGTGCTATTGCTATTCCAATACAATAAACATTTTTATAATACAAAATAGACCCTTTTATACCTACATGTGTCTCTTGCTTCTTCAGATCTTCCAAGTCAGGAGGATACCTTGGTATGAACTCAATGTGTGAAGCTATAGCGTCAATAATTACTTTAATGCTGGAATAATCCTTTGCATATGAAATATTTGTTTTAGATTTTTGGTAATGTTCTTTCTTATCACAGAAATTGCCATTGTCCATTAAGTTTGAATTGCTGGTAAAAACTCCATAATGGAGTGTTGGTTGCATAAGCAAAAGACCATCTTTAGTTCCAGTCAGAATATAAGATGCGGTCACTAACATCATTATTAATAATCCAAAGAATAAGCTGCATATCTTCCCTTTCTTCAAACAAAACAGTCCAGCCCAGCTATCATTATGATCAGTCCTCACTTCCAAAACTGCAAGTAAGTTCATCTGCTTGCTATCCACAAACAAAACTTGATTTTCTCCTCTGCATAGAGGACACTTTTGGATATTATGACTTGGGCCTCGGCACTTGAAACAATGTTTATGCAAGTCATTTGATAACAATGCTATGCAACAATGAATGCAATGCCTCATATTAGTACCATTAAAGCATTGAAGTAAGGATCCATTTACAGTAGTCAGGGAGGAAAATCAAGTACATAAAAGTAATCTTCTACAAACAATTAAAAAATCCTTGTGCGATAGTTGTTTTTTTTAAAATTGAGGCTAAAGAAAATACTTCACAGATCTTGAAAATCAGGGCATACTAGATGAAACTTTAACATGAATAGTTTGGATCAATGTTGAGAGCAAGTTGGTAAGATTGAAAAAAAGAAAACTGTAGACTAGTTCAGGTTTTCCCCAAAGAACACAGTGAGAATGGGATTTCACTGTACTGAAGGAAAAGACCCCAAAATGAAAATGAGTTCATTGTCCTTGGATTTCATCAAAAGTTAGCACAGTCAGTTATGTGAGAATATTTTTTTTAGGTTTGGAAAAAAAATCTTTAAAATGTACACTGTAGGTTGACTGAAACTTTAGAGAGCTCCATCTCTGTAACAACACTTCGGAATGTGGTTACACAGCCTAAAAGAAAACAGAGATAATGTGAGTATTCAGAAGTAAATATCCAGAATAATCTACCAGACATTAACCAAAGTGTCAGCTAATTCAGTAGGCAATGAATTTTCAATAGATTCAATTGGTAAAAGTTAATGCAAGACTTTAATTCTACTATCAAAGGAGCCATAGGGTCTTCGTGATTGTATGTCAAGAGCAGTTAAATGCTTAGATAAAATCTCTATATGCCTTTGTTCAGTTTGCATTCTTAACAACTGAAAGATACTTTGTAAAACTAGTTTCAGAAGAAATTTTAAAAAAACTCACAGTTCTGACAAAATATTTACAACGTGTTTATGACTGCACAAAAATGCACACAGAAAATTTGGCAAAAATAATAGAAAGCATTGCATGTTAATAAGTTTTATAATTGGCTTTGAAGAATACTTTTATACATTTCAATATAAAAGATGAAAGATGTAAATTATGAAACTTGACATATTAACATATGCTTCATTACCAAATGCATCTTCATTCTTAAAATACATTTTGCTTGGAGAAGGAGAAAGAGCCAAAACAGTGGTGAGACAGCAACTGTTACAAGGAACTCCTCCAAGTTGCTTATTTATACCTTATCAGTTTTGATAAGTACACATTATCAGTATACATTATCAGTTTTCTTTTATTTTACAACTAATTTCTCCAGCTGGGGATAATTAATCAAAGACATTAATTGACTGGAGTTGATTAATTATAATTAATATCTGAGACAGAACAATATGTTATCATCACATGAAATCCATAAATTAAGCTCTCCACTGTGTAACAACCAACATCAATAATGTAGGAAAGCAGACAATCATTCTATCAGACTACATGCAGCTGACCAGCAATGTAAGACGGGTTATCCTTATGTACTTAACAACTCAAGTACAAAGCACTGACTCTTTTACTCAATGAAGAAGTGCTAAGCACCTTTTCAAAATAAAGACGGCACTATTGATTCCAAAAGATGATCACCTGGGATCCCTTTGAGATAGGAAATCTTCCCAGACATAAACTGGAAATACACAGCTTAAGAGAGTGATAAAAATCCAGGAGGAACCTTATTCTCCAGGCTAGATACCTCACAGAAGAATATCTTTTAAAAAAATGTACTAGAAACAGTGGTGGGTTTCTATCAGTTCGCCCTGGTTCAGGTGAATCAGTATGGTGGTGGCGGGAGACTCCACCCACCCACCCCAGACATCATCACAGACACTGAGCCTGCGTAGAAGTGTTGCGCACGAGCGAAGCAAGCACACGCGCACACACGCTCACAGTTCCTAGCTGATAGCGAAGGTAAGTGGAACCCACTACTGACTAGAAACCACATACAAATTCAGCATCCCCATACCTCTCCCTAGTCACTTCAGAGTTCAGGATTTCAGGTACATAAATGTGCAAATATGAAGGAATTTAATTTGCCTATAACTGATACTGGTCAATCCTGGCAACTGAGTTTCACTTCATAATGTTTATCATGCTAATTCCCAGCCTGTACTACCCGTTCTTTTTGAGCCCCAAGAATTACTCTACCAAGCAACGAGCCTACAAATAATCAAGTTTTATCCTGTGGCAATAGAAGCCATGGTGCTCTTGTATCCAGTTTGATTTCCAATAAATATGCTCTCAGCACTGCTGGAGTAGATGATGTCTCCCAAAAACTCTCTACAATAAAAATGTCAGATATCCCAACAATTGTTGCCAAGAAGACTCAGGCAAATCTCTGATATTGCATACTAGAGTGGACATCTAGAAGATGGAACTGAATTCTTTAAGTGGTGGCAAATGAAATGTTAAGATAATGGACAGTATGTGGTCTGTTACAAGAAATAAGTGTTGCCAAAAGACTAAAAAACAGCTATGTAGAAGAATCCACATTTTATGGTGTGGGTTTATCAGTAAAAATGCAGAAGTAAATTGAACATAGTGAGAATAAATTACTTCAGAAGTATGCATCATGAAACTAAAAGATGTAACTTAAAAATGAATGAGAGCTGACTGAGATTGAAAACAGACCTGCAAATAAGTATACAGAAGTGATTTTAAGATTCTCAAAAACAAAATGGCAAGAATTTCAGCAAACAAAAGGTAACATAGGAATCAAAGAAGAGAGACTATGAAAGCAAGGATAGTGTGCAAAGATAGAACACATAGAGAAGTTCAGCAAATTGTGTTGGATAAAACTAGATTTATATACAGTATGTTACCCTTGATTTATGCTTGTAATTTATTTTGCTTAACGTTTCTTACTCTTTTCCTATCCCAGAAATAGGAGAAGAGTGCTATGCTTCATGCTATGAAGAAAAATGATTGAAACAAGACTTGGAATTTTATTTTAAGGCTATTAAGTGAAACAATTTCTTGAAATGCCATTGCCCGAGTAGGAAAAGCCTTATAGAACATTAAATCTCATTTATCCAACAAAATGAACTGTCATAATAACATTATAGAATACAGAGTACGGCTTCCAAGTCCAGCCCATTCGCATCTTTCCAAAACCAGACATATCTGTATTTTCAAGTGGGAATACAATGGAGGGAAATGTAATAAGACTGACTAGTTGATACTGCACTGTCTAAAAACAATTAAGAATGATTTGCCCCCGATGTGCAAGCAATACAGTTATAATAAATAGCATCAACAGTTGGATGCTTCTTTGGATATGGATCCAATTGATGCATGAAGTTTTGGGCAACTGCTGCACAGTATCTGCAGAAAACAATTTAAATTGACAAGGAATACATCCCCAAATCCATGAAAAAGGTTAAACAAGTTGATGAAAAATATCTTGTAATTCCAATAGAAACTTGAAGTCTGCCAAGTTATTTCCATCTGTGATTTGATTATAAATTTCATTAGGCAGTACTGACTACCTTACTTAATATGCTGGGGAGAGAAAAAAATCAATTATGTTTTTGTAGAAGTATATTTCCAAAATTCAGGTGGAAAGCCTAATGCTAAAAGTGGGGGGGGGAGAGGAAATTAAATCCTAAGAAATACAAAATATTAAATAAGTTTCTATTCTGCTCTTAAAGAAAATATAGTAAATTAAGTTTTAATGATTTTAGTAAATTCTAAGCACTTGGGGCTTTTGTAACACTATTTTTTGTATGTTACTTAATGTTAACTTAATTTAATGTTATGTTACTTAACTGTAACTTTGTTGCTGGCAATCCTTATGATTTATATTGATATATTGACCATCATTTGTGTTGTAAATGTTGTACCTTGATGAACGTATCTTTTCTTTTATCTACACTGAGAGCATATGCACCAATACAAATTCCTTGTGTGTCCAATCACGCTTGGCCAATAAAAAAAATTCTATTCTATTCTATTCTATTATCCAAGAGAACATTGTGACCTTGTAGACAAAAGTTTGGACAACTATTCTGGGGGCTGACTTCTGAAACGTAGGTGGGACCATATCATACACCTTTCCAATTTCAAATAAAATAAATTTCTCCTTTCTTGAATATTTTCATTCAATTAATTGCTTTTAATTCGGTATCATACATACTTAATTATTCAGTTAAGTGTAACTGTTTATACATACCAAGGCAGGGAATTATAATTGTGCTCCTGGAAATGTAGTCCAAACTCTTCCAACTGCAATAAATTGAATATTAATTGCAATTGATCAGCTCCATTCATCTTTACCTCTAACATAAATTAATACACGTTTTAGCTAAGAAATTGTCTTCTCACATTTCATTCAATCATGTCTGAAGCTTAAATTAAACTGAGGACTATACTGGAAAATGAAGCAACAAGCTATTCCATAACCATCCCCTGCTGTGGTGGGAAGTGGCAATAACTTTCTAAACATAAACAGCAAAGGAAGAGTCCATGAACTTTCAGTAAAAAGTGGCAGCATTTTTTTTAAAGAAAAAGGCAAAAAGGTGGTTTGGCAGGTAACCACATGAAAAATATAATCATAATATGGGAAAGAGCAAAAGGTCGAGGATTTTACCAGCAGAAGCTTTATTGGAATATTTATACCACTAAAGTCCCAATGTAACCTTTAGAAAAACAGAATGAATGAAATAACAGAGTTGGAAGGGACTCTGAAGGTCTTCTAGTCCAACTCCCTGCTCAGATAGGAAACCCAACACAAACAAATAGTTGTCCAATCTCTTCTTAAAAACCTCTTCTTAGAGCACCCACAACTTCTGGAGGCATGTCATTCCACTGATCAATTGTTCTAACTGTCAAGAAATGTCTTCTTAGTTCTAGGTTGCTTCCCTCCTTGATTGGTTTCCATCCATTGCTTCTTTTTCTTCCTTTAGGTGCTTTGGAGAATAGGTTGGCTCCTCTCTTCTTTGTGGCAGCCCCTCAAATATTGGAACACTGCTATCATATCACCCTAGTCCTTCTTTTCATTAAACTAGACCCAATTCCTGCAACCATTCTTCATATGTTTAGCCTCCAGTCCCTTAATCATCTTTGTTGCTTTTCTCTCACTCTTTCTAGAGTCTCAACATCTTTTTTATATTGTGGCAACCAAAGCTGGATATTCCAAGTGTGGTCTTCCAAAATTCTCAAGGCATTAGAAAGTGATATTAACACTTTGCGTGATCTTAATTCTATCCCTCTATTAATGCAGCCTAGGACTGTGTTGGCTTTTTTGGCAGCTGCAGCACACTGATGGCTCCTATTTAAGTGATTTTCCTAGGATTCCAAGATCCTACTGGTACTATTACTGGTATAGTAATAGTATAGTTACTGGTACTATTGAGCCAGGTTTTTCTTGCCTAAATGTAGAACTTTACTTTTGTCATCATTAAATTTCATTTTGTTAGATAGGGCCCAGTGTTCAAGTCTATCAAGATCCTTCTAAAATTTGAGCTTTCTAATATTAGAATTGTATCACACACACACACACACACACACACATATACACAGTGTTTCCTCGAAAATACGACCGACTCAGAAAGTAAGTCCTAGCTTGATTTTTACAAGTACACTCAATATAAGCCCTACTGCCAAAATAAGCCCTAATTAAGACCCCACCCACTGCAGGATGCACAGGTAAAAATTAAGTTAGGGTGGTGATTGGGGGTGGATATGCCCTACTACTTATTTTTGGACAGTTGCAGCCAGGCCCCTCACATCTCAGCAGCCAGCAAGGCTTTCTTGAAGGCCTCTATAGCCTATAACAGAACTTCGTATTGATCTGGAGCTCTGTTATCAGCTGCAGAGGCCTTTAGGAAAGACTTGTTGGCCAAAGAAGTTTCTGAAGGCCTCTGACAGTGAAAAGGATGCACGCAAGTGAGGTGAGTCAGTGGACATCCCCACCTCCTGAAAATAAGACCTGGTGCCTTTTTTGGTAACAAAAAAATATAAAACAAGGTCTTACTTTCGAGAAAACACACACATACACACATACAAACACACACATATTTTAGTTACTCTAGTACTGTATATGAAACATAGTTTACCTAATGCTGCACTAACATCCTCTTTATTCTAGCAATGCACTTTTCTGATTCAATAAACTAAAAACAATACACCTCACACTGCACAGTTTTTCATCTTTCTTCTTGAATGTGAATCAGCTCAATGTATATAAGTATTACTATATTCAACATTTAATGATGAACTGACCACTCACAAAATGAAGTGGTGGTTAGTAGTTTATATGGTTTGTGAAGAAGGACGGAATAATTTATGGAGATTTAACAGCTTCATTAACAGCCTTTGTTCCAATATCAGCCAATATCAGAGGTTCAGGAGAACCTCTATTTTTCTTTCTTCTCAGTAATGCCAAGAAGAACATAACATTCCTAATTTATCTCAACCAATGTCCATCTCAAGAGTTCAAATATGGTTATTGCAATAGGTCCACAACTATTTTACACAAGGAATGCAAATTCCTTTCTTTATGTTTGGCATGTCAAACCAGAACTATCAGTGCAATTAAAATTTGAGTCTGTACTATTATTGCTACACACTGCTGTACAGAGGGTGCTTAATTAATATAGTACACTACTGGAATAGTACAGTCTTCTAAAGTACTAAATTTTCCCAGTGTATAAATATTTTACCCTCAGGAACTACTATAAATTCAGTATAATAATATTACATAAAAGATGTTAACTAAATAAATGAACATTTTTCATAGCTATATTCAAATACGAATAATAAACTATTTAATGAAAAATGGTCTGATCAGAATACAGAATACAGTTAATGTTAAATAATGTACACTTTTTGATTAATGCTATTTGATTTCCAAATTAGGTTAAATAATATGAGACTTATATAGGTTAAATTAGTCCATTTTACAATCCTTTGTTTTACCTTCAATGTTGTTGTGAAAGTCTATGTGAAACTGGGGGAGTATTCAACAATACAGGGCAGTGCTATTTGAGGAAATATCCTGCGCACATTTTCAATAATACAGATGGATTGTTTTCCAAACTGCTTGAGTATACAGAATTTGGATAAATTCTGTGGCATATTACAAGACATGCTAAATGCAACAATAGTAAATAATTTGGCTAGTAGTGCATGATTGGAATGCAAAAAGGGGGGAAAATGGAGAACATGGCAATAGGAATTACAGAATAAGTACTGCCTCAAGCTATGTAAATGCAAGCTCTACACATCAACATGATCAGATGTACAATATCAGAAACAGTGTAGCTATAAAATAGGAAACAGGAGAAATTCAATACAGTTGATTAATTACTTCAGGCACGGTATGTGAAATTGTTGGTGTCAAATTTATGGTAACTTGGAAAAATAAAGAGAGTAAGTATGCCAGCATGTTTTGATCTGCAGGACATAGCATCTTAAATTTAAAATCTATGTAAGGAACAGATTCAGTAAATTTACCTTATGTGAAAGAGAACTTGAGCACTATAGAAAGAGATAAGAGACATGATGAAAAACAGACTAAAAAATATTCCCAATGTTTCAGAAATGAAAAAACCCAAGTGACTTTCAAAATAAACTATCAAAATAATTAAAGAAAGATAGAAAACAAAGATCTTCAGCCACAAGAACAAATAAGGACTGAATGCATATTTACAATATCAAGCCACGAAGGACTAAGTCATGACAAGCATCTCAATCTAGATGTTAGCAAAAAAAAAAGCAAATAACAAGAAAGGAAAATCTTATTTAGACAATCATAGAAATGAAGAAAAAGATACCCAAAGAAGAGTAATCACAAAAGAGATTTAAAAGAAGATACAAAAGAAGCCATATTTAAAATTTACAAAAATAAAATGTAGTCAGGAATTTACCCCATTAATAAGTTAAATATGGCATGCAATAGATTAGGTGTGAAATAAAAAAGCACCAGGTGAGATGAAATATGCCTAGTTGGTTTAAAGTTACAAGAGACAGTTTGAATGCTAACATTTGTATGACATGTATGGGGTAAAACTGGGCTTAGAGATTGGAAAAGACCTAAATTTAAGTGTAAATCTAAGGAGGGCGACACAAGAAAATGTACAAATACAAATACAAGTACAAATACAAATACAAGCACAAGTACAAAGTCAAGATACACTTGACACACTTACAACAAATCATTTAGTGACCAAAGTTACAACAGCGCTGAAAAAAGTAACTTATCACTGTTTTTCACACTTATGACCTTTGCAGCATCCCCATGATCATGTGATCAAAATTCAGATGCTTGGAAACTGATTCATATTTATGACTATTGCTGTGTCCCAAGGTCACGTGATCAACTTTTCAAACCTTTTGACAAGCAAAGTCAAGGGGGAAGCCAGATTCACTTAACAACTGGGTTACTAACTTATCAACTGCAGTGATTCATTTAACAACTGTAGCAAGAAAGGTCATAAAATGTGGAAAAAAATCACTTAATGTCCCTGGTTTTTCCAAAGGTGCTTTTTCAAGAGGCAATTGGAATTTCTGGTTTTTCTTTGAAGATGTTTTGCTTTTCATCCAAGAAGCTTCTTCAGTTCTTCAGATGGATGAAAAACAAAGAGTCTTCAAAGAAAAACCAGAAACTCCAGTTGCCTCTTGAAAAAACTCCTTTGGGACAATCATGACCTGGATGACTGAGAATTTCCAGACACTCACTTAACAAATGTTTCACTTAACAACATATATTTTGTGAGCTCAATTGTAGTCGTAAGTAGAAGACTACCTGTAAACTGTTATATAAAAACATTTTTGCTTAAGATCATACCTCCCTGAGTCCTTCGGGAGAAGGGCAGTATAAAAATCTAATTAAATAAATAAATAAATAAATAAATAAATAAATAAATAAATAAATAAATAAATAAATACATACATACCAAGAAAAATACAGCTATGGAAAGAAAATGAACAGCAGGCTCAAAATAGACAGAATGATATGAGATCTGATACCTAATACAATATAAATGAAATATTTAACTGAAAAAGCAACAGAATTATGCTTCAGCTTCTCTTTGTTTACCACAGGCCATTTTTTCTGTAAATTACACCAGAATGTACAATTTATTAACATTAAAAACTCACTCTTCCTGTAAAGCCCTCATATCAGAATGGCCCTGTCACTGCATTGCTAACCCCAGTGTACCATTATTGCTGAGCACTTTAGATTTTTATGGCAGAAATCACAATGTAGGAGAAAGCATCACAAGATGTACTATTGACTTTAAAAAGTGATTCCCCTTTCTTCTATATAGATACTGTAGCGTGGCCGCCATAGATGGCAGCACTCCCTCTGGACAGTGGGTAAGAAATCTCACTAATAGCAAAATAAGGCATTCTGATTCTGTGGGGTTGAATATTTATAAAAGACCTGCCACTCAGTGGTGGGATTCAAAAAATTTTACTACCGGTTCTGTGGGAGTGGCTCGGTGGCCGTGGCATGGCTTGGTGGGAGTGACTTGGTGGGGTGGCAGGGGAAGAATACTGTAAAATCTCCATTCCCACCCCACTCCAGGGGAAGGATACTGTAAAATCTCCATTCCCTCCCCACTTCAGGGGAAGGTTACTGCAAAATCCTCATTTCCTCCCGATCAGCTGGGATTCGAGAGGCATAGAATAGATGGGGGCGGGGCCAGTCAGAGGTGGTATTTACCAGTTCTCCAAACTACTCAAAATTACCAGTTCTCCAGAACTGGTCAGAACCTGCTGAATAGCATCTCTGCTGCCACTTTATATAGGAGACTTGCCACAATTTGGTGGTAAGCCACATTATTTCAGTCTCCCAGAATATGGGCATATTACATCTAGCCCTCATTTAACAACCGCAGTTGGAGCTGGCAACTTGGTTGTTGAAATGGCTGCTAAGTAAAACCATGATTGTGCTAAATGTCAATGAAGGCTCTCATTCATCCAAGTAGAAATGTTTGAAAGCTGAATCATGGCAACTTGGACTTATTTTCTTGTTGGTTTGAGGGCAATTTTGTAACAAAAGCACCATCTTCAACAGAATGCAAGTATTTGAAAAACCCTTTTAATGGTTCTTATTGTTGCATTCAGGTGTTGAAACAGCTTGTCAAAAGGCAATAGAATGTAAAATTGTAGCTTAGGCAATTGTTGTAAATAGCAACATTACATTTAATTGCTAAAAGTCATGTGATATGCAGGATCTCATGGCACCACTCAGAAATGCAGTTAATAACTTGTCTGCCAGCAGAGTCTGCTGTTAATTAAGCTATGCTACAATTCAAAATTTGACTATTCCCATCAAGAGGTTTTGTTGCTCATTTAGAAGTATAAAACATAAATACACAGAACGCTAACCCCAGAATGGCATTTAATGAGAACCCAAAGTTATTATAGGCATGATGTAAAACCACTGATTATGCAAGAGAAGATAGAAGAATGGGGAGACAATGAATAAAATGGAAGGATAGGATCAACAGATTATAGGAATGTCTTAGTAGAACAAGATATTAATAGTGAGTATCTGAATTGTAATCATTTGTTCATGGAATTATACTAGAATTTCATCTTTAAAACTAAGTGGGATTTTTATAATAGCAATATAACAGCATGGGATGAGAAATGAAATGACACAGTTTATTTCATATTCACTATCATATTCTTCCTCTGAAGAAATATCACTTGGAAACTATGGATCCAAGAAACAGCTTCTGATACTCAGTTAAAGAATGGATTGGGGGCGGGGGTGTATGTGTTTTAGAAATTGTGAGGGGAACAGGAAAACATCAAGAAAAGAGCTGATTAATCCACTCACTTATGGGATAATTAGATCAAGAAACCAGTATAAGCTTTCCGAAATTCAAGCTATATCTCTACAATGTCTTGGCAGATTGAATGTCTTTAAGTTATTTCATATAGGTAAGAAATTAGATTATGTTTCAGAGCATAGGCAGAGTTTCTTTCACAGACCAATGATTTCGAAGAGGAGAAAAATACTTCATAGCAGTCATTTACTTGATGCTTGCAAATAAAGCCTTGTTTTTCTACCATCAGGTGTGGCTGTGCACTCATTTCTAAAAATGGAAAACTCCTCAAAAGATTATTGTATTTACATGGAATTCTTTTTTTATGTTGAAGTGGGAGGTGGGGAATTGGAAGATCTCTGGACTGATTTCTGCATTAAATAAAGGTCTCATTTTTTGTTTCCTGCTTAGAGTGGAAGATAAAGAAAAACAAAGTAGCATGAAAGAACCAAAGAACAAAACTATAATTTACAAGAAGAAAACTAAATATTTCTTTTCTAAACAAGGATTCTACTTTCAGGTGTCCTAACAACATTTTCCCTGAATAGTCCACCATCTATTCCTGGGAAGCCTTTGGGAACAATTCTGGTTGAGGAATATGTAAAAGACAACCTGATATAAAAAGAAAGAAATATTCAAAATTCTCTCCATTCTTTTTAACATATGGCAAATACCAATCAAAGGGAAATTAACTGAAATTAATTATTTGAAAAATAATTAAAGAACTAATAATTTTGCCTTGCCCCTTTGCAAATTGGGAAAGCAGAATTTTAATTGCACAGTATGTATTATATAGAAGTGCCAATAAAAGGTGTTCAAAATTTCACAACATAAGAATGCTGTGGCCAAATCAGATTTGAGGTGCAGTGACCAAGATGACTACTAGATCTTAATAAAGAGGGAAGTTTCTTTTCTCTATCATTTTAATCAAGCAAAGTTTAGTATAAAATTCAACCAAGATGTGTGAATTTTTACTAGAAAACTGATATCAACTATCTTATATTTCAGATTTATGAGCTAACCACTCATAATTTGGATATACCTGAATTTCTTGTTTCTCTCTCTTTCTCTGTCTCTGTTTTATTTCTTACATTATTTTAAAATATATAATAAAGAATTAGAAAAATTTCCAATATAAAATATCTAAATATCTTCAATAATCTACATATCAAACCTCAGTACAAAGAAATTGTTCTTACTCTTCTTCAAGGCTAACTTATGTTAGTTTAGTCAAAAGAAATGTTGATCCATCCAATATGATAATTTTTCTTTGAAATGTAGCCTTGGTGATAAATCTTTCATTGGTCAAAATTAGAATGTGACTATCTGTCCCATAGTCAAAAAATTAAATCTTCTATAGTAAAACTTTCAAGCACGGGTTATAGTTCAAATGTCATATTTATCCTAGAAAAATCAATTAAAATATATTCAAATTTTTCACCATACAAATATAGAAGAAAAAAGAGAAAGCATCTTTGTAAACCAGAATAGAATTACTGATGGTAAAAAGAAATATAATTATTAAATTTGTTGCTCCTTGTTATTGTTATCTATTCTCATACAACATAGAGAAATAGAGCTGGCTTAACCTACCCTGTAGTACAAAATTCAATCAATCAATCAGAATAGAGCTGGAAGGGACCTTGAAGGTCTTCTTATTCAACTCACAGCTCAAACAGGAGATACTATACATTTCAGACTTTTTAAAAGCCTCCAGTGCTGGTGCACCTCCAACTTCTGAAGGCAAGCTATTCCATTGGTTGATTGCTTTCACTGAAATTTTTCCTTAGTTGTAAGTTGCTTCTCTCCTTAGTTTCCACACCATAATTTCTTGTCTTGTCTTTTGGTGCTTTGGAAAATAGTTTGACCCCCTCATCTTTGCAGGAGCCCCTCAAATATTGGAACAACACGGCTATCACATCACTTCTAGTACTTCTTTTCATTAGATTAGACATACTAATTCCTGTAACCATTCTTCATATGCTTTAGCCTCCAGCCCCCTATTCATTTTTGTTGCTTTTCTCTGCACTCTTTCTAGAGCCTCAACATCTTTTTTATATTGTGGTGACCAAAACTGGATCCAGTATTCCAAGTGTGGTCTTACTGTTTCTGGGAGAAAATTGCAACATTCTCATTTCCATTATTAAACTTGTTCGTTTGAATATTTTTGAACAGTATTTAACATAACATAACATAACATCAGAGTTGGAAGGGACCTTGGAGGCCTTCTAGTCCAACCCCCTGCCCAGGCAGGAAACCCTACACCATCTCAGTCAGATGGTTATCCAACATTTTCTTAAAAATTTCCAGTGTTGGAGCATTCACAACTTCTGAAGGCAAGTCGTTCCACTTATTAATTGTTCTAACTGTCAGGAAATTTCTCCTTAGTTCTAAGTTGCTTCTTTCTTTGACCAGTTTCCACCCATTGCTTCTTGTTCTACCCTCAGGTGCTTTGGTGAACAGCCTGACTCCCTCTTCTTTGTGGCAGCCCCTAAGATATTGGAACACAGCTATCATGTCTCCCCTAGTCCTTCTTTTTGTTAAACTAGACATACCCAGTTCCTGCAACCGTTCTTCATATGTTTTATCCTCCAGTCCCTAATCATCTTTGTTGCTCTTCTCTGCACTCTTTCTAGAGTCTCAACATCTTTTTTACATCGTGGTGACCAAAACTGGATGCAATATTCCAAGTGTGGCCTTACCAAGGCATTATAAAGTGGTACTAACACTTCACGTGATCTTGATTCTATCCTCTGTTTATGCAGCCCAGAACTGTGTTGGCTTTTTAACAGCTGCTGCACACTGCTGGCTCATATCTAAATGGTTATCCACTAGGACTCCAAGATCCCTCTCACAGGTACTACTATTGAGCAAGGTACCACATATACGGTACTGGTGCATTTTGTTTTTGGCCTAAATGTAGAACTTTACTTTTTCACTGTTGAATTTCATTTTGTTAGATGGCGGCCAATGTTCAAGTCTGTCAAGGTCATTCTGTAACTTGAGCCTATCTTCTGGAGTCTTGGCTATTCCTGCCAGCTTGGTGTCATCTGCAAATTTGATGAGTTCCCCATCTATCCCTTCGTCCAAGTCATTGATGAAGATGTTGAAGAGTACTGGGCCTAAAACAGAGCCTTGGGGTACTCCACTGCATACTTCCCTCCATGTGGATGTAGTTCCGTTGAGGACTACACGTTGAGTACGGTTGGTCAGCCAGTTACAAATCCATCTGGTGGTGGTGCTGTCTAACCCACATTTTTCTACTTTATCTAGTAGTAGGTTATGGTCTACTTTATCAAATGCTTTACTGAAGTCCAAGTAAATTATATCAACAGCATTTCTCTGGTCTACTAATTTTGTCACTTTGTCAAAGAATGCGATAAGATTAGTCTGGCATGATCTGTTTTTGACAAACCCATGTTGGCTTTTGGTTATTACTTTGTTTGCTTCTAGCTGTTCGGTGATTCGTTGCTTGATTATCTTTTCCAGAATCTTCCCCGGTATTGAGGTCAGACTGATAGGTCTGTAGTTTCCTGGATCTGTTTTTTTTCCTTTTTTGAAGATGGGAACTACATCAGCTCTTTTCCAGTCCTCTGGCAGCTCCCCTGTGCTCCAGGATCTTTGAAAGATATAGTTCAGTGGTTCTGAGATCACGTCTGCCAGTTCCTTCAGAACCTTGGGGTGTAATCCATCCGGTCCTGGTGATTTGAACTCGTCTAGGGTAGACAGGTGTTCACTTACCATTTTCTTCCCTATTTTAACTTGTGTTTCTAATCTGTTTTTTGTAGTGCTGTTTTTGATAGGTTGGATTGTTTTTTCCTTTTGTGTAAAGACAGATGCAAAATATGAGTTAAGTTGCAAAATATGAGTTAAGTATTTCTACAGTTCAAAAAAAATACTTTTACTTTCAAAATAAAAACTATACTTCTTACTTGGATTTTTAAAGAAAGGCAATTTGGATGTTTTAGAAAGTCAGTTTATTTGGAATTCTGACTCATTTTTACCAAGTAACCTTGAGATAATGAACCAAAACTGATTTTATCTTTCATATTCAAGTGTTAAAGAACTAGTTAAATCATCTACTGTATTATCAAAGATATTGGTCTTTGGTTTTTTGAAAAAAGCTATCTACATAGTGCAGTAGCTATATATAAAGTATACACAAATAGCACAGATGAACAAAAATACATTCTGTGTGTTTGAAAATGTATATATAATTTTCCCACCATTGTAACCACAATGAGCAATTTTCCTGAACATCCCACACTACTCTTGAGACTGTACACCAAGTTCAGAAAAGAAAGAACTGAGGCTAAAAATACATTCCATCTCTATATCAAAAAGACCATTCAGAATCATTGCTACAATAAGTTTATACTAAATATCTGAAACTCATAAATTTTGAATAAATAATTTCAACAGTATGTGATGCCCCCAAATCCTAATTAATATGAACTAAATCAACTGTTTAAAATATATAGTATACTATTTATAACAATCCATCTTCGCTGTTTTTTTAAGCTTTCAGTTGATTCATAATGACAATTAAAAATACAAAAAACAGGAAACAATTATGGCACAGATAATTAAATTGAATCTTTCAGAGATTTTCTTTTTTAAAAAGGTAAGCTTATCTTTTGGGGGTTTTTTTGGACCGTAATATGAATCTATCAAGTCCAATTAAAATAAAACATGGAAATGAAGAAATAATTGATTGCATCAACAAATTAAATTAAAGCTTTTTAAAAAGTCATTAAAATTTTTCTTAATATAGAGTATCTTCTCTGAGAATTCTATGCATCCTGGCTTATAGGTTAAGAGATATAAACAGGAAAATACTGCTTTCTTCTCATAGTAACCTCATCACAGAATTTAGATTTATAGTAGTCCAACATAACCAGCAAGGTTTATGGCTTGAATGAAGATTTCATAATCCAAAACCTAAGTTACCTAAGCATTACCCTAGTTCTGCTTACCTTGCCTTATTCCTTATATGGGAGTTAGATTCCACTGAATCATATGCAACACCATATGATTATACATAGGGAATATGTTACAAGGCTCGATAACATACATGTATGAGCACACATCCATCCTAATATTCCTTTTTATAGGAAGCAACAATAATATTCCATGTATAATTTAGCCTGTTGAATCTTCCCATGTGTCCATGAAGATATTACTGAAACTAACTCATAATAAATTGTGTTATTCCCAAATGTAATTTTAAGCTGTTTATACATGAAACAGTAATATACTGTAAGTTCCTGTGTCTATGTCTTTGTCTTTGGCCAATGAAAAACCATTGTAATCATATATAATATCTTCTTGCAACACATAATAAGAATTCCTATATGGCATAGTAAAAAAGAACTGTTCCATAAAGCTGTAGATACAACCTCTCAAAACTGAAAACAATTAATAATTCAGTCAGGTAGCACTCATTGGATCAATCAATTCTACTTCTTAATTCCATAAATATCTAGGAACCAAGCTACACAAAGTCCTACTAGAAGAAAAAGCAGGGCCTGCAACACAGTTGTTACATGACTACTGTGATTGTTATCTGCCAGAAAATGGGCACCAACTCCTATTGTCCAGTATTTTTTAAAGGCAGCCTATTGTAAAGTACAATGCAATAGTTCAGCTGTGTGGTGTCAAGAAAATAAGCTGCTATCATCAAGGCCTCCTGCTCCAAAACTGACTCATCAGCTGAAGCTGAGTAAAGATTCTCCCTGGTCACACTTTATATCTGCTACTCCAGGGGTGTCAAACGCACGTCGTCATGGCGGTGTCATGTTATGAATCAGGACTTTTTTCCCCTTTGCTAAAGTGGGCATGAGCGTAGCCAGCGCGTGATGTATCCGGCCCACTGGTCGGGAGTTTGACAGCCCTGTACTACTCAATAGGAACCATACATCCAGGGGGAATGGCCAAGATGCAGACTTTATTCTTGAAGGAACACAATCCCATTTAGACCTAATTCCAGAGCATTTGTTTTCCAAGGGCCAGAGGTTTTATTGGCAAATAGTAATTCTCTATTATCTAACTTTATTCATTTACCAGATCATAAATAAACATGGTCTTACTATAAAGGACTTCGCTTTTACCATTAACAGTTTAAGGCTAATCACTAGTGATCCATCGTGCTGGACCCAGGATCAAGGCTTGGGGCCAGACGTAGAAGCCAAGAGTAAAATTCTGGTTTCCCCACCAATGAAACACATTTTTAGAATGATAAAATCAGATACTATCGCAGAACAAAAATCAAATCCATTTGAGTAAAGAACTTACTAGAATCTGGCAAATTAGGTGCACTTAAGAAAAGATTTTCCTCCAATCCAACCTTTTAAAAACCTATTTATTTTATTGAAAATTGAAATATGATTGGGACGGTTGTAGACTGAGCAGATAACCCTACAAACACGCTGTAACGTCAACATTTTTTTTCTTTAAGAGGCCAAACAAAACAGTTTGAGAAATATTAGGAAAATCATATATGTAAGGATTCACAATAGCAAATACTTCAAGAATCTAAGTCAGCCCCAAATCCAGATTTAAATTAGTTAGTTGCCTTCTGGTAGAGAGAATTATATAAAACACGAGCTTGAGCAAAAGTTCATAGACTTGAAAGAAAGAAAAAATCAGAACATCTATAAAAAATAAATGAGTACATCTATATTTTGATTCTAACTCAAGTTTTCTTTCTGTCTGATGGTTATTTGGAAGATGCTTTGTTTCCAGTTCTTTAATTATATTACGTGGCAAATACTATTTGGCATTGATTACGTATTAAATCTACAAATCTGCATAGATATTAATCTTTTAGAATGAAATACACTTAGACAATTAAATATTTGCCATTAATTCATCATATAACTATACAAACTTAAAGAAAGTTTAAATTTAAATAGATTAATTTAATAGCATACAGGTTTTTCTTAAAAAATTAGAGTAAATAGAAAATTGTTGATAAGTTTTCATTTAGTTGTTTTATTTCCTAATTCTTTGTATGATATTATTTAAATCAAGGCACCTTAGAGAATCTAATTCTCCTTCAACACATATTTTACATGCAGTAATGGCACAAAATAGTTCTGGATTGAAACACAGAAATCTCTGGGTGTTCTGTTGCATATTTCCGATTTCCAACTGTTTTACAGTAGCAATAACAAAATGTTTCCCACACAAGGCTAAATTATAATGCAGACATCAACAAAGCTTGGGATAGCCAGAAGTTGATTTTTGTGTGGGAGGATTTGTTCAGTGCTGGTATTTAAAACAAATACCACAACTTAGAATTCTTAAATTCTAAATATAGTTTTTGTGTACCAGGCTTTCTCTGAATTCTCTGAAATCAGAATAAAGTTTCCAAGTCTTAAAACTCTCTTAAAACAAGTTTTTACTTGTTCTTTTGTTTCCAGAAGCTAAAAATAACGTTATATAGGTAGTCATCCAATTATGTCCACAACGGGACCAGAATTTTCATTGCTAAGGAATGCAGTTGTTAAGTGACTTATATTTTAAAACCATTTTTGCTATTGTTGTTAAGCGAATTGCCACACTTGTTTAGTGAATCATGCAGTTGTTCAGTGACTCTGGTTTTCCCCCATTGACTTTGTTTTTCAAAAGCCAGCTATGAAGGGCAGAAATGGCAATCACCTGACCTCAGGACACTGAAATCATCATACGCTGGTTGCCAAGTACCCAAATTTTGATCATGTGACACATACCGATAAGTCTTAAGTGCATTAAGAGCTCTTAAGAAGACCAATAGTCACATTTTAAAATGCCATTTGAAGGGTTTCTAAATGAATGATTATAAGTCGAGGACTACCTGTAAAATATAATACAGATGAAAATTCAAGGTATTTCATTGAGAGTTTATGTTTACTACCAATTACTATTCTTTTAACAGTTTCAGAAATCTTCTTTCAAAAATCCCACCAAATTTCTGTCAGTTTGACATTTTGTAAAACAACAGATGTTAAAAATAGCATTATTCTTTTAAGATTCTTGTATTGCTTTTCTGTCACTTCAAGCTTTCTTTGATCGTAGCAGCAGTGCTCAAGAACATTTTAGACCAAAAACTAATGCTTTGAAATTGCTGTAGAATACTAACTGCATACATGTATAAAAGATTATCATCAGCCTTAAATTTCTTTTAGGAAAAAAAGTATTTTAGAGCAAAATATTTAAAGCATTCATTATTATTACAACTACCTTTTTTATATTTGATAGAGCATACCTAAATAATATTCTCATGAATTATTATATTAAAAAGTTTGTGTTAACAAAGAAAAAATGAAACAAATGAATTAATGCAGTTTTCTGGATTAGAAATCAACAACATTTTAAGTTCTGAGTACCATCTCTGGTGACAGTCCAAGCCTCTCTCCTTACAATTTGTTAAAACATCATTAAGTTCTCACAACTCACTGATATCTAGCATAAGATTATTAATTCTTGCTATATTTCTATATCTATAGATTTGCCTACTTAGGTTACAAATTCACTTATATAAATTAAAGATCATATAGAAGTCTCATATGGCAATTTATAGTTCACTGGTAAGATTCAAATGACTGATTACATTGAATCACACAGGATACTTTTTAAAAAAATAGTTCTATATATTTCATACTGATAAACTTAAAATGAGTACAATTATAGATATCACTAATAAAAAGGAGCATTGTAATTACCCTATTAGCTTCCATTATTAGTTCAAATGAATGATATTAGAATGTTATTATCATGCAGGGCCTTCTCTCTCACCACTGATGTCACCTCACTGTTGGGCATTGCATCTAAGCAGGTCCAATACTGACAGGAGTCTGACCATCCACACAAAATGTTGCCACATTTCCTACGAAAGTGCTACCTATTTATTTAGTCACATATAGCATGCTTTTGAACTGCTACGTGGGCAGAAGCTGAGGCAAGGGATGGGACCTCAATCCATCACATGGGTTGGGACTTGATTTGCTGGAGCAGAGACCATGTCCAGTATCTTTAAGACAGTGAACCACAGCACCTCTGGTATTTGCTACCTTATCTAAAAATGCTGGATATACTACAGGTATAGTGTGGCAATGAAGTTTAAAACATTTTGCCATTTGCCTATGTAATGCATTGCAATGACACATGATCAACAGAATTATCCTAAATCAGTGATACTTGCTATCAGACCATTAATAGTTACATACCTCTTTAGATTCTACAATCCCTTTTTGCTGTAATTGCTATCCAATCTCTTCTCTTGAATACTTTTGTATATGACAGGATTCTGCTTTGTACACCTTATGATTTTTCTCTCCTTTTTTTTTTTGTTTACATTTATACCCCGCCCTTCTCCGAAGACTCAGGGCGGCTTACAATGTTCCTTCATCCTGGTCCTTTGTTATATTTGGTCTATTCTCATTTGATTATCCTTCATTTAACTTTCCACTCCATTTATATTCTTTTCTTCCTTTTTCTTACAAACATAGGTATTTCAGACTTTAATTTTCTTAAAAACAATGTTTTCAGTTGTGGCTTTATTTAATCCTCCTTTATTTAATCTTCAGTCATTTAGCCATCTCCCAGATTATCTTCTTGTAATGTTTAAAAATGTTTCTGCATGTAAGTGTGTAATTAGTATATTTAGACAGTGTACCCCCATTTCCTTTTAGTACTACAGTAATTTATTGAGTTAGTTTAAGCCATGGGTATCAAACTCGCGGCCCATGGGACGGATGCGTCGCACACTAGCCATGCACACTAGCTACGGTTTAGAGAAGGAAGGGAAAGTCACAATACATCACATGACAACATGATGATGCAAGTTTGACACCCCTGGTTTGACACCACAATACATCACATGACAACATGATGACGCAAGTTTGACACCCCTGGTTTAGGACAATTACTTATCCTTCAATCCAACCTACTCCCTGTATTGTTTTTGGGGAAAAACCAACAATTAAGGGATATAGTTGCCACAGCAGGATACAAAAAGTAAATACAGACAAGAGAATTGTTAAAGGAAGAAAACAAGAAGAAAACTGTAATATTTTGAGATCTGATTTATTAAGGAAAAACTTCACCAAAAGAATAATTATTGAAGAAAATTCCCAGAATGATTTGAAGCAAATAATTAATTTATTACCAGAATTAGTTGACAATATAAAATTTCATGTTTAATGCAGTGTTTTGCTATGCATTAAAAACTTTTTCCAGTTCCACACTGATATTTCATAAACTTGTTCTGCTTGCATAACACTTCAGTGAATTATATTAAATACAGAAAATCACAATTATGGGATAGTAAAATGGGATAATCTAAAACTTGATTTACAAAATTTTGAACTACAGTATTCAACAAAAAGTTTAATGTTAATGCAGTTCACCACACATGAGTATTCATGAAGCTTTAATTCAATTACCATTTTCAAGCATCAAACAGTATGAGTGAAAATATATATATTTACTCTCTGCACAATAAAGACATAATTAAAATAGAATAGAATAGAATAGCATAGCATAGCATAGCATAGCATAGCATAGCATAGCATAGCATAGCATAGCATAGAATAGCATAGAATAGAATAGTTTTGAATTTTTTATTGGCCAAGTGTGATTGGACACGCAAGGAATTTGTCTTGGTGCATATGCTCTCAGTGTACATAAAAGAAAAGATACGTTCATCAAGGTACAACATTTACAACACAATTGATGGTCAATATATAAATATAAATCATAAGGATTGCCAGCAACAAAGTTACAGTCATACAGTCATAAGTGGAAAGAGATTGGTGATGGGAACTTTGAGAAGATTAATAGTAGTGCAGATTTAGTAAATAGTTTGACAGTGTTGAGGGAATTATTTGTTTAGCAGAGTGATGGCCTTGGGGAAAAAACTAAAAAAATTAAAGATGAACCACTGTGGTTACACCAGTTGTTTCTGCTAGTGTCACATCATATACCAGATAAAGATTCCAAGCAAGAATGCTGCCTTAGTACCCAACGATTTTCAAAGAGTACCAAGAATAGGTGCTCTCCAGCTGAGGATCTGATTTTATGAGAAAATAAGTTGCCTTCTGATTAATGAAAGATTTGTCTTTCATGAATTGAACCTCAATTGTTAGGCAGGAGGGCTAATTATAGAATAGGATAGGATAGGATAGGATAGGATAGGATAGGATAGGATAGGATAGGATAGGATAGGATAGGATAGGATAGAATAGAATAGAATAGAATAGAATATTGGCCAAGTATGATTGGACACACAAGGAATTTGTCTTGGTGCATATGCTCTTACCTACCGGTCGGCACGTAGATGTCTATTTTCTGGTAAACAGCAGGCACCAGGGCTGTTCGTGACCCTCAGTGTTTCTGAGTAAATTTTCAATAGGAAAATTTTCAATGGGAGAGCTGGGCCCAAATATTTGGTTGCTTTGTACAAACAAAGATTGGAAAACCAGGCACCTGGTTTGGTTTGTAACCTTGGGGCACCTGAATTGCTAGACCTTCACGTCCGCCTTGCCAAGAGCTTGTTTTGATATCTGGGGGATATTTTTCTGCCCCCCCAACCCAAAGTTGTTTCTCCTTGACCCTGTGATTTGCTATCTATCTGCCCAACCTGTTAGGATACGATAATGTTAACTTACTTTGTAAAGCCACTGCAAAGATTATCCTAGACTATTGTAAAAATAACTGCTGATCAAAAGAAAAACCGTTTCCTGACCTGAACAATTCATGATTGCAGTTAAAAGTTTCATATCTAAATGTCTCCACAACAAAAGAACATTTTGGCACAAAATGAAATATAGCATGCAATGGAAACTGGGCTTAGTCTTTTCCTACAACTTCCATGTGAGTACACAATACACCCTAAAAAGAAAATAAATACTTGGTTCTTTAGATTCTGAAAAATATAAAGCAATAAACTGATTAAGAAATATTGGTACAGCAGAAGAATTTAATTTTCCAAAGGGACAACCTGTGGATTTCAGTATTGATTTATGATTTTTTACACAAGAGATCATATTCTTAGTAGCTAACGATGAAAGAAAACTCTGACTCAAAGTCAAAACATCATGTTTCCCACTTTTTGATACTTTTTATATTTGAAATATTACTTGCATATCCAGTTACCATGGTCATAGTGGTTATTTTTGATTCTGGATAAAACTGAGGTAATGAACCCTAATTTAATGGCGGGATATTTTTTTGAAATCAAGTGTAAATGACTAAGACATATATGATGGCTTTATTCCTGTCTTTGTAGAGCTACTGTTAAATTGACAAAGACTATAACTTGGCACAAAACAATGTATACTTCTAATATAAGAAGTTATTGTTGTTTTTTTCAGAAAAAAACCTGCACAATTTTTCTCTGTAATTCTAGATATTATGTAAATATTAATATATGTTACTTCTGAAGATGTATGAAAATCTCTTATTTTAAAGTATGTTGTTTTAATTTCAATTATTGAAGCAAAATATATAAGATATTGGAGATATATAAATAACATTTATCACCTCTTTAATATGATCCATACAAATTCCTATTAGAGTTACCCTAATGTGTTTAGAAATGAACCCAATATAAGCCAAAAATGATTTAAAATACTGATTAGAGAGGCAGTTTGGTCTATGGTTAAGGGCAGGCTAGAACTTGGAAATCATGAGTTCAAGTCCCACCTTACTCAATTAGGGTTACTAAGCCAGTTACTCTCTCACAGCCCAACACAACTCACAGGGTTATTGTTGTAGAAAAAATAGGAGGAAAAGGAATATATACTGGATATTCACTACCTTGAGTTATTTGTAAACATAATAAAGATGGGATATAAATAAATATATTTAACAGCAGACATCATTAAAAATTTCATAGAATGATGGAGTATGGTCTTAGCTCTCTGTTATCTTTTTTACTGATTGCTGTATGAGAGCCCTCAAGGACTGAGATATAGTTCCCACCAATAAAACAAATGAAATTTACTAATTACTACCCAATTACTTTATATGTATTATCAGCAAATTGTATGGAAACATTTAAATGCAAAATCGTTAGAGTGGCTTGGAAACAAAATAAATCCACACAGAGAAACAATCTGGAAACTGATCACTTTCCTTTAGTCATGCTTTTATCTTACAGCATCTGGCAGAAAAGTACATGGCTAAGTACATGGCAAAGCACAATTCACTGTATGCGCTGCTTTTATTGATTTTAGTTTTTTCTTTGTTCAACATCAAGAGCTAGGCTATAGGATAAACTTACCAATTCTATGACAGATGGCTATTACTGTTGTATATAAGCTTCATGAAAACTCCCACTTAAAGATCCAATTTATCCCACAAGGTCACTTAAATACTGCAATTGCTTCAGTGAGAGGAGTTAGTCAGGATTGTTTATGTGTATGCAGCACTACTGTTTGATACAGATTCTTGCTTAGCACATCAGAATAATCCTCAATTTTCTTCCACCGCTCAAATTTTGAGGGGGCTATGGATGAAGAAATGGCAATCAATTATAGGGAAGAAATATTCATCTAGACTATATAGCTCAGAATGCTATATAAACCAACTTTGGCAATTTGAACTTTCTATCAATCAAGGGCTACCTTATTTATAACAGCTACATTAAACTATTCTGTATAGAAATTTGCTCCAAAATCCTATATGATGCAAAGCTAGGGTCCTATAACAATCTGAAAACTATGTAGTCTAAATCCTGTCGCTAAGATTCAGTGCCAGATGGAAACTTTGTCTACACTGTATTTTTATGGATTATCCTAGGAAGATGTTCTATTTCAAGGATATGAGCAGTCCAAAAGAATATTTTGGATAGAATAGGATTGGATAGGAGGCACAGTGGCGCAGTGTTTAGAGTGCAGAACTTCAGGATATTTCTGCTGCCTGGCGGCTGCTTGCAATCTGACAATTCAAATCTCACCAGGCTCAAGGTTGACTCAGCCTTCCATCCTACCGAGGTGGGTAAAACGAGGATATATTGGGGGAAATATAAGCTGATTCTGTAAAACCATTTAGAGAGGGCTGTAAAGCACTGTAAAGTGATATATAAGTCAAGTGTTATTGCTATATTGGCAAGAATATGTTTTGGATAGAGTATTATGTATTTTACATAGATATACAATTATACCAATTTCATCTATTCAAACATATATATTTTTTAAATATTTAGTGACCTGAAAGATATCTAATCCCTGTTTCCAAACTGAAGTTTCTAACATTAATTTGGATTAATGTCGTATTGTTGGTGATACTAGACAGCAGATGAAGGAAAACACGATACAATGTCCATGTTCATAGACACCACAATCCATTGCCCATATATTACCATACTGAGGGCTTTAGAGAATCTAGAGCTTGATTTATCTATCCCTCATGCAGGCATCATAATTCCTTCAACATGCAAATTCTTCCAGTTGGATCCCTGTGGACACACTTCCACCATTATCTGGAAGCTGACACCCTTTGACTTGTCACATGCTGACCAAAAGAGAGAGAATAAAGTATTGTTGTATAATGTACCGTCAATGGGATTTATGCTTCTCTCTTCCCCATATGCAGCAGTTTTAAATTCAAAATGTTAGTGTCATTGTTATATATTTTCAATGTTTAGGTTTTTGTTAGATTCATAGTACAATTTTTCAGTGACATTTCATTTAGCAATAATCTGGTATTATTTTTTATTATGTTTTATATTTCAGGTGGTCAGGTATCCAGGTATCCAGGTTGTCATCTGAGCTGGGGTTTTTTGACAATTTTCTCTTCTTTTTCTCCTCCTCCTCCTCTTCTTCTTCTTCTTCTTCTTTTTCTTCTTCTTTTTGTCATTTGACTTCTGTTTTATGCTAGTAACTGACTGAAATATAATTCAACTGACTGACTATAAAGGAGTATCTTAAAATTTAAGTCCCCTTTCCCAATAACTTAAAAGTAATATAATTAATGTAGCAAAATTGCTTCAAAGAGGAGAATGCAAGATTTAAACATATATTATCTGAGAACATATTTTGTCATTCCTTATATAATGAATGGATCGATGCTAAAAGATAAAACCCAAAAGAATGGGGATAATACTATATTCACTTGAATGCTATTGTTAAATTCCTTCTGAAGTTTTTTATACATTTAATTATATAAACCAGTAATGGCTTTTCCGGAACGAGTGCCTTCCCCCACATGCATTCCGCCCCCCGTGCATGTGCGGCAGAGATCCAATGACCAGCTGGCCAGTGGGGGGTGCACACACATACGTGGCGGAGCTGAACTGGGGCAACAGCTTGCGTGCCCATAGAGAGGCTGCTGCATGCCACCTGTGGCACAGATATAGATCAACATGAGCTATCCCCAAATTGTAGATTGTGTCAGTCAAAAATGGTGCATTATTTAGTGAAGGTTCTTTGAACTGCTAAAATTGTGTGGAGTAATAGTTAGTGAATGGTTACAGAAAATACATTTATAGAGAATATTTTCATCATAAAATCATTCAAATTTGATTTAACAAAACTGAATTGCAGGAACATTAAGATAAAAGCTGTTCATAAAACTTCAAGAATCCTAAAACTGTTGTTACTTAGAACAGACATTCTTCCCCTGTAATGACCTGCCTTAGTTATCTTCTCAGGAAAGCTTAACTCTTGAAACAAATGGTATTTCAAAAGGAACTTTTACTGAGAAAAGTGATTGCAGAGAAGTCAGGTGGAGTCTGAAAATTTCTGTGTGAAGTATTAAGCTAATTTCCCCTGTTCGACTGCCACCCACATGTCCACCAGTAGCCAATACGATGCCTCAAAGGTGTTATGAGAACTCTGAGGTGGGATGGTGGTAGCAAGTCATCCTTGGGAGGCTGCAATCTTGGATAACAGGCTGTAACCAGCTGAGAAGCAATCCATCCTGATGGCCCAGCCCCCCTCCCTAATTCCCATGAGGTTACAGTAAAAGTAAAAGCATTCAAAGTATTTAACCCCAAGAAGCATCCCTTCTCCTCCTTGGAATAGCGGAGTTCTGGCAGGGACCTTTTACTTCCTCGTTGAAAAATGAAAAATCTTTTCTACATGCATTAGCAGTGAGATAAGTAAAGTCACTGAGGAAGAAAAGTCATACATCTACCAGCAACTGTATTCTGAATACTACCAAGACAGAATACTGAAATAATGAAATAGGATGCCTAGTTCAATTTGCTTCTAATCCATATAAATTTTGTGTATGTCTTGTTTCTCATTCTCTCTTGTGTCACAACCTCTCTATCCCATTACTGCATCAGACTTTTTTTAATGCAACAAAAAAATCAATTTAATTTTTTGTCAACTGTATTAATTTTTATTTTAAGATGTGTAAAAAAACCAGATCTTTAAACTGTTTATATATAACTATATAAAAACGGAAATTAAAATAATTTATTAAAAATGAAGATTGAATTATAATCTATATCATTTCATTATTGAAGTGAATTGGCATAAAGGCATCCAAGGAACTGGTCAATTCATTCAATAAAGTGTACTGCAATGCCACATAAAAAGCCTCCTTGGTCAGTAACTTTGAACAAGTTCAACATCTTTAACCGCTGAGCCATTGCATTCCCCCTTGTCTCTACTTATTTTTTACAGCCACTTCCTCAATAAATATATTTTATTTTATTTTTAAAAAATGCATGTATGCAAATAATTCACACGTGCAATACTTCAAGTTGGTCAACCTTCCTTGGCTACTCTGTGGACAAATGTCAGGTTCCTGGATGACATTCATTTTTCAAGAGGAAGATGACTTAGCATTGTGCCTACATAGACCTCAAGCAGTCTTTGAAAAATGGCAATTGCCTACAACTCAAAGCTTATTTTTGGAAGTAAATTAATAAGGTAAATTGTGGTAGTATGATGCTAGGAGCTAAAAAGGATAAAAAATAATGCATTGCAAAAATTCCTAACCATAACCCAATTTGAAGGAAAATGAAGAGTTTCACCTCACGAGATCTGGCCCAAAAATGAATCTCATTTTTCAATTTAGACAGCTTCTTTATTCCTATTCCATTTAGTCTCCCTAGAAATCCTAAGCAAATTGCATGGGAAAACTTTATTTGAAATGAAAAAAGTCATCTAGGATTAGAGTTAGTGTTTAGACCCCCTTGACCCAAAAATGAACCTTACAGTTTTGAATCTCCCCTGGAATCTTATTATATTATTTCCACTGATCTGTTATCCTCAGGAATCAGTAAGCCAGGATTCAATTGAATCTGATTAACCAGCAAGGACAATCTGTTTAGAAGCACAACCCTTCAAGCCTCAAGTATAGGCACAGTATATCAAACAGTATTAGCAATAGCACTTAGACTTATAAACTGCTTCACAGTGCTTTACAGCCCTCTCTAAGTGATTTATAGAGTCAGCATATTGACCCCAACAGTCTGGGCCTTCATTTCACCAACCTTGGGAAGATGGAAGATTGAGTCAACCTTGAGCCAATCAGGATCGAACTGCCAAAATGCTGGCAGTCAGCAGTCAGCAGAATTAGACTGCAATACTGCTTTATAATATAACCACTGCGTCACCACAGCTCTCTTCAATGAGGCTTCTTGCTAAGTTAAGGCTGACCCATAAGTAACTGTAGCCCGATAACTGCAGGTAGGTTTAGATATTTGCTTTGCTTTCCTTCTTTGCTGAAGATGACTTTTTGAATTCTTGTGAGTTTTGTTCAAAATTCTTGTTTGTGATTCTTCACTTTTGGACTGATTGACTACCTAATTTGGCATCCTGTGACTTTTGAAACTGTACTTTAACCACACTATTTTTCCTTGACTCTCTTCAGGAAAGCATTCTTGCTACTCCTGAATCACATTCTTCTATGCTTTATCTGCCTAAATTGTAGTAAATATTTCTGCTACTGTGTACTAAGTTTGCATGTCCATGTCAGCAACCTTGAAACAGAATACCAACCAGCCCAAGTTGCCTGCAGTTAATATAAACAGAACCTGGGGGAAAAAACACATCTTAAGCCAACATGATGGGCTACAAGCAAAGATAAATTGTTTTGCATGATCCCCTGGACCAAATAATTTACATAAATAGATCTACAGTGATGACTGGGAACAACAGCTGGAAAATCTCTTTGGAAAACTCATTAATAGAAAGATAAAATATATAAACACATGTAAAAGTGAATAATGATCAAATGGATTGTAATTGGGGGAAACTATGAAAAAACTTGTAATTCCCCAAGTAAAAAGTTAAGCTGCATCTCTAATATGCAAAATTATGAATTATACTTCTAATTTGACTAAAATATTTACCTAAATCCATTAAAATTACCAATTATTCCAATTATGTTTTATTTCTTCTCAAGAGAAAGGAATTTCATTTCAAGAAGTACAGGTACAACCGTTCCTTTAGCAACCATTCAAAGTTAGAACAGCACTGAAAAGAGTAATTTATGACAATTTTTCATACTTGTAAGTGTTGCAGCATCCTATCTGTCACGTGATTTACACTGGATGCTTGACAACTGATTCACATTTATGACTGTTGCAATGTCCTGGGATCATGTTATCCCCTCTTGCGACCTTTTGACAAGCAAAGTCAATGGGGAAACCAGATTCATTTAACAACTGTGCTAATTTAGCAACTATAGTGGTTCACTTAACAGATGTGACAAGAAAAGTTGTAAAATGGGGCAAAACCTGCTTAACAAATTTCTTACTTAGCGACACAAATTTTGAGTTCAACTGTGGGCATCATTTGAGGACTACCAGTAAGAGTTTGCTGAAGATTAGCATTTTCAGAGATTCTATATTTATTTTTCTTTCAACATTTAATAAATACCGTTTGCTGGCTAGAAACCAAGAGATTGTGAATTCTGCTTTAGAGAATGAAAGCCAGCTCGGTAATTTTGGGTTAGCTACTCTTTCTTATCCCAACAATACTGTTACTGTAGGAATAGAGGAGGATGAAAAGTATTAGGTACATTTGCCTCCTTGAGTTATTTCTAAAAATAATAAAGGTGGGATTTAAAAAGATCTAATAATTTAAATTGTTCCTGTTGTTCCAATGGCACACTAAAGCTCCAGAGGCAATTATCCTGATATAAAGCACTTATTAAAACTGGTGCCAATCAGAGAAAATTTATTTTGTTTCCTTACATTCAATTTGCTTCAAAATTATTTCAAAACAGATAAGAAATTCTCATGGGTAGAATATGTAATTCTTGTATTTATTAATTGAAAACACAGATAACAGTTGCTTACACAAGTTCCATCTGTCATTGTAATATCACTTCTACATATTCTGCTGTTATAGCAGCTTTCCAAAGCTCAATTAAACCTGAAAAGACAACATCAGGAGAAAAAAACTCCATTTTTCCCCAGTAATGGTTCCACCCTTGTTTGAAAGAGTGTTAAAGAATTTATTCTGAGGAATTTGGGGGGAAATTTTCACCCAACATCTCTACCCACAACTTCTGCCTGTTTTTCCCTACTCTTCTTTACCCTCTATTCACAAATTTTGTGGAGAAATTTAAAACAATATTTACAGCCATCTTTAATTTAAATTAATCAAAACTGACTTGAACTGACTTGTAATCAATCTGTTAACAGATTTTTCAAGAGTTGCTTCAATCATTCACATCCCTCCCTTAGTCAGAAAATAATATAATTGCAATTCCAAGCTAAGGATGGGGTACCCATACTTCATCGTGAGAAGGAGATACTCTGAAACACCTAAGAATGCCTGCAGAATGCCTGCAGTCTTTCTTTTTCTTTTTCTCTTTTTATTTTTATTTGGCTTTGAACAATGTAAAACTCTCCAATACATCACTGGGTTTAAAAATAATAACTAAATTTTAAAACAAAAGCATACATCGAAAAATCAAATAGCAAAAAACAGAAGACCTATTAATATATCCTCATAAGGATACTAATACTTTATTAAATGTATATGCTACCTAATTCCCAGTGACTCTGGGAAGTTTACTACTGCTAAACAAAATTTTAAAAAAGAGCAATACACAAAAAGTAGGAATAGGGTAAGCTCCAAGCGCTGTGAATTCCACAGCTGAGAAACATAAGAGTCATTACAAAGACACACATGCGCGCGCACACAAACACACACTGACTGTTCCTAGTATAGTGCCTCTTACTGCCAATCCTAGGAAATGAAATAGCAGTTGCCAAGAACTATTTCTTCAAAAGTTGTTGAGACATCAAGCAGAAGCAGGAAAATGATACTATCTCTAACTTTGTCTTATCAGATATGATTTATATATGTATTCAGTGATGTCTCTGTGCTAAACCTGGGCCTGACCAGATAATCCATATCGTCCATTGCAGCTGCATTCAACTTAAAAACAGGAAGTTGAAGATATATCAGTAAAGACAATCAAGTGATAGGGTTCTTTGACGAGAAGCCCCATGAATGCCTCTTTCAGAGAGAACAGTAATATCAACTCTCCAAAGGATACTGCTGGGACCCAGCTCCCAACTATCCTCTCTTTTCATCAGCTAGAAAGGGCAGGGAGTAACTGAACTGATGGGCACAGGAAGTGGCAGCCTAGAATTCAAAAGACTTCAGTGCATTGTTTTTAGACACATGCAAAGTCTCATACAGAGGTTTCAGGAAAAATATGCTGTCATTATGATGCTTTATGAAGACAAATGTCACTGTTTCTGAAGATTTATAACAGATACAAAGAATTAATATAGAAGCAAGTGATGCCAGAATGTTTATTGTTGCTACTCAAAGTAAAGAATGAAATTTTTCCTGGAGAATTTAGTTGACACATGTACATAAAATAACCTAACAAACTGCACTTGAGTTTTTTACTTTTTCTATAAATCTCTAAAACCCATGAACCTTGTGTTAAATTTTAGATCTTGTATTGTATATCTATTTCACCAGGAAATACAGTTTTGCAAAATAAATGCAATAAATTCCTAGTATAACTATGACTTTTTTTTTTTGTTTACATTTATACCCCGCCCTTCTCCGAAGACTCAGGGCGGCTTACAGTGTATAAGGCAATAGTCTCATTCTATTTGTATATTTTTACAAAGTCAACTTATTGCCCCCCCAACAATCTGGGTCCTCATTTTACCTACCTTATAAAGGATGGAAGGCTGAGTCAACCTTGGGCCGGGCTTGAACCTGCAGTAATTGCAGGCTTTGTGTTCTTAATAACAGGCTTTACCAGCCTGAGCTAAACCGGCCCCTCTTCATTAATCTTAACATTTATATTATGCTGACTTATTCAGTCAGTCTCACATTTTCAACCCAAAATTTGTATACTGCATTCTTATTAAGATATGTTATGCAAAACTAATTCATAATCAGTTTAAAGAAACTCACTCTTAGGTGAGCATATATTGAATTCCAATCATCTAAATTTATTTAATAAGATTTGGTTTGAGTAGATTGATTATTTGTGAAGCAAAATTTAATGGATTCCTGCAGAGTAACCACTACAAAAGTAAGCTTTTGAAGACAATTACATACTACCATTCAGTTAAATAGTATTATAATGGTACATTGATTTTTAACCTGCTGAACTTTTTTTTTCCTGAGGAAGGAAGGAAGGAAGGAAGGAAGGAAGGAAGGAAGGAAGGAAGGAAGGAAGGAAGGAAGGAAGGAAGGAAGGAAGGAAGGTAAATGGGCTTATGGTTTTCTGTGCATATGTGTGTCTATGCATTTTCACACACACACATTTAATATAAACCTATACTGTGTGTGATAGAGAAAAAGAGAGACAACCATTTCAATGAAAGAGAAGGCAGCAAATTTGGTGTAGTAAATATGTCAGGCTAGAAACCAGCAGACTATGAATTCTTATCTTTCATTAGTCATGAAAGCCAGGAGGATGACTTTGGGCTCATTAAGTTTCCCTCATCTCAACCCACCTCACAAGGTTGTTATTGGAAAAATAGACAGGATGATAAGTCACATAAAGCACATATATTTCATGGTAAACTACATTCATAAACAATTTGTTCATATGTTGCAAGTAACATTAGATCTTCAAACCACTGAGTAAATGGTACCCAGAAGGTATCCTTCCAATGTTTTTTTAGAACAAGTTTTTATTGATTTTTTAAGTTTTCTCCCTACACACATACATGATTTCTGAACAGAGTATTGGCCATATCATATCTTATACAATTCAATATATTCAAATATATTTTACTTAGTTACAGTTTTTGCCAGAATATTCTTTTTTCATAGTTTTTATTCATTTCCTAATATTTCCTTGCTCTTTTTATTAAGTCACATGTTCTTTCACCCTCAAGTTCTAATTTCTCTATTTTTATTCATGTTCATTCTCTTTACTTCTTTTTTTAACTACTTCAATTTTTATCCTACTATATTCAAATATATTCGGGGTTGTCTTTCTTCCATTTCATCTTTTCCTTTCTTCTCCTCTCACTCCTTTCCCTCCCTCCTTTCTTCCTACCTCCTTTCTTCTCTCCTCTCCTACTCCTTCTCTACTTCCCCTTCCTTTCTCCCCTTTACCCTATGGTATCCTTCAAATATTGAAGAAGTAGTTCTTTAGCAATAAGGCACAGAAAATCAATTTCTAATCACTGAATGTGTTTCTACGTATTATATAATTCAACAGAATGAATGAATGAATGAATGAATGAATGAATGAACGAACGAATGAATGAATACTTACATGTGCATATACATATATTACAAGTTATAACACAAAAATGTTTGTAATTAAAGGAATTTATGACAGGAAATAATATCTATTATATTTTACTTCCAAAACAGCCCAATTAATTAATGCTTTTCAATATCAATAAAGGATTAAGGAAAGATAATTTTTATTACCTGAAGCTATCCAAAATTTAGTACTTATCAAAACATTAAGCATAACAGCACACATTCAAGATCTAGGAAACCAACGCCTACAACTATAACTGACAACTGCTGCTTTGAAAGACTATTTCCAGAATTAAAGAACCCCATAGAAATTTTCAGATGTAATTAAATTATCAATCTTGAACCAAAATCCACTGGGATTGGATTGTGCTTCTTGTCAATGCCTCAGTCTGATATTTATTTTTACATTACCCAATTACAATAAAATAATACAACCTTTAGCACCAATTTTCTTGAATGAAGTACTCTCAGTCATTGGGTAAGAGACTTGAGTAAAGTTGATGCAAGTACTGTATCTTGTCTGCATTTCGCAATAACAGGACAAGTCTGTTGGTAAATTCTTTCCATGCACAAAGGGTGTTAGAGAACTGGATAATTCAAGTTGCTAAGATAGACAATCAGTATAAAAGGGCTGGTCACTTCCCAGGCTCAGTTGTCCCCCATGCATGCATCAAGTAGGTTCTTGAAAGTCTGACACATATAGTGCCAATACTCATCTCTTATCCCAGTTTACTAGCTTCAGAGACCAGAAGACCAAATATTGGTCTTCTTCTCTCATGATTCATCAAGGACCCATGTCCTGCATTTTCTAGTAATAAAATCTATTGGCTGATGTTAGTTAACATGACATTATAATTCTACAGAGTGGTAAAAACTCTATAGTTTTATAGAGCACACAATTCTATATAGCACACATAGTTAGGATTAAAAAAACATTTTAAAACAAGTAAAAAAAACTACTTAGTTATTTTTATACACATTTCTTTTTCATGCAGATTTTCAACAGTCTTCAAACTAGATGACGAATGAGATTAGATTTTGATATCTTTTTGCAAAAAATCTTTGCATATTAGTAGAGAGAGCCAGTTTGGCCTAGTGTTTAAGGTACCAGGCTAGAAAGCAGGAGAGTTTGTCCCATCTTAGTCATGAAAGTCAATTAGATGACTTTGAACCAATCACTCCGTCTCAAGCCAACCCACCTCACAAAGTTGTTGTGGAGAAAATACGAAGAAGAAAGTATGTTGAATATGTTGACCACTTTAAATTATTTGTAAAAGTAATAAAAGGAGGTTACAAACAAACAAACAAATAAATAATATACCTTCCAAGCCTGTTTTTCTTCAAGTAAACTGAAATTAAAATAGTTAACTACAAATTGTGATCGTAATCATCCCAACATATTTGGAAGGAATCAAGCTGGTAAAGGCAATTTACCAGGTTATCTTATTAGCCAATTTAAGTATTTCTCAAGTGTAAATGGGGAGATGGGGAGAAACAGGCTCAAACTCAATCCCTCCAAGACAGAACGGCTGTGGTGCCGGCACCCCGGTACAGTCAGCTGCAGCCGTGGCTGACTGTTGGGGGCGAATCATTGGCCCCAGTGGAAAGGGTGCGCAACTTGGGCGTCCTCCTGGATGGACGGCTGTCCTTCGAAGATCATTTGACAACCATCGCCAGGAGGGCTTTTTACCAGGTTCGCCTGGTCGCCTGGTCCGCCAGTTGCGCCCCTTCCTTGACCGGGATGCCTTATGCACAGTCACTCATGCTCTGGTTACTTCTCGCTTGGACTACTGTAATGCTCTCTACATGGGGCTCCCCTTGAAGAGCATCCGGAGGCTCCAGTTGGTTCAGAATGCAGCTGCGCGGGTGATAGTGGGAGCCACACGTTGCTCCCATGTAACACCTCTCCTGCGCAGTCTGCACTGGCTACCTGTGGTCTTTCGGGTGCACTTCAAGGTGTTGGTGACTACCTTTAAAGCGCTCCATGGCTTAGGGCCAGGGTATTTACGGGACCGCCTGCTGTTACCGAATACCTCCCACCGACCTGTACGCTCGCACAGAGAGGGACTCCTTAGGATGCCATCCGCCAAGAAAGGTCGGCTGGCGGCCCCCAGGGGGAGGGCCTTCTCTGTGGGGGCTCCCACCCTTTGGAACGAACTTCCCCCTGGACTCCGGCAACTGCCAGACCTTCGGACTTTCCGCCGCGAGCTGAAGACCTATTTGTTTGTTCGCGCCAGACTGGCATAGGATTTTAATAGGATTTTAATTAGTTTTAATGTTTTAATATTTTATAATTCGGGGTTTTATTTTTAATGTTTTAATTCGGCCATTTGTATAATAAGTTTTTTAATTATGGTTTTATGTGTATATTGCTGTTGTTTTATTATGGCTGTAATCCCTCGGGAGAAGGGCGGTATAAAAATTTAATAAATAAAATAAATAAAATAAATAAATAAATCATAATCCCCAGGGATTAAAAGACAAATGGAAGGTTACTAGAGAATGCCTTCTTCATATTGTTTTCAAACTGGCTTTTCCATTTCATGCCAAAATATACTGAACACAGAGGAACATGACTGTTCCGGAGTACTGTATGAAACCAGAGTGTTTGTTTTCATTTTTTAACACAATCTAGTTGTCTTTCTAAGAAGTAATCATGCCCCGAAAACATGAGATTTCTATGAGAAACTCTGACCATCTGACCGGATATTAACTGTGCAGAAGGAATAATAAATGTATGGAAAGGTTAAGGGGCAGCAGAAAGGAGGAAATTACAAGAGTGAGGGGAGGGAAAGAGAAGATAGGAGTTATTGTTATCTCAATTTGGCTGTGACAGGAGAGAGGGCATCACAAACAGTTTATAGTTTTCCAGTGTTTTGCAAGGTGCGTAGCATTTAAAAGAAGCAGAGTTAAGACAATGAAATACACATCAAAAGGCTTAAGATCCTATCTCCAATTTCATCTTCTGTAGCTGAGCTGAAGCTTGTTAGAACACAGTCAGAAGTTGTTCTTATTGTTTAGGAACTCAGGTCAGCCAAAAAAAACCCATGCATGATATCAGCAGCCTCAGCAACAAGAACCTCCAATGAATTTCATAGAATATTTTTATGGGGAAATTTTTCCTTAAATTACTTCAGTAAAAGCATATAGGTAAGTAGTAGTGGAAACTGAACAACAACTAGAAGCAAAACTGAAATTGTAAATAGCAGGTGGTTAATTCTAAAATCCATAGTAACATGATATACTTATTAAGCCACATAAGGTGGAGTAATATTTTTCAGGCTTTTAAATTTCCCATTATGGCAAGATGATTAACAAAGCAAAATGGTGGCCCAAAAGAAACAAAACTACTGATGTTAAGTTTTGGCATTTAATTTAAATATTAAGATACTGTACTATTTTATGAACATTAAAATCAGATTCAACTACATAGATTCGGATCTAGGGCTTTCACAAAGATTGGTACAGAAAAGATTTATTCACTATCCATTTTTAAAAGTACAAATTATGAAGTAAAAATAAAAAGATGAGACAACTTTTTAAAGATTGGTGTTATATTTATAGATAAACAATTTATTGAATTGCCTATTTTATTTCCTGAGCCTAGTCAATAGTTTACAAGAAATAAATTGTTGATAAAGTATCTCTTACCACAAAAATATTGCTTGATAAGTAACAGACATTGAATTATTGAATTGAGCAGCCTAAAGAGCTAGCCTTCTTTTCTAAAGAGCTTTTATTTATTTCATTATATTTATATTCCACTAGAATCTAAATATCCTTGACAATCACAAAATAAACACAGTAAAAAATAACTTTACTGCCTTTCAAAAAAGATGTAAATCAACTGTTAATCTGATCTCCGGGGTGAGAATAGTCCATAAAATGGAGAAGTTTCCCCAATCTCTATTCTAATTTTTCATGGAGTGGTAACCTACAACATTCTTGCCTAGGATGAATATTCTCAACAATTTGGTTCTACTTAGAAAAGTTAGTCCTAAAATTATTTCAAAGCCAAGATATTAAGTATTTTTTAAAAGATTAAGCACACTGTTAACAACCGAGTTAAATTTAAAAAGAGTTATCATACAGCAATAGTCTATTAAGTCAACTGGGTGTTGACTTAAAGTTGAACAACAACCAGATACACCAGAATAGCTAGACAAGAAATATAAAACTTTAGGAAATGGGACCATATGTGGCCCCAAAATAGTTTTGGATGCATGCTCAATTTGCATCCAATGTTTGACAACAAAGTCTAATTATAATGTTAAAGAATGCTGAAATGATTAAATAGAAGAAAAGTGATAATGTAAGTGCATGTGAAATGGCATGCTATACTTTAGCAAAATGTAATTAAAGAGTTAACTGGCCACTGCAGGCAGAGTGGGGGTTAAGAGAGGTATCTGATGGTCGGACAGAAAATGTACATGTAAGAGAAAACCATGAATTGTTCTGATCCAGCCTTAGCAGAAGCAAGAAACAGACTCCTTGTCACGAAAAACCTCTTTATTTACCTCTTGTGAATTAATTGCATTCACCCACCAAAAAGTCCAGGCAATAGTCCTTCAAGAAGTTAACTGCAATAACAGACCTTATCAGTTCCTTGCGATAATTGTAAGGTCATGTGTTCCCAGCCGAAAGGCTTCAAATTAAGTTCTGGCAAGCAGTCTTTGTCGCATGAAACACAATGAAAAAAATCTTCAGAAATACGAACTGTTGTCTCCTATGACAACCACTTCCCTTTCCTTCTATTTATTCCCCAGCCAGGGAAAGGCCATTCAGCATCCACATGTGCTTTGCTTCCCGAGTTGACTCCTTGTCCTCCTTTGTTCACCTCTCCTAACTGTTGTGCGGATACATGCATATGGAATAGGCCACAACTGTTCTTTCTCCTCACTCCTATCAGTCTCCAAAGGCAGCTGCTTCTCCCATGGCTTGGAAATGTCGGACGGCCCTGGGTCTATCTCTATGTCTGAAGCAGAGCATCCATCAGAGCCTTCCCCAGACTCCAGAACTGGCCCATGTTCCTCCCCAATCTCCTCATAATCCAAGTCTGCAGCCAGCTCCACTGGCAGCTGGCAGGTCACAACACAAATTGTCTTAATGACATTGTCTTGAAATTGAAGAAGATGGATGAAGTCTCTATCAGCAGGTTGAATATAATATCTTACATCAATGGAGAGAGAACAATTATTACTGTTTCTCTAAAACTCTTAGCATTCTGCAATCTGGTTAATAGTGTATGTGATATTAACAAATTATTCTTACTGGACCTCAAAAAGCTAATACTGCTGCTATATCACAACTGCTGTCTAAAGATGGATTGTATAGCTAATGATATCTCTGACATAAGTAAGTTTTAGCCAGCAAGACATTTCAGAGCTGCATTAACAATACACTACTTATCAATAATTTAGCATTTTTCATACATAAATTACTTAAAAATCATAAATCTTTAATCTTCTAAATTGGATCAATATGTTTTTCTTTTTAGAAGGGAGATTGAACCTCAAATAGTGACTTTCTAAGGCTATCTGTCAAACCCAAATCCAGAAACAACACAGAGAAATCCAAGTTCAGTCCTTTATATGCTTATATCTAATAGACAGAATCTTGCCAAACTAAATCTATAATCTTCTAACCTCCTGAGAGATCCTAGGATGTGGCTACCCTGAACTTCTTCCTCCTTCCACCCTCCAGCTCAGAACTGCACTGTCTCTCAATCCAGTCTCAGAGAAAGCTGTCTTGACAAACTTGGCCTCACTGCTTCTCCAGGTGCACATTCCATCACACTATCTAGCTCTACTCCTCATCTGATTCAGCTAAAAAGTAATTTCCCTTGCATCATACTCAGCTGCAGTCTCTTGGCAACAGCACCTTGTACAGCACCATTTTTTCTTGTAGCAATAAGCCCACTTAAAACCATGGGAGAAGTTTCCACAGTATAATATCTTTCCATGAAAGGGCCAATTTTTTGAGAAACTGGATAAATGCTTCTTTAGGATGGCCGTATCAAATGCTGGCTCCTATCAAGATATGTATATCAGGATCTTATTCGGTGGTGAGTGTGTTAGCTCTTTTGCCACTGGAATGCAGCAGAATTTGGATATAATTGAACTGTCAACTTGAAAATCAACCCTTATATTTTGCTTCAGGATCTTCATTCTTGTTTCAGTCTCTTAAAATTTGATTAACTGTGCCAAGTGCTCCCTCAGCATATTATCTGATGAAGTTAAGATTCTCCAAATAATAGATAATCTGTAACACACGGACAAAACTACCCCTCATTTTTCTTCAACAATACAGGTAGTCTTTACTTAATGACAAGTCCATTTGAATGACCATTTGAAGTTACAATGGACTTCAAAACTACTTACAACCAATCTTCAAAGTTATGATTGCCATACATAGACATTCCAGGATCATGTGATCACATTTCAGGCTGTTGGCAACCAGCTTGCATTCAATAACCGATTCTAGCATCCCACAGACATCTGACTGTGATTTGCAACTATTTTGTCATTACAGCAAAAAACACCGATTATATATACATTCACTTAACCATGTGGTTTGCCCAACAACCATGGTGACGCATTTAATGACAATTACATGGTCATAAAATAGAGTCAGATCAACAAACTTATTATCATAATTCCAGGATCAGCTGTGATCCACAAATCAAGGACTACCTGTAACCATCAACACAAAATTTTTCCACATTTATCTGTATTTTAAAACTAAGAACTAAACACATATATTAGTATATCAAAGTCAGCCAAACAGAACAAGCATGGAGAAAAAACAATCAGCAGCACAGCAGATGAACTAAAAGCTGTCAATAATCCTTTATTGAAACAAAAGAGTCAGTTTGATCTAGTGGTTAAGGCATCAGGCTAAAAATGAGAAGCTGTAAATTTTAACCCTTATGAAAGCCAGCTGGGTGACTTTGGGCTGATCACACTCTCTCTCAGCCCAAGCCACCTCAGAGGGTAATTGTTGTGAGGCAAATAGGAGAGGAAGTGATTTAGATATATTCTCTATCTTGAGTTATTTCTAAAAATAATAAAGGTGGGATAAAAATAATTATTCTTTCAAGTTCATTAGCACATTTATTTCAAAAGTAAGTGTCATTCATGATGTTGTCAGGTCATCCCACTTCATACCTATTTTTGAATTTTTAAAAAATCAATATATATCACTTTCATCTTGTATCTGTATTCAATTGAAAGCATTCAATCATGACACTTGAACAAAAGTATAGAACCTATTTTAAAGCTTTATATTATGATTAATAACAAGTCATAATGCAAAATTTTAACATTGTTTTCTGAATCTTGATTTAAATTTAAAATTACAAAACAGATTTGAGTTTCATGCTAAATACACATAGTACTCAACTTGCAATTGTTTGTTTAGTGACCATTTGAAGTTACAACAGCAATGAAAAAAGTGACTTATGATCATTTTTCACACTTAGAACCGTTGTCCCTTCCCAATGTCAAGTGATCAAAATTCGAACACTTGACAACTGGCTCATATTTATGACAATTGTAGTGTCCTGGGTCCCTTGGACTTGTGAGTCCCTTGGACTGCAAGGCGATCAACCGGTCAGACATAGAGGAGCTCATCCCTGACTGCTCTTTAGAAGGCCAGATCCTGAAGATGAAACTCAAATACTTTGGCCACCTAATGAGAAGGAAGGACTCACTGGAGAAGAGCCTAATGCTGAGAAATATTGAGGGCAAAAGAAGAATGGGACGACAGAGAATGAGGTGGCTGGATGGTGTCACTGAAGCAGTAGGCATGAGCTTAAATGGACTCCAGAGGATGGTAGAGGACAGGAATGTCTGGAGGAACATTGTCTATGGGTTCGCAATGGGTCAGACACAACTTCACAACTAACAACAACAACAAAGTGTCCTGGGGTTATGCGACCTACTGACAAGTCAATGGAGAAGCCAGATTCATTTAACAACTATGTTACTAATTTAATAACAGCAGTGATTCACTTAACAACTGTGGCAAGAAAGGTCATAAAATGGAGCAAAACTGATTCAACAATTGTCCTGCTTCACAACAGAAATTCAATTGTAGTCATAAATCGAGAACTACCTGTATACTTTGGGTATATATTGCCTTGAATATTCTTCCACAATCCTTTAGTGTCCATAATATATGTAACCCTTATATACAGAAAGGGTTCTTTTCAGCATGTAATTTAATTTACATCACTTAGCTTGTGATGAATCAAATGACTCTTCTGACTCAATGCCTTCTAACAGTACAACTAAGATAGTGATAAGACAGAAGCACTAAGGATATCATGCAGAATTATTGTTCACTACCATGAAAAGGCTGGTTTTTAATAATGATATTCAGTTTGCATAATGATGCCTTTGAATTTTTTTGGGTTTTGATTTTAGGGGTACCCTTTCAAAATCAGTAATTAGTACAAAGATGAATGTCATTCATGGAAACATTTCTCCATCCTACAGTAATAAATGAACGAACATTTCTGCTTTTGTCATATATATGATCTATTAAGAATTATAGCAAAACAGCATGTGCAATATTAGAACTACGATTTTAATTATGGAATTTTATATTTTTCCAGCCACTTCCCAGTTACAAAACAAAATAATTACTTTGATACATTTTTATTTAAATAATGGATATATGCTATTTCTTCACAAATCCAAAATGGCATTTCACTTGCATCAAATCTGATGGTCTTGAAATCATAGTTTATATACCATAATAATAAAGTACTCTGTATTTAAAAATGTAAAAAGAAATTTGTAATGAACAGAATAAATATATCAATGTTGGTCTTTCACGTTTGTCAGTGATCTTATAGTCTAAAAAAAATATTTCTGCAAATCAAATAACCATTATGATAATAAAATGAAAGATAATATTTAGCTGCTTAAAGTTTGGGCTTTATAATAACTTAACAAACTTTGAAGCAATTGCAGCAAATAAAATTAATTAATTTTAAATAAATTAATTCATTTCATTCATCTAAAGAAACTTGCTGACAAATATTCATACTTATATACCTATTAACAAAGATCTAAGTATAGATCTTTCTAATACTTAACTAAGTATTAAACAGAAAGTTATCCTGCCTAAATTATACCTTGTTTCAATATTTATTCCTGGAAAATTGCCATATAATTGTTTCAATTAATCAATCAGTGATTCCCAACTGGCCAACCAGCAAAATTGCATTATCTCAGTTATTACACAATTCCTCCAAGGACTCACTTCACACTGACAATGTTTTGAAAGGACACATGAGATTTCTTTTTTTATAAGTAAGTGTCGTTATCTGTTTATAACATGCAAACACCATGTCTCTACTGAATTCCTTGATATTTAATGATATCCTTTATCTATTAAGGAACAGACACAACAATCTACATTTCTCATTATTACTAACTAACACATTAAATAGTGCAAGGGGTAATTTTAAAACCCTATTAGAACATTAAAGATCACACCATACAAAATATTATTTCTCCTTTTCTATTCAGAAATCATTTTCGGTTTTTATTTCACCAACATTCGGAAATGAGAAAAGATTTTTAAAATATGCAGAGAGTTGTCATTGTACAGTGAACATCACTAATTAATCAATATCCAATATGACGCTAATGCTACAAATTACCTTCTCTAGAGAATCATTTTAAAAAAATGAAAGAAATGAAATGAAAGTTTGTTGTTGTGGCAAACCATTTAATCAATCCACCATCTAAAACTGCCTAAGAAATAACGTTTTCCACAAAAATATTAAGTGATATTGCCAGATACCAATCCATGGACTTCTGAATAGTCAAATGAAAAACTGAAAAATACATGCATCCATTTCCAGTTAAGCCTACCTGGCACCTTCATACCCATCTTACAGCTGCATAAGTACCTTGGAAGCTCTTACTGTCAAGCCACAGAATACATTATTCTTATCACAAATCCTATTGATTCTACAGCTATGAACATCTAGAAAAACCCTCGCTTCGAAATGTACATAGCACTGTGTTTTAAAATGATGTACGTAGCACAAATGTATATGCTGTGGATCACTTAGACATTAAAATACATGGTCTTTGGATCAGCATTAAATTAGTTTCACAACAGCAAGAAGGAGCATTCCATCTATATTATGAATGCACCATTTCAGTGGCACAGTGTGCTTATGATGGTGCTAAACAGTTAGTGATGACATTGTGATTTCAGTTATGACAGTAAACAAAGAAAAGTAAAGGTAGAAATCACAAGGACATTACTGCAGAGTTCTGGAAATAAAACTCCCTCATGTTCAGTGCCTTCTATGATATTCCCAATACTGCAATTGCTTGCAACCCCTTAAGGATCAACACATTTCTCACAGCGTAAGATTCCATAGACTATTACAGTTACTGTATCATGAAACGTTTTGATTAGAAGTGATGTCCATGGATGCCTCCACCAAGTCAAGCTTGTGAGTCCTAAAGATGCCACAAGATGTTTTTGTTGATTTTCATTTAACAGGCTAGCATAGCTCCCCCTGTGGAAACTGTTAAAATACAGTTAACATTTTTTTTAAAAAAAATTCCTCGGGAGACAAATTCAGCAGCATGGTAGATAAGACAGTGTGGCAAAGCAATTACAGTCTTTTTTAAAAAAATCCCCGTGGCTGGATAGTCGGCAAAGCACCGCCGCTGCCTAATCCCATTGACTGGGAGGGACAACCTCATCAATGGGACAACTAGCAGAATACACGCAACTGACACAGCCCGAAGTTCTGCTTCTTTTTCCAGCCGAGCCGCATCAGGAAGGGAAGGGAGGAAGGAAGGCTGGACTTTTTAAGCATCTGCCCGGTGGTTTCTCAAATTCCTTTCCCCTGGTTACCCGGAGGAAAGAAACCCTTTCCTCAGCATCCCCTTCGCTCTGCAGACGGAGCGGCGCTTGGGCCACCTTCCCCTCAGGCAGTTTTTTTTCCCCCTATTCCTTTCCCCGCCGACCAAAGAGGGATGTGCCGGGTCTGAAGGACCCCACGCTGCGGGCTGAAGGCGCGCACCCCTCCTCGCTCCACACAACTTCCCCCAAAGTCAGGCGGAGAGAGAGTCCTGGGGAGTCTGGGCGGGAGCCTTCCCCCGCCCTCCCCCGCCCTCCCCTCCGCACACTGACCTTGCTAAGGAAATGCAGGTCCGGCACAATCCACCGCCGGGCGCGTGCCGCGGCCTCCTCTACCTTCCTCCAGGCAACTTCTTTCCTCGGGCGGACCGGCAAGCCTCCCAGCTAGCATCTCTCGTAACCAGACCTCAAGCGGAGCTCTTCCTCTCCTTTCCTCTCTCTTCCCCACCCCGCCCACCACTCCGGGCTCCCGCCTGCTTGGCTCGCGGAGCCCCTCCCTTCTCCTTGCCCCCCTTTCCACCTCAGGCAGACTCCCCTTGAGCGGAGGAAGAGCCGGGCGAGCGGTCGGAGGGGGTTCGCTCGAGTCAGCGCGGCGTCTCCAAAGCGCTCGCTTGCGCCTCCGCCGCGCGCTGCACCACACACCGGGCGAAGGAAGGCGGGGCGGGCCGAGGGAGAGCGGGGGGAAGGGAGGGAGGCGTGGTGCCCCTGACCTGCCGCCTTCCCTTGCACAAGGCGCCGGGTTGATATTCAGGGTGGCAGAGCGGCGACGTCGGCGTCTGGATCCGTTTCCTCGCTTTGCTTCGGGGTTTTGCTGCTTAACAAGAGGAGGAAGCCCGATTTCCGCTGCCAGACCGTCCCTCGCAGGGTGGCACGGGACAAGCATCATCCGAAAGCCGAGCTAGAGCTGCGGGCTGGTAGCGTTTCCGGCGCGCGTTGCAGCCGAGCGCAGAAAACCCTTAGATGAGGATGAAATGATGAGCAGCCGCAAGGCCTCGGGCTAAAAATTAAACAAATAAACAAAAGAAGAAGTTTGATTCAACTTCCCTTGGAGTGTCCCGAGCACGCGTTACAACGCCTTAAATCCAGGGGTGGAAGCTTCGCCGTAGCCCCGCCAAGAAAAGTCCTGTCCCTTGGCCGTTTGGGGTTATTTTTGTTGCTGCCCTTGCGTTGCTTCAACTTTTGGACGAAGAAAGGCGGAAAAGATGGGCGTGAACTCCAAAAAGCTCGGATGAGCCAGAGGACCGCAACAGGGCAACAAAATATGTTGCCCATTTCCGTTCGGCCGTGGCGTTCTAAAGTTGGCATTTGGAGACATGCCCTTAGGACGAGGACGGGGTTTGAGAAAGAGCTGAGGAAGCTTTTTGGATGAGAAGCGAAAGAAGAAGAACCAGAAAGAAGAACCAGAAAGTCCGGTTGCCTCTTGAAAAAGCAGCTTTGGGACAACCATGGCCTGGATGACTGAGAAACTCCATAGAGCCTTTTGAGAAAATTAATTAATATGCTACAATATTAAAATTAAAATGACCCAATCATGCATACCCTTGGGATACTGTATTGGAAACAACAATAGATCTAAGCACCCTTTCAATCAGTTGGAGCAGAACAGGCATCAAATACTGTACTGAATATCTAGTGCTTCAGCTGAAGCTTGGCCCTGGAAAGACTTATAAATTATAGCAGTTTAATTAAACTCATGGCAAGCCCTATCCCAAAGGCATATTTTGCTGATTACTCGCCTGTTCCTCCTTGTTCTTGCAGCTTCTGAAAAATGTGCAGCTCATACAAAATCTCTGGAACAATAAACTTTTAAATTTAAGCAGCAGCTTCCAGCTATAGTTGTTTCGAAGTCTGTCAAAGAAAAAGAATGCCCTCCAGTATTGCCTTTAGCTCACTATTAAGTAATTGTGTACAAAGTAACTACTTCATGTTACACACAAATGGATCATCACATCAGTAATACTGCAGAATGCCACTTAATAATTACCTATCTTCTGTACAACTGCCTTTCCAATCATTTTCAACCCAGCCTTTCCCTCTAGCTTTCCAATCAGAAAAAAGGCAGGAATTTATAAGAGATTTAGCTGGTATATATACAATCAAGGGCATTCTACTTACCAAAATTTTCTTACAAATTCATTTTTATTCATGCTGCGGTAATACACATTTGAAGGGCAGGAGAAACAATGAGCCCCATAGCATATCTTATCTCTCTTAGCTCAGAAAATTTGCATATAATAAACCAAGCATTACAAGTCTTGATACTTCCAGGACTGAATAAACTATTGTAAAATAGTCATGCTGAAATTCACAAATGCATTCACAATGGTATATTTTCCCTATAATCAATGTCAAAAATTATTTCTATACAATTGGCCAAAATAAATACAAGTAATTAAAATATTATTTATGCTCATTTCACATATTATACATCATTTTCCTACACAAACATAATAACAGTGTAAAATAGGTGGGCAATTGTGGCATTTCAATTTTTCAAGGCTCCTCAGTTGTATCTAATAAAATCCTGCAGACTATGGCTGATAAGATTACATCCCACAACATCTGGAAGGCCAAACTGCTTAATTCTGATGTAAAAGATTGGTTTCTAATCTAATTACCTCAGAATTCTCCATTTCTCCTCTTTGAGTTCACAAAACTACGCAGTTAAAACCATTATAATTCACCTCAGTGTGCTCGGTCCTAGATGTGAGCCTCTATTTTCAACAGTTTCTTTATAGTGTTTGTTCATTTATTAATTTTAACTGTAAGAAACTTAAATTTCCGGTTGAATGTCATTCATTTTCTTTAATAGCAGGAACTGTAATTGCATGTCTATCTACTGAACTGGCAAGTAAAACTCATTTAATACCATTGAATATATTTCTAGGTAGATCTGAATCGGAATGAGTTAGAAAGAGAGGTATACCTGTGGTGATTTTATCCCTTTTATTTAGAATATAGTTAAGGCCTGGTCTTAAAGTCCAATTTTATCAATTATTTTTGGGTCACTTTAGAAGTTAGAAGAAAATAAAGTTCTTCTTTATCTGCATTTTGAAAGGATCTTGTTGATCTTGAAGCAGTAATATTATAATATCAGCCACTGAGAAACATGACTGGAAAAAGACTGAAGTAATCACTTTGTAACTTTGTAACATTGGTTAATTTCATCTAGTACATACTTTATGTCATTATAAGAATAGGTTTACATATTGGATCTCTACAGGCAAATAGGAAAAATGTTCCTATTTTTATTGTTGCTTTCTTTCTTGCTTATTATTTGTTATTCCATTAACATGGAAACAGAAATATCCAAATTATTATACATGCATTTCAAATTTTATATATTTAAGAATCTTGGCTTTAACATTCTTCCTATTTATTAATTTTTATAAAATAAAATACCGATCCAATTTTCCAATCCAAGATTATTTAAACAAATACATAAAAATAAATGCATCAATGAAATTATTAAAATAGCAAAGTTTTAAAGTACATTAAGAGCCGAATAGCTTTTGGTAGCTTTTTATTGCTTCCATCCTAACAGAGAAGGGCCTCATGAATTTTCATGAGGTTGCTCTATAAAGATCATGTCACACACACACACAAAAAAATCTTACTCAAATGTGTTTCCAAAATGCAGTATAAAAGTATAACGGAGGAAAGAATTTTGAATATAGAAGGTTATGACTTGCTATATGGATGGCATGCATATTTAATTTATGACAAAAAAGTGGATAAGGCTTTTAAAAATCATGTGCTAAGAAATGCCCTTCTGCGTGTTTGGAAAAAATACTCTTATAAACTAAATTATAAGGTTCCTATATGGGCAAGTCCTAGACATACAGTAGAAAATATAAACATAGAACAGAATCAGGAAATGATTACATATAAAGATCTTTTGTATACTGAAAGAGGTAATTTGCAGTTAAAATCTCTGCAGGTATTAAGAGAGGAAGGGAAAAATTATACTTGGTTTCAATATGAGCAACTACGTGCTAGATGGAAGGAGATCAGAAAATTGGTATAGAGCAGAACGAGGGAAATTTGGTAAAGCAAATTAGAAATCAGTCTCAGGAGCATATAAAGAGATTGTATAATGTGTTACTTGAAATAGATTCTGAAAGGGACTTGGTAAAGGACTGTATGATAAAGTGGGCACAAAATTTTCAGGAGCCAATATTATTGGAAACGTGGGAAAAATTTGGGTTAGAAATGTTAAATTCACATGAGCACAGAATCTGAGGAAAATTTTTATAAAATAAAATACCGATCCAATTTTCCAATCCAAGATTATTTAAACAAATACATAAAAATAAATGCATCAATGAAATTATTAAAATAGCAAAGTTTTAAAGTACATTAAGAGCCGAATAGCTTTTGGTAGCTTTTTATTGCTTCCATCCTAACAGAATTTTCATGAGGTTGCTCTATAAAGATCATGTCACACACACACAAAAAAAAATCTTACTCAAATGTGTTTCCAAAATGCAGTATAAAAGTATAACGGAGGAAAGAATTTTGAATATAGAAGGTTATGACTTGCTATATGGATGGCATGCATATTTAATTTATGACAAAAAAGTGGATAAGGCTTTTAAAAATCATGTGCTAAGAAATGCCCTTCTGCGTGTTTGGAAAAAATACTCTTATAAACTAAATTATAAGGTTCCTATATGGGCAAGTCCTAGACATACAGTAGAAAATATAAACATAGAACAGAATCAGGAAATGATTACATATAAAGATCTTTTGTATACTGAAAGAGGTAATTTGCAGTTAAAATCTCTGCAAGTATTAAGAGAGGAAGGGAAAAATTATACTTGGTTTCAATATGAGCAACTACGTGCTAGATGGAAGGGAGATCAGAAAATTGGTATAGAGCAGAACGAGGGAAATTTGGTAAAGCAAATTAGAAATCAGTCTCAGGAGCATATAAAGAGATTGTATAATGTGTTACTTGAAATAGATTCTGAAAGGGACTTGGTAAAGGACTGTATGATAAAGTGGGCACAAAATTTTCAGGAGCCAATATTATTGGAAACGTGGGAAAAATTTGGGTTAGAAATGTTAAATTCACATGAGCACAGAATCTGAGGAAAATTTTTATAAAATGTTTTATAGATGGCATCTAGATCCTAAAATATTATCGTGTATGTATCCAGAAATGCAAGCAAAATGTTGGAGATGTAATTGTGATGACGCTACATATTTTCACATTTGGTGGACTTGTAAGGACATAAAGGCCTTTTGGATAAAAATTTGGTGGATTTTACAAAATGTTCTGAAAAAGAAGATAAAGTTCCTGCCGCAATTTTTCTTGTTGGGAATTATTACGGATTGTACAGTAATTGAGACTAAATTGATTTTAAATCTAATAACTGCAGCAAGATTACTAATAGGACAATATTGGAAGAAAAAAGAAGTACCAACAATAGAAGAATGGATATTGAAAGTTGCCAATTTGGCTGAGATGGCGAAGATATCAGCCTTTTTGAAAGACAATATGCAAGAAAGATACTTAAAGGAATGGAAAAAATGGATTGACTATATTCAACGTAGATATCAGACTAAGAGTTATCAGACTGTTTTGAATGATTATGATGTATTATTTTGATTGCTTTTGGGGAAGTTAGGAATTGATGATTGTAGGGGTATAATTAAGTTGGGACGAAAATTTTTAGCATATGTTTGTTTTATTTTTTAACTATACCTTGTGCTCGTTCCGGGAAGTCGGGGGAGGGGTTGCGAAGGAGGGGAGGGGGAAAGGGAAATTTTGTAAAACTTTTTGAATAAAAAAAAAAAAAAAAAAAGACGATAGGACATAGAGCAGAATGTTGTATATGAAATAAATAACTATATTCCAAACCTTGTAGACAATAATAAGTAGCACATTGAATTGTGCCTAGAAAAGAGCTGGGAGTCAGAACTAATAAACAGAAATGCTGATATGCACTGTAAAAAACAAACTAGAAATAGACTTTATTGTTATTTTTTTAAACAGCAGAAATCTACAACATTCTCTTCAAGGCCTGACTACAAATTTCAACAATCCCATTTGTATGCATTAAATGAATGAATACAACATTCAGTAACGCTCATTAAGAGAAAGACTGCAGGATGCTTAGAAACTAAAACCAAACAAAGGTAATCTTGCTTCCAGGACCATTCCCAAACTATGGGTGGGATGCTTCAAATAAAATAAAACTATACCATACATCTACACTCAGATCATGCTTGTACAAATTACCAATTTGTTTTGTATGTCTGGTTCATCCTTTAATTTATTTTTTCTTGATGGTTGTGATTATGGGTAACCCAGGCTGTCATTCTGCAAGGCACTAAGTTGGAGGAAAAACTGTTCCAGAAAAAAAACTTCACTCCCACAGGTTTAGGTTTTATCTTTCTCTAATTATGTATAAGTTTGGGCAGGTCAAGATTTTTTTCTTGGAATTGAGACTGCTACCTTCTCCCATGGTTAAAAAAAGATTAATGATAGGCTTGTCTCCCTCCCTCTCTCTCTCTCTTTCTCATATGTATATGCGTATATATCTTCTATACATACACTCACACACACACATATATACATACTGTATATATACACATATAAATATATACATATACATACATATACATACACACACACACACATACACACACACACACATTTATATACATATATATTGACACACACCAACATACCACAATGAATTTTAAAACTACTCTATCTGAAATTAATACTAATTAATCTGAAAAACCTGATCTGTTCCTGCGCTGGTTTAGTTGTAATGTTTCTTCAAAATAAGATAATATCTCAATGAACAGAGATTCTTCTAGGAAATAGCCTTCCAATCTACTAAATTATTTTCACTAACCTATTTTTTTAGATTTTTTTTCCTAATACACTACCTTGGTCCCTGTGTGAAGAATCCCATGAATGATTCATGTCTCTTTTATATGCCAAAGCATATAAATGTCGTATATGCTGAATAAAAATTCCCAGAATTTTGGCTGAGAGTTCTGGAATTGGTAATCTGCAAATAAATGAGTCTTAGATAAGGAACAATTGGTCTAGGTAATTCAGCATTATGATATTAATTTATTAGCGTAAATTATTTCATGTGAGTTAATATTGCTATTTCAATGAGCAGTTTTTGGATAGGTTTTAGTGCCATATAGGTTCTGCTCATGTCCAAGATGGACTACTAACCGGCTCTCGGAGCGGCAAGGCTGCATTCTCTCTGTTCGCAGATGCAGCTGGAGGACGACCTGGGCTGCCTGGGTCCCCTGGCCGGGTGGGAGATCGTCCTGGCAGCCACGAGAGGGGTTTATCGCCCCTGAGAGCTTTGTGGCTGCCGAGCACCGAGCCAGGAGCCAAACGGCAGCGAAATGGTGGCGGCCATCTTTGTGTGGGGCGGGGCGGTGTCTTGGCCTACCTCGGCCTATTCTCCAGGCTGGCGTTCCGGCCTATATCGGCCTATTCCGGCCTACTCCCCCGGCAGCTTGCTTTCGAACTTTTTGCTGCGGGGGAGGGGTGACGGCAGCGTTGGTAGCGAGAGGGGTTTTCTGCCTACTTTTCGCTGGGAACGGTGGAGATACAATCGAGGAGCCCCAGCGAGGTCCTGTATGGAGCAGGGATCGTTGGGGGGGGCATGGCCATGGCCGCGACGGTGATGGCGAGGACGTCTGTTGTGGATTTGGATGGCGTCTGAGCCTTTCCGGCGGTGGAAACGGCAGTAGACTCCTTCCTCCTCGTTCCCCTTCCCTTGGACACTTTCTGGACTGGATGGACTGCCTTGGGCCGGATCATTCCTGCTGTGATTCGGCGATGGACTAGTTATTTCTCCGTGGATATTCCTTCCTTCCCCCCCCCCCCGAACTCAGGACTCTGACTTGGGGAGTTTAGACTCTGGAGCAAGTCTTCCCCCCCACTTCGGATTTCTGGAGAGTGGATGGGGGTAGCTGGGGCTACCTATTAGAAACGCTTTAAGATCACGCTTGGGCTTTGGGTTAGCTTTTTGGCTAGTCCAAGTTATGATTAGCCCTATCTTGGGTTCCTCCCCCTCCTCTCCTACATATCCTTTTTGGGGGTGTATGGTGTTTATAGGGGGAGGATGCTGGCACCGACTATTTTAACATCTGGAAAGAGGATTCCGTGTGAGAATTGTCCATCGTTTTTACCATCTGTGGGTCTTATGTCATCAACCCAAATATGACTGCTTTACCATCTTCTACGGATGAGAGACACATTGCGCCATTTATGCCTGATTCGAGATATGATTTACTCTTCGGCTAAACTCCATCATCTGCGAGGGTCCTCCACCTCGCAGAAATGGCCCTCTACGTTATCGAGGGCCTATCTCAATGACGGGTTTTGGGACCCAGAGAGATGGCATGCGTTGAAAAAGAACCTATGGGATTTTTTAGATAAGCAATTTTTAAGGGGTGGAAGGGTAAAAACGGGTATTGGGGGAAACCCGTTGGGGAGGGAGCCAGTTCTTGCGATTGCTCGTGGCGCTTTTTTATCAGGTCCGGAGGTAAAGGGGGAGCTTCTCGTTCCAAGTTCAGAGGGTTGTTCCATCAGTACGGTAAGTGGGAGAGGCAGATATGGCAGAAGGGGGGGACATATCATATTCAGGGGGTGCGCATTCGCTGTTTAAAAGCGATTGCACGCTCCGGCCCCTCAGACTTTTCCCGTTCCCCGAGTGGCCAGTCTCCTCAGGGCTTGGACCTTCGGCTGATGTTATGTAATGCCAAATCCATAGCAAATAAACCCCCCCTGATTCATGATCTGATACGGGGGGGGCTGCGGACCTTATGGGCATCTCAGAGACTTGGTTGGGCATTGAAGGAGGGATGCCTCTGGTAGAAATGTGCCCACCGGGTTTCCGGGCATTTCATCAGCTGAGGGCCCAAGGTAGGGATGGAGGGCTGGCGGTCATTATTAGGGAGAGTCTAGAGCCAATGGAGGCCACTGTACCTCAGATAGCCGGTTGTGAATCCCTTTACGTGAAGTGGGGACGTAGGGTGCAGGTGGGCTCCTTGTTGCGTGACAACAGCCCTGCCCGAGGTGCTGGAGATGATAGCCGGGTTGGCGGTTGATACCCCTAGGCTTATGGTCGTGGGGGACTTCAACCTGCCATCAGCCGGTATGTCGTCAACGGCAGCTCGGGAGTTCATGGCCTCCATGACGGCCATGGACCTGACCCAATTAGTTGATGGCCCCACCCACGTTGGGGGAAACACACTGGATCTGATTTTTGTCTCTGGACAGTGGTTGAGTGATCTGGATGTACGAGAATTAGCTAATGAACCTTTGTCATGGTCAGATCACTCTCTCCTTTGTCTGGACTTTCGGACCGCTGCTCAACACCGCAGGGAGACGGGACCAATGCATTGGTTCCGTCCCAGGCAACTGATGGACCCAGAGAGGTTCCTGATGGAGCTTGGGCCGTTCCCTGGCGATCTGGCCCACGGCTCGGCCGAGGAGCTTGTTGCGGCCTGGGAACAGGCCGCAATGGGAGCCTTGGACTGTGTCATGCCTTTGCGGCCTCTGACCCGGCATAGGTCTCAACCAGCTCCTTGGTTCTCCGAGGAGCTGAGAGAGATGAAGCGCCAGAGAAGACGCCTAGAGAGCACTTGGAGGTCCAGCCGTTCCGAAGCTGACTGTACACTAGTTAGGTCTTTTACCCAGACCTATCTAGTGGCATTGAGGGAGACCAAGTGGGCCTATGTTTCTACCCTCATTGCGTCAGCAGAGAACCGCCCAGCCTCCCTGTTTAGGGTGACTCGCTCCCTCCTACACCAGGGGGGGGGCAATGATCCCTTACAGGGTTGTGTTGAGGATTTCAGCAGGTATCTGTTTGACAAAATCGCTCAGCTTCGGGACGGTCTGAACCAAAATTGGGTAGTTTCGGGCGAGGTGACGGAGGCTAGTCTTGTTGAGACCATCTGGGAGAGTTTGATCCTGTGGCTCCCGAGGACATGGACAGGTTGCTGGGACGGCTGAATGCTACCACATGTTTATTGGACCCGTGTCCCTCCTGGTTGGTGCTGGCCACCCAGGAGGTGACACGAGGCTGGCTCCAGGGAATTGTCAACGCTTCCTTGGGGGAGGGTGTTGTTCCCACCGCCTTGAAAGAAGCGGTGGTGAGGCCCCTCCTCAAGAAGCCCTCCCTGGACCCGGCTGTTTTAGGTAACTATCGTCCAGTTTCCAAACTTCGCTTTGTGGCGAAGGTTGTTGAGAGTGTGGTGGCACATCAGTTACCCCAGTACCTGGATGAATCTGTCTATCTAGACCCGTTCCAGTCCGGTTTCCGACCCGGGTACAGCACGGAGACAGCTTTGGTCGCATTGGTGGATGACCTCTGGAGGGCCCGGGATAGGGGTTATTCCTCTGCCCTGGTTCTCCTAGATCTCTCAGCGGCTTTCGATACCATCGACCATGGTATCCTGCTGCGACGGTTGGGGAGTTTAGGAGTGGGAGGCACCGTGTTTCGGTGGTTCTTGTCCTATCTCTCCGACCGATCGCAGACGGTGTTGGCAGGGGGCAGAGATCGACCTCGAGGCGCCTCCTTTGTGGGGTGCCACAGGGGTCGGTCTCTTGCCTCTCCTGTTCAACAGCTATATGAAGCCACTGGGCGAGGTCATCAGTGGTTTTGGGGTGAGTTATCAACTGTACACGGATGACACCCAGCTGTACATTTCCACCCCTGACAACCCCTAATGAAGCTGTCGAAGTGTTGTCTCGGTGTTTGGAGGCCGTGCGGGTCTGGATGGGGATAAACAGGCTCAAGCTCAACCCCTCCAAGACTGAGTGGCTGTGGATGCCGGCATCCCGGTACAGCCAGCTGCAACCGCGGCTGACAGTTGGAGGCGAATTACTGGCCCCAATGGAGAGGGTGCGCAATCTGGGTGTTCTCCTGGATGAACGGTTGTCCTTTGAAGATCATTTGGCGACTGTCTCCAGGAGACCCTTTTACCAGGTCCGCCTGGTCCGCCAGTTGCGCCCCTTTCCAGACCGGGATGCCTTATGCACGGTCACTCACGCCCTCGTCACTTCTCGCCTGGACTACTGCAATGCTCTCTACATGGGGCTCCCCTTGAGGAGTCGGCTGGCGACCCCCAGGGGGAGACCCTTCTCTGTGGGGGCACCTACCCTCTGGAACGAGCTTCCCCCAGGACTTCGACAACTTCCTGACCTCTGGACTTTTCGCCGCGAGCTGAAGACGTACCTATTCTTCCGAGCAGGAATGGCTTGATAGGGGTTTTTAATTTGTTTTAAAAGGGGTTTATTTTATATTTATATTATGTATTTTATATTTAAATTTAGGCCTTATCGAATAAGTTTTTTAAATAGTTTTTATTGTAATATATTGTATTGTTTTTACTTGGCTGTTCACCGCCCTGAGTCCTTCGGGAGAAGGGCGGTATAAAAATTAAAATATTATTATTATTATTATTATTATTATTATTATTATTATTATTATTATTATTATTATTATTATTATTATTATTATTATTATTATTATTATTATTATTATTATTATTATTATTATTATTATTATTATTTTAATTGAAATTAACAGAACGATGTATCTTCACTTTTCACTGTAATCAAACTTTATTGTAATGAAGGTTAAAGATGTTTATTGCTTCTATAGCATTCAAAGAGCACTGTAAAAACAAACCTCAAGGTAGGTTATTGTCCTTTGTTCAATGGCAACAAGTTAAAAGTTTTTAAAATCCTTCGAAATAATTTTTTTGTTTGCATAGTAGCCCTTAGAATTTACATCTGCAGGCTCAGGAATTCTGAAGTAAATCCTGAGTCGAGATTGAGTCTAAGTACTCAATCCAAAAAGTTTGTTCTAAATAATGGATAAAACAACCAAAATTGCCAATTTTAAAGAACTTTTAAGTACAGTGTTATTTATTGTCAAATAAATTACTTTTTTATAAACCTTCCTGAGCCAAATTGTATGATTTAACTCATCTTAATTGTTCATCGTAAATCACAATCTTTCTATTATCAATTATTTGTATTATTGCTCCATCATAGATAGATAGATAGATAGATAGATAGATAGATAGATAGATAGATAGATAGATAGATAGATAGATAGATAGATAGATAGTCAGTCTTTGGGCAATAAAGTTCCTAGAGGAAAATAAGGAATTGCTGGTATGATCTCACCACCTCACCACAGACAAGAGCATTACTTCAGAGGCATATGTCATTAGTTCCACCTATTTAATCAGTAATTTTCAAGTTATAGAGTAATGGGAATTGATCTGAGACTTTTCAAAACTTTGGAAAGAAATACTGCATAAATACTATAGAGATTTGAGGGACAAGATCATGTAAATTCAAACAATGTTTTAGTGTTATAATTCTCCATTAAAAGCCTTATTTTTATGTACAAGTGGATACAGGAGCCTTAACTGCTTCATTCTCAGAAAAATTGGTCTATTAAAACCTCAGTTTTAAAGCAATGGCAAGTAAGTTTTAAGTATTCTTTTAGATAGGAAGTAAACAACATTATTCAGGCAATGGCTGTGATCCAGAAATATCACAATTGCTATTTTAGTCTAGTTTAGGAAAAATTATCTCCTCAAGGTTCCTTAAAATACCACATTATGATAATTGACTACAAAATGCAAGTGTAATGTGATACAGTAGCTCTTCCTCATTGATGTTATCTTTATTTCAATTATGTAAATAGGTTTGTATAAAGAAGAGAATGGTTGACTTAAAATCAGCTAGTAATCATCATGTCTCTAATGTTTGTAAGCTGCCTAGAGTCACCTCTAGGTGAGATGAGAGGCTTATACGTTGAATAATACATTTTTAAAAAGTCTGAGTGGATACATATATACAATTTTCCAAGTCCAACCTTTTAACTAAGTCTTCCCAAACCTGCTATAAACTAGATATTGTTGTGTCCAATTTCCTTCAGCCTCAGGGATCCAAACACATTATGATTAGGGGAAATGGTAGTTGCTTTCCTCAATTGGAGGATAGCAGGATTTCTTGCTATGGCTACTTTTAAAAGTGGCTAAATCTAAGCCTTTGAAGATCTTCTATATACATTTTGGGAGGGGGCGTTAAAACATATTCTGGGACAAAATGGACATTTTGGACATCATCCAGGATAGCTATGGATGTCCTGGCATGCACAAGGCTGTATCACAGATTTTAATGCAACCAATATGTCTGAAAAAATGTTTTCTAAGATCTTCCTTTTCCTTTTCTTTACAAAACTACTAAATTGCAATTTTGGAATTAGATTACAAAGCAGTACAGGAGGAAAGAATAAACACATTCCTTTCAAAACAACTTTGTTAACTTTAAAATATCTCTCTGGCTATATGATTGTCTAGGGATCTCTGTATTTTTGTTTTTATACATGCAATTATCTGTTTATATGGAAACCTAAACAATAGAACTCCTATAGCCCATCTATTCTGTTGTATGGCTGTGATAAAATCATAAAGTTCAGGTACTATCCCAAAGATTTAAAACAGTAATTTGTTGTAAAGAAATACACTCTCCCCACTAAAATATGGGGATAATATTAACAAGTTGTAATACCTATTAGCCAGTGGACAGCCACAAAATGGGCACCAGTAGAAAATAATAGCTGCAAGGCATGAGGTAATGATTCCACTGCCCCTGGGTGAACTGTTAGTTCAGAAACCAGAAGTTATGATTATAAAGGGTTTCCTGAGTATGAAATGTAATGCTTCCTAACAGCAGGCATGTTTGCTTACAGAAATCTGGCTCTATGCCAGAAAAGAAGGGAAAAGTCCCATCTGGTTTATTTTCCTTAGATGCTGGGGGTGGAGGAAGGCACATAGTTTGCAGATGATGCCATGATAGCAACAAATTATGCCCTCTGGGCCCTTGAGGAGTTTACAACTTGTTCCCTATTTATTGATCCTGGAACTGGTTTTTTGAAAGAAAGGTATTCTTCAAACCCATCATTGTAGTGTACTCTTATTCCCAACAACATAAAACAATTCAGTTGCAGGTTATGAAGACTGTCTTGCATTTTCCTAAGGTTCTACCTTCCAGATATAGTAAAACTGAATATCCTGGAGTGGTCATTGGACAGGGTTGCTGAAAATTACAGGCTTAAAACATCTGGAAGCCATCTGATTTAGGAATTATGCACAAAATTCCATTCAGTATGAGCCCAAGAGTATTTCCTCAGAAAGTCTCAGTTGTTTTAGTAAATAGGTTATAATAAGCGATTACTCAGAAGTAATTCTATTATGGTACTTTTTCTCTCAACCTCTGCATTTTTTTTCATTGTTGAAGTGCTATACACCTCTGCCCTATCTTTAATCTGCCTCCATTTCTCTGTTTACATGGACAAGCAAATGAAGGTATGTCCCTTCTGGATGCTTTAAGCAAAATAGCATTGATTCAACTAGCTTTGTTTTCCTCTACATGTCAACAGCTGATGGAAAATTGCACCAGGGATTCAAGAATGGGGTATGAAATTGACCAACATGCAAAGCCTGCCAAAGCCCATCTTCTGGAGATAATTCTTTTCTAGCCCAGTGTTTCTCAACCTTTTCAAACTGAAGATAATGTGGACTTCAATTCCCATAATTCCTCAGCCAGCAAAGCTCTAGCCAATTGCTTTTCAGAGTAGATGTAGTTAAGTCTGGAAGGTAACTGCCTGCATACTTAAACTCTCTGGCTGGGGAGCTATCAAAAAGCAGGAAAAGCTACAGGGAAGGAGACAAAAGGAAAAACAGAAGAGTAGCTGACCAGGCCCCAAAGCAAAGGGGACAGATGAGCTTAGATTTGCTTTAAGTGATCAATAGTACCAGATTGATCTACCCTCTATTAGTCATCTAATAATAGCCTTAATAATACTTGGGCTTATCTAACCTATAGACTGAGGGCAAGATGAAAGCAATTTCAAGGGGAGAAGCCCTCCCCAAAGAAATATTGCTGTGCTACAGAAATAAGTTTATATCATCATTATTCAATGCATGAAGTCTTGCAAACAAAATGCCAGAATTTCTTCTTTTACTAAATACAGCTCAATTTGACATTTTATTTGTCTGCGAAACGTGGTTAAACAAATCCTTTCCTGACTTCATTACCACTACAAGTGATTACTGTGTCCATTGGTCTGACCATGAAATCCAAAGAGGAGGTGGTGTTGCTATTTTCTATAAAAAGTCCCTGGATCTGAAAAATATTCAAGTAACACAAGAGCTTTTTCTTCCTGAGACCATTATCTGTGATCTATCACTAAATACCACAATTCGCTTCCTATTAGTTACAGAGCCCCTGATTATCACCTTGATCATGCGAGCAAACTATCTACATTACTAACATGGGCAGCCTCATGCCCACATCCCATTATCTTTCTTGGTGACCTCAATTTACCGCTTATTAATTGGACCCTAAATGAGTGCTCAACTGAAACAATACATACAACCCTGTATAATGCCATCACTACTTTACGACTTGATCAATTGGTAACTATCAACACTAGATTCAACAACTGCCTTGATCTAATCTTCTGCAACAGTTTAAACACAATTTATAACCTTCATCTCAAAGAATTTTTTTCCAACAGTGACCACACATGATTGACTTTTGTCTAAATTTACATCCATACAAAGAATCTCATAATAGGACTCCTAAATACAACTTCAAAAAAGCAAACTACAAACTCATAGCTGCCAATCTCTCATCTCTAGATTGGCAAATTCTATTCAATGACTGCAACACTACAGATGACTATTAGAACACTTTTCTACTTGAAGTTCAAAGAGTCATTAATCTATATGTACCTTTAGTAACATCCAAAGCCAAAAAGAACAAATTACCCATATCAATAAGGAAACTCCAGTCCAAAAAAAAAAATCCCTTTGGTGGAAAAATAAAATTGGCTATGTAGCTAACTTCAAAAACCAATATAAAACCTTATGCCACCAAATAAAAACAGAATGTACCAATTACCATTGCAAACAGGAGAAAGCTGTTACACACGAAATCCAATTGTGCATTCTATAATTTCATAAACACTAAACTCAAAGACTCAAAAACCACCCCACCTCTAAAACGGCAAAATGGTGAAGATTGTAATGATGATGCCATTAAGGCTAATCTCTTCAACAGTTTTTTCAGTTCAGTCTTTGTCAACAGCAATGGCATCTCCCCTTCATTGCAACCAATTTCAATGATCTAATCCACATCGATTTTACTGAAGATACCGTCAAAAGGGCACTACACAAACTAAAGCCATGTCTATCTATTGGTCCTGATAGAATATGTGCCTGCTTTCTTAAAAAGCTCTCCTCCGCCGCTCTAAGCACCATCTATGAAGTATCTTTTAGAATGGGCTCCTTGCCTGACATATGGTCATTAGCAACAGTCATACCTATCTTCAAAAAATGGTGACCCCGGCCTTGTTGAGAATTATAGACCAATCTCCCTTTGATATATCACCTGTAAAGTCATGGAATCCATCATAAACCAATCCATCACCCTCCACTTAGTGTCAAAAAACATACTCTCTGATAAGCAATTTGGTTTCAAGAAAAATTTGTCATGTAATCTGCAACTCATATGCTGAGTCTAGCACACCAGCATGCCTACCGTCCCTGTCCTACTGTCCCCATTTATATGTAATCATATTATGTGTTTATGGCTGTGTTTTGCCTATTTATATCCATTTATTTGTGCCTTTTTTTTCATGTGTCCATGTCTATATCTATACTGATACTTGTTTCCTTGTATTTGTTAAACAATTAATTAATTAATTAATTAATTAGATGCTAGCAATAGAATGTTATCAATCCATGATTTATTTATATCATTACTTTCATTTTTATGCAAGTAGTCTAAACCCAAGGTTTACAAAATACTGAAAGTTAAATATTCTAATCAAGGAAGGCAGCTTAGGTACAGTTATTGGGAGTGGAAGGTAAACAGAAGTATGGATTGTGTAAATAAATCTAGCATAGTTGGAAAGATGCTTTACAGTGAAATATACTTATGAAAAAGAGATAAGTGTACTTCAACTCCATCCAAAAAGGATATGATTTATATATCTCCATGTGGGTAAAAATGGTCTGAGGCTATGGTTTGGGAAAATTTACTTAAATCACCAAATTTGGTTTTCAAGTTGGAATTTTCTTTAAATAGTTATATGAAAATTGGCTACCTTTTGAATATTTAAACTATGTTTTCAACATATTTGATCTGTCTATTTGTGAATAAATTTGAGTATTTAAAAGCACACCAAAATCTCCATTGATTCCATTCCAAAGAAATCAAGTCAAATCTGGTAAGTACTGCAGCCTTCCAAAATAAATTAGCTTAAAAGTTACCTCCAACAACTGAAAGGAAAACTGAGCATGCTCATTTGCCAAAGTCTGTTTCAGAAAATCAGTCCAATCAAGATGGCTTCATTGGAGCATACAATGAAGCCATACATCCTAAAAAAAGGCAAGACAGTATATCAACATATCCCATGGTATCTGCAGTAGTACTTTCTTTACATTCTTTTAATATAACTAAAATAGGTAAAGTGTCAGCTGCATATTTATTTGCAGCAATGCTGTTGAACCCCTTTTGGATAGTAAAGAAAAACTGGCAGACATTTTCTCAACAAGCAATTCAGACCAAAGACTTTTTATGACTATGTGTACCACAAGCTCTCAAAATTTTAAATCATTTGAAAACTTGCTTAGCCCTAAGCATTCATCACACATCATTGTTTGCTTATAGCCCAGAAATGTTATCCGTTATATGTGTACAGAGTCTCAGGAACAGGTTGGAAAGACAAATATGACTCAGTGCTTCTGAAGTGAAATATTGAGCAAAATGTAGTATGGGAAAAACAGAATGCAGGGCACACGCCTAGTTATTTACCAGTAAAAAGTAGCCATTCTCCTCCACTGGATGCTGCTCTCCTTTTTTAAACAAAATTCTTGTGGGTCATTTGTGGATTCTGGCCAGCAATGTGCACATAGGAAACCTTTTTTTCTCCAGTGGACAGGAAGAAGAAAGGGAATAGATTGGACATTTTTTAGCTGCTGCTCTGAAGCTCTGGATGAACTAAGAGAATTAAAAAAAACTAGTTTGTATAATTAATTTCTCGTAGCCTCAAGGTGATTTCTTCTTCAGAGAAGATCCTTCTCTGTGGGGGTCCCCACTCTTTGGAACGAACTCCCCCCTGGTTTACGCCAAATACCTGACCTTCGGACTTTTCGCCGCGAACTGAAAACATATCTGTTTGTTCGTGCGGGGCTTTCTTAAATTGTTTAGTTCTGACATTTAAATTTCTCTTTGGTTTTAATTGGGGTTTTTTAGATTCTTAATTATTTTAAATTCGGCCATATTGTATAATAAGTTTTTTAACTGTATTTTAACTGTATATTGTTTTGCTTTTTATTCTGGCTGTACACCGCCCTGAGTCCTTCGGGAGAAGGGCGGTTTATAAATCTAATAAATAAATAAATAAAATAAATAAAATTTCTCAATGTGGTTTCTGAAACAAATTCAGTTTTAGGAACAGTTGATGGTCAGAGAAGAACAATCTGAATAAAAGTTGGGAGTTATCTTCTTTGTAGACTGACCACAAAGGAACTTTGTTGACTCCAAGAATGTGGTTTTTAAAAATAGCCACACAAAAAATTGAGCTGCCAGTTTTTCTGTACATGTTGACAGAATGATCCCTTGTAAATGTTGACAGAATGATCCCTTGTAAATGCTGCATGACTAACAACATAGTCCTTAACTTTCACGTGTTATTTGGGACATTTTTGAATGATTTCCTAAGCAGGTGTTTCCTTCATCTTTAAAGCAGGAAGACATGTGACGGATTTAAACATATGAAGCTTATTTCTATGCTTTTGTTAAGTTCAGGCAGTTTGCTGGCTTTTAGAAACCCCACTGGGAATGAAATTTATCAGAACAGTTCCTTGAATCAGTAATTCCTTTGTGTTTGTGCCACTGCCCTTCAGTGCTTTATCACAGCCTACACCAACTCAAAACTTTCAGATGTGATGGGTACAGCTGAGTGGGAGAGTGGGAGTTGCAGTACTACATCTTTTAAAGATGACAGATTGGTGAAGGCTATTTTATTTTGGTGCATTATTGTAATACATATTTGTGATGTCTACTCACACCTACTCTTTTCCTCAGGCAGCAATAACGGCAGTAGTTTACCACTGTTCCTTGACTTCTATCAGATATGATCACTTTCTTCAAATAGGTGCATTTAGAATAGAAGAGAATAACAGAGTTGGAAGGGACCTTAGAGGTCTTCTAGTCCAACCCCTGCTTAAGCAGGAAACCCTACACCAGGGGTGAAATCTAAAAATTTTGTCTACCGGTTCCATGGGCATGGCTTAATTGGTGGGCATGGCTTGGTGGTCAGGTGACTGGGTGGGTTTGGCCAATAACAATAAATAATAAAAATAATAAACAAAGTACACAAAACAATAAGAGATACCAAAAATCAACTTTCACACTTCACACACATACAACACAACACAACACAACTGACTCACACATAATGTAAAAGCAGCTGTACTTCACCCAAAATCGCCCCTGTAACAAGCAGGAACCTCACACAACCACAAAAAGCTGAAAAACCAACTTTCACACTTTACACACACACACAACACAACACAATTGACTTTCTCACACACACACAAAATGCTACATACAGCTTTGTGAGATTTTGTGTGTTTGTGTAGTTAGAGTGAAACACTACAGAAACACACCAAATCTCAGAAAGCTGCACAAATATTTTATTTTATTATTTTATTTTATTTATATTTTTTAGATAAAAGTAGCTAAATTTAAAACTTCCTTAACTTTAAATTGCTGTCTAAAAAAAAATCCTTTAAAAAACCCCAATTAACTATTTTTTAATGCTCCCCCCCCACCCAGTTACTTACCCAATTGGAGGCAGGCAGACTGAGTTGCTCACGGATGAGATGGATTGCAGGCAGGCAGATTCAGTTGCTAGCTGATGCAATTGATTGCAGCAGCTGAAGCAAGGCTTAGGGAGCCCGAAAGAAGCAGCAAGTAGGCAAGTGGGGGCAGGGCAATTGCATGGGCATGGGCGGGGGCTGTTGTAAGCGGTTGTAAAAAACTGATCTTAAAAGCCTGTGATGATGTGTGAACTCAGATGGGATCGCCAGAGGAAAAAAAGCTTTTAAAGTGCTCCTCTGATGATCCCAGCTGAAGTTGCCTGATCACCAGAATCTTTTAAAAGGATTTTTTAAACAACCTCGTCAGCCGAAGAGCTTGTAGAAAAAATGCTTTTTAAAAGTTCTGGTGATCAGGCAACTCAGCTGGGATTGCCAGAGGAACCTTTTAAAAGCTTTTTTTTTACAACCTCTTCAGCCGAAGGTTGTTTAAAAAGAAGTTTTTAAAGAGTTCTGACGATCCAAGCTGAGCCGCTCGATCATCAAAGGCTTTTTTTTTATTTTTAAAAGTACTTTTTTGGCTGAAGAAAAAATGCTTTTAAAAGTTAAAAAAAAACACCTCTGATGATCACACGGCTCAGCTGGGGCAGTGGTGGGTTGCTACCGATTCTCACCGATTCGGTAGAATTGATAGCGGTAAATTGGGGAAGGTCGCAGAACCAGTAGTAATGGCTGGCTGGCCATGCCCCCAAACCGGTCGCCACACCGCCCAGTCACTTTCTTTTCCTCCCCACCACCCGGGCGGCTTTCCTGCCTAAGCTGCCTTCCCATGTGTTGCCTGCCCTGCACCCCAACTGAGCTGCCACTTCCTGCCTACAGGTAAGTTGCGCTAGGCCCGCCCCCCCAGAGCTTTCTGTGCCCCCCCCCACTAGGCTCATGACCTTACCATCACCCGCCCCTTCCAGTTCCCCCCCCCGTGCCCCGTTTTGGCTCCCAGGAGCTGCAGGGAGGCTTGCTAAGCCCAAAACAGGGCATGGGTGGGATGCGGCAACCCTGCCCCTGTGCCCTGTTTTGGCTCCCAGGGACTGCAGAGAGGCTTGCTAAGCCAAAAATGCCAAAAACGAGGCCCGGGGGGGTGCAGTGCCCTCTCATGCTTCATTTTGGCTCCCAGGGGCTGCAGGGAGGCTTGCTAAGCCAAAAATGAGGTGCGGAGGTGTGTGCCTAGCAAGACTCCCTGCAGCCCCTTGGAAGCAAAAACAGGCGGGGGGGGGGCTTCAAGGGAGAAAGAAACAAAGAAATCCTCACTGTTTAGGGATCCCCATGTGAACTGAGCTTGAGCTGAGAGCTTATTGTAAGTACCTTCTAGCTATCTTTGCTCAGGCTAAGCTACAAAATGTTTCAAAACATCTGGCTTTTCTTCCTCCTACCAAAGACCTTCTGGGGTTCTTCACAGGAAAGGAGAAAAGCAAAGGGAGGGAGGAAGAAAGAAAGAGACAGAGAGACGACTTCCGGTGTCCAGCGGCAACGGACGTCTGGAGGCTTCTCCTGCCTCCAGTGCCCGAATCCGGCCGCCGCCGAGGCCCTCAGGGGCCAGGTGTTCCGAAAAGGACACCTGCCGCACGGACGGCTCGCCAGGGGTCTCCCAGCCGACATACAGGACTGTGGGGACCGATGCTGGCGCGTCCTAGGCTCGGCGGGGTTTGGAGGCCACGGGCCACGGCCATTACTTTGGTCGTCGCCTGGGCCGCTGTGCCCGGTGACACCGGGGCTTTGGATTTATAACTGCAGCAGCCTGGTGGTGAACAGGGAACGGAGAAGAATTGAGGAATGGAGAAGGGAAGGAGATATCGGTAAACGCGAGTGGAGTGCTCCGGAGTGCGGGGGGGTTTTTCTCCCCTGCGGTTGGAAGGAGCACGAGTCATTCTGGAGAGAGGAGAACTTAAAATAAGAAGATTACCGGTTTTGTGGAGCTCTGGAGAAGAGGTGATGGAGAAATTTAGGAGGGAGGGTTTGAGGCCCCCCCTCCCTCTGGGGAACAGTGGTGGCGTCCAGCTTCCGCCTTCACTATGTGAATCTTGATGACATCACCTCCCTTTCGGTTCCTTGTTGACTTACTCTACTCTGGACTCGTTGCTCCTGTGAGTGCCCCTGGTGGATCCGGAGGAAATTACAAGGATACTGTGCTTGCCTGAGGATTTTGTATTTTTTTTTCAAATGGCAAAGGTCAGAGACCAACTGCTGGAGAGATGGAGAATTTTGGAAAAGTTATCTAATATGGACAAGAAATTGGATGATTTGCAAAGAGGCCAAACGGAAATAAGAGTAGAAATTGTGACTATCCAAAAGGATTTAAAGGATACTCAACAAGTCTCAGCAGAAAACAAGCAGAAAGTGGAAGGTCTGGAGGGTGAGATGCGGGCAGTGCAGAAAAGAGAGGAGACGACAGGCAATGCTGTGCTTGGACTACAGATGGATAAAATGTCTTATTTCCTTAGGTTTCAAAATTTGGAAGAAGTGGACCAAGAAGATTTGAGAGATGTTGTGACTAAATTGTTGGGAGAATTTCTTGGGAGAGGTGTTGATTTCATGAATTGGGATGTGGATCGAGTTTATAGAGTTAACTCACAATATGCACGCACGCATGCAGTTCCCAGAGAGGTTCATGTCAAATTTGTGAGAAGAGGCGAGATGAAATTCTTAGAAAACATAGGAGTGGGGCACTGATTTACAGGGGCAGGAGATAGCCATTCTGAGGCAGATTCCCAGACAGGTACGTGAAATGAGAAAGAAATATTACTTTTTGTCAAGCAAATTGTACCAGAAGGGAGTGGGCTTCAGATGGCTGATGCCAGAGGGATTGATGATTTTCCGGGAGGGCATTACGAAAAAAATTAGTACAATTGCGGAGGCTACGGCCTACGTGGAGGAACACAAAGCCCTCCTGGAATCAGATGACCCAGGAATTGAAGAAGGGGAGGTTATAGACCATGGGGCGGAGGCGGCTGCCGCTGTTGCGGCCCTGGAGTTGGGTCAGGCTGAACCCAGAGTTCTGAGATCCAAAACTAGGAAGTGATAAAGATATTTGGGATTGTGTTGGTTTTCCTTATTCTCTTTTGTACGATATTCTGTTTATTCTTGACCCTTCTTTATTACGTATTTAAGATTTGTAAACTTAGCTACTTCGTGTCACCTGCTTGCCATATGGCTGTTGTATGTGTTAAAAAATTTGAGTAAAATTCTTATCTTGCATAAGAAAAATGAAAATTTACCATACCTGATATGTATTTGTATAAACCTTTTTTGACCAATAAAAACTTTTTGAATAAAAAAAAAAAAAAAAGAAAGAGACAGAGAGGGAAAGAGAAGGGGAGGGGGGAGGGAGGGAAGGATAAACCCTTTTACTCACACTTCATCCTCACTGTTTGGGGATCCCCACATGCACTGAGCTTGAGTTGAGAGCTTATTGTAAGTGGCTGCTAGCTATCCTTCTCAAGCTAAGCTAATCAATAGTGGAGCTCTAAGAATGCCAGATAATCAATGGGCATGTTCTGAGTTTCAAAACGTCTGGCTTTTCTTCCTTCTACCAAAGACCTTCTAGGGTTTTTCACAGAAAGGGAGAAAGAAGAGAGGGAGAAAAAAAGAGAGAGAGAGAGAGAAAGAAAAAGAAAAAGAAAAAGAGGAAAGAAGGGAGAGAGAGAGAGAGAGAGAGAGAGAGAACACAGGTATCTCTTAACAGAGGCTTGAACTTGCCTGAAATTAGATCAAGCCCTACATCACTTAACCCAATGTATTAGATTAAATCATTATTGAATTATTTTTGGTATATGTACTACATTCTCTTGTGTAATTTAGTTACAGTGTAAAACTAGTCCATTATGTCTCAAAATAAAAGGGAGAGCAAAAATCCAATTAGTGCCATGTAAATTTTGGAATCCGCAAAAACCTTTCCCATTGTATTTATTAAACAAATTTATATAGCTACCCAACTCATATGCAGTGACTTTATCATATTCTTGTTCCTTTCATGTAGTTCAATCTCCTTGCTACTCTATTTCCTTCACCAAAATTCTATTATAAATAATATTACCACACATTACAGCTCTAATTTTGTGTATTTGCGCCAGTAGTTTTCAGAAAAAGATTTATTCCTCTCTTACATAGTTATTTAAAAGTAGCTTCATATGTCAGTTTACTTTTACCATTAAAAATGTTTTGTTGCATTATATGACTGCAAAAGCCTTTTAGCAGTTTCATGTAACAGGAAATATCCAGTAACAATTTTGAAAGTAGTTGTCATAGTCACAAATACCCTCCCCCAAAAAAGCAGAGAAAGGGAGAGAAAGAGAGAAAGAAAGAAAAAGGAACGGGGGGAGAGAGAGAGAGAGAGAGAGAGAGAGAAAACTGTGCTATTATTTTTAATTGTTCCATTATTTATCATGTGCTAATATTTTACATTGTCCCTATACTTAGAGTGATTTTACTGCCTTTCTTTTGCCCAGGGCTACCATATATTTTTCAGGGATTTACATGCATTCAATATCTATAGTCCAAAGCATGTGTGTGTTTATTTTGTACATCAGTTTGTATAAGTCCATCTTAATATGCTATTTCTGGTATGTGTTGACTGAAATATTTCTGCACCTATATTGGTTCTTACTGTCAGGAAGTTTCTCCTTAGTTTTAGGTTGCTTCTCTCTTTGTTCAGTTTCCATCCATTGCTTCTTGTTTTGCCTTCTGGCGCTTTGGAAAACACATTTCCCCTACCCCTTCTTTCTGGCAGCCCCTTAAAAGCCTGTTGCCTATCATACTCTTGAGCAAAGCATATGAGCCATTTCCTCCTTTCGGTGGTCCATGAAAGTGCATCTATAGTATGTAGATAATAAAACTGAAAAAAGGTGAACAACATTTTTGCAGAACTATAGATATGTTGAGGCTGGGTGTGACAAGGAATGGCTGCGAGGGGAGGGGCCAGGAGAGGGACCCTTCGATGTGAGTGACATTGAGTTGGCATGTCCGCCCAGTCACATGATCATGAAGCCACTCCCACAAAATAAGCTGGTAGTAAAAAAATTTAGAACCCATCTCTGAGCTGGGGCAGGGGCCAGGGGCCAGGGATTTTTGCTACCAGTTCACTGAACTACCCACTGCCATCGCTACCAGATCGCGTGATCCAGTCCAAACTGGGAGCATTTCACCCCTGCCCTACATCACTTGAGACAAATGGTTATCCAACCTCTTCTTAAAAAGCTCCAGTGTTGAAGCATTCACAACTTCTGGAGGCAAGTTGTTCCACTGATTAATTGTTCCAACTCAGGAAATTTCTCCTTAGTTCTAAATTAGATCACCAATCTCTTTCCACTTATGACTGTATGACTGTAACTTTGTTGCTGGTAATCCTTATGATTTATATTGATATATTGACCATCATTTGTGTTGTAAATGTTGTACCTTGATGAAGGTATCTTTTCTTTTATGTACACTGAGAGCATATAGAATAGAATAGAATAGAATAGAATAGAATAGAATAGAATAGAATAGAATAGAATTTTACTGATTGGACACACAAGGAATTTGTCTTGGTGCATATGCTCTCAGTGTACATAAAAGAAAAGAAAAGATACATTCAGACAAATTCCTTGCACTTGGCCAATAAAAAATTCTATTCTATTCTATTCTATTAAGTTGCTTCTCTCCTTTCCACTCATTGCTTCTTGTCCTACCCTCAGGTGCTTTGGAGAATAGTTTCCCTCTTCTTTGTGGCATCCCCTGAGATATTGGAACACTGCTATCATGTCTCCCCTAGTCCTTCTTTTCTACTCTTTAATTAAACTAGTTTAATGAAAAGAAGGACTAAGCGAGACATGATAGCATTTAGTTTCTTATAGTATTCCACTTCTTCTTTCAAAGGACTATTTTTAAAAAATCACAAAGCAGCTGTTAGTTTAACAGAACAATAACAAGAATAAGAAATATTATTTAATGCTTTCGTTCCTAGAAATTTATATTCTCAAAATGTCACTCATTCCCATCCTAAATAAACCCATTTTTTCGTTCAACATTCAAAAAACACAGTTCCTTAGCGGTCAGAAATATACATTGAATTACATACAGTTGGTTAAGCTACTTTTTTATAATGACCAAGCAAAATGTTGATGTCATCGTACCCCTTATGGAAGATGCTCAGCATTTGGAAATATTGGCATATTTTCAGTGTTGCTGTACACACCTACTACCTACATTTACTTCAATTCTCAGCTGCCATGTATAGGAAATATGGGCAGCTAGTTTGTTCTACTGAGGCATCAGGCTAGAAACCAGAAGACTGGGAGTTCTAGTCCTGCTTTAGGCAGAAAAGCTGCCTGGTGACTTTGGGCCAATCAGTTCAATTTACCTCACAGGGTTGTTGTGAGAAAATATGAGAAGAAAGGAACATTAGGTATGTTTACTTCCTTGAGTTATTCCCAAAAATAATATAGATAATTCTCGACTTTTAACCATATATTTAATAACAATTCAAATTTACAAATTGGCAATGAAAAAAGTCACCTTTGACCAGTTATCACACTTATGACCATTGCAGCATCCCCACAATTACATGATCAAACTTTGGGTGCTTGGCAACGAGCAGGTATTTATGATGGAATTGTCATTTGACGTAAAGTCAATCAGTGAAGCCAGATTCGCTTAATGACTATATGATTTACCTAAAAATGGCAGTGATTTTCTTAACAACCATGGCAAAAAGGTCATAAAATGTGGCATGACTCATTTAATAACTTATTTACTTGAAATTTTGGGCTCAGTTATGGTCATAAGTCTGTAAGGTGGGTTAAAACAATCTTTAAAAAATGTAAGCTTGGACTAGCATCCCCTTTTCTTCTTCGCTTCATAGTAATAACGAGGGAAAAGAATAAGGATGTGGTGTGTTGTAACTTGTGCAACCAATTTCCGTGATGAACAGGATGTAAGAAATCTCTTAGATATCAAGAGGAGAAGTAGCATCCTTTTCAGTCCCTGATAATGGCATAACATCACAAATCAACTGCACATTTTCTGAAGATCATATTACTTAATTATATATGATACATATTCATTTTTCAAGAGAAACAAAAAGTTACCAGAGGAATAGTTCTCAGATGCCATCAGAATGTTTGCTACTTTTATTTTATAAAACACAGATGCTCCCTCATTTATGGACCATTCGGGGCAAAGAACATAACTATTTCTTTTACCAGATCTTTGTCCAGGTCTCCCTGACTAATTCTGAAAGATAATTTGTATACCGCCCTGAGTCCTTCGGGAGAAGGGCAGTATACAAATTAAAATATTATTATTATTATTATTAAAAGGAAATCCAAAAATCATAGTGACTCTGATAAAAATGTACACTTCTATCTGAAGGCCATACGGTAGATGGTTCAAAATATCCACATAACTAGCCCAACTCCAAAGATAATACTTTGCATCTCACTTTAATATCATCCCAGCTATGTTGTCAGATCACACTTGAAGTTTTATTAAACGCAAAGCAAACTCCTCCATACCCAGCCTTGCCCTCTTCTCCCACAAAACAGCAGGGTCACCAAATCAGCTTTGATTATATGTTTCCAACAGTTCCCTGAATACAATTTCAAAGATACATGTACTGAATATGAATTTGATTTTTAACTCATAGTTTCAGCCTTACAAGTCATGCTGAATCTGATCTCAGTTTATTGCAACAAAACACATCATTGAAGAGTATTAACAGAATGATTGGAAAGTGCCGTAAAATTCACTTCTTTCTCAGAATACTGCAAAATTGTCTTAAAAGGGTTTTAGGAATGTCTGGCTAATTGTGTGAAAATGAATTAAAACCATAAATGCCCATTTCTCTTTGTATACAAATAGGAGTGTTGTTATCTTTCTACTAATATGCTGAAAATAATGGCATCGCCACACTGATCTGTGTTTTCCCCTTTGGATTATATCTTACAACAGGGGAATCATTATTACCTAAACTAAGAAGCTTTTGACTCAAATATTTTATTTTATTGAAACCAATGATTCCTTAGCTCAGAATATGAACCCCTAATATTGTCCTGTAAAACAAAATTACTATTATGATCATGGATTTTAAATCAGAAAGGTATCTTTCTTTCTCTACTTCCATCCACACTGTGAAGAATTTATCTCACACAAGTTCATGCCAGAGTGGAAAATAAAAAGAAAGAGAACATTTTTTCAGTTGTTCCAAAATTTTGAATGTTATCATACCACAAATAATAATTATAAGTCAAGAGAAATACATTTTTCCAAGAGTATTGAATTTCCCAGGTACAAATTAGCATACTCAGTATGTGTCAAGAAACAGCATAAAGCTTTTCATAGATGAAATGCATAAAAAAGTCTGATCATATTTGCATAAAAGTAGCTTATAGTTGCTTATTGCAGGATTATGACAAAATAGGATAGCCTTCTTTGTACATTTTCTATTTTAAAAATGTCATGTGAAGTCAACCAAAATCCACAGCAAGCAATATAGGTCAATAGCTATTTCCTCAACTGGTGATAACCATAGAAAATGGAAGATTGTAACCTTGAATGTGAGAGGAATAAATGGTAAGGAGAATGAAAAGTACAAATGAAATGAGATAAAAATAGATATGTTGAAAAGCTGAAATAAAAAGGACAAAGATTGTAATAGATCTGGATAAGGGTAATCTGATCCTATAGTAATGGACACGTACAGAAAAATGAAAATGAAAGTTTAATTTTGAATAGGTTTAATTATGAAAGAGCTAAAATACACTGTCTCTGGACAGTGGTTAAATGATCTGGTATTAGATGATTTAGAAACAGAACCAATGTCATGGTCGGATCATTTTCTCCTTCGCCTAGACTTCCGAACCGCCATTCACCACCGCAGGGAGACGGAACCTATACGGTGGTTCCGTCCCAGGCGCCTGATGGACCCTGAGAGGTTCCAGACGGAGCTTGGGCCATTCCCTGAGGATCTGGCCCACGGCACGACTGAGGAACTGGTCGTGGCCTGGGAGCGGGCGGCGGGGCCCTGGACCGTGTCGCGCTTTGCGGCCTCTGACCCGGCGTAGATCTCGTCCGGCCCTTGGTTCTCCGAGGGGCTGAGGGAGATGAAACGCCGGAGAAGACGCCTAGAGAGCACCTGGAGGTCCAGTCGCTCGGTTGATCGGACACTAGTTAGGACCTATTCTAGGACCTACCTAGTGGCAATGAGGGAAGCGAGGCGCTCCTACGCCTCCACCCTCATTGCGTCGGCAGATAACCGCCCGGCCGCCCTGTTTCGGGTGACCCGCTCTCTCCTACATCAGGAGGTGCAGGATGACCCTTTGCAGGGACGAGCCGAGGAGTTTAGTGGTTATCTATACGATAAAATCGCTCAGCTGAGGGACGGTCTGGACCGAATTTGGGATGATCCAAGCGAGGGAGAGGAGGCACGTCTTGTTGAGCACATTTGGGATGAGTTTGACCCTGTGGCTCCCGAGGACGTGGACAGGTTGTTGGGGAGGCTTCACGGCACGACATGTTTACTGGACCCGTGCCCTTCCTGGCTGGTACTGGCCACTCAGGCGGTGACACGAGGCTGGCTCCAGAGGATTATCAACGCTTCTTTGTTGGATGGGGTTTTCCCTGCCGCCTTGAAAGAGGCGGTGGTGAGACCCCTCCTTAAGAAGCCCTCTTTGGACCCAGCTATTTTGGGTAATTATCGTCCAGTCTCCAACCTTCGCTTTGTTGCGAAGGTTGTAGAGAGTGCCGTGGCGCGACAGCTGCCCCAACACCTGGATGAAGATGTCTATCTAGACCCTGCCCCAACACCAGTGTTGTGACCCAGGTTCCTGGACCCAGACTCCTGGACTCGGATGATTCAGAAAATGAGGGAGAAGACCTGGCAAGCCCTGTTTCTCTTGAGCCCTCTCCCTCCCTGGCACCCACTCAAAGGGAGGAGGAGGGCCGCACGGCCTGATTCTCCCGGCCTTCTTCTGATTTGGCAACGCCCAAGAACAGTTTTGGAGTGACGCAAGATTACGAAGACTTGATCGACGTGCGCAGCAGCGGAAGAGTTGGGACAAAGCCAAGTCATAATTGTCATGCAGTGACATCTGCAGAGACTATAAATAGGAGGCGGGACTTCCTGGTTTTTTGTCTTGGACAAAGCAATGAATTTGGCGCGAGCTAACTGTTTCATGGAGGGAAGAATATATTCGTGAGTAATTCTGGCCTTATCTATAATTTCCTCGTTATCTCCAGAAACTTGGCAGGCCCGTGGGTAGACGTGGCCAGGACATGTATCTATGTAAATAAAAGGAAAAAAAAGGAAGGCCTCTGACGGACTCTTTGTTGGGAGTATTGGGGGAAGGGAAACAGAACAACCTGGATGAAGATGTCTATCTAGACCCGTTCCAGTCTGGCTTCCGACCTGGATACAGCACGGAGACAGCTTTGGTCGCATTGGTGGATGATCTCTGGAGGGCCAGGGACAGGGGATATTCCTCTGCCCTGGTCCTATTAGACCTCTCAGCGGCTTTCGATACCATCGATCATGGTATCCTGCTGCGCCGGTTGGGGGGATTGGGAGTGGGAGGCACCGTATATCGGTGGTCCCCCTCCTATCTCTCCGACCGGCCGCAGACGGTGTTGACAGGGGGGCAGAGGTCGACCGCGAGGGCCTCACTTGTGGGGTCCCACAGGGGTCGATTCTCTCGCCCCTGCTGTTCAACATCTACATGAAGCCGTTGGGTGAGATCATCAGTGGTTTCGGGGTGAGATACCAGCAGTACGCTGACGACACCCAGCTGTACTTTTCCACCCCGGACCACCCCAATGAAGTTGTCGAAGTGCTGTCCCGGTGTTTGGAAGCTGTACGGGTCTGGATGGGGAGAAACAGGCTCAAGCTTAATCCCTCCAAGACGGAGTGGCTGTGGATGCCGGCACCCCGATTCAGTCAGCTGCAGCCGCAGCTGGCTGTTGGAGGCGAGTTACTGGCCCCAAAGGATAGGGTGCGCAACTTGGGTGGCCTCCTGGATGGTCGGCTGTCGCTTGAAGACCCTTTGACGGCCGCTCCAGGAGGGCCTTCCACCAGGTTCGCCTGGTTCGCAGTTGCGCCTTCCTTGATCGGGATGCCTTATGCACAGTCACTCATGCGCTCGTTACCTCTCGCTTGGATTACTGTAATGCTCTCTACATGGGGCTCCCCTTGAAGTGCACTCGGAGGCTTCAGTTAGTCCAGAATGCAGCTGCGCGGGTTATAGAGGGAGCTACGCGTAGCTCCCATGTAACACCGCTCCTGCGCAGACTGCACTGGCTGCCTGTGGCCTTCCGGGTGCACTTTAAGGTGTTGGTTATGACCTTTAAATTGCTCCATGGCTTAGGACCTGGGTACTTACGGGACCGCCTGCTGTTACCACACGCCTCCCACCGACCCGTACGCTCCCATAGAGAGGGACTTCTCAGGGTGCCGTCCGCCAAACAATGTCGGCTGGTGGCCCCCAGGGGAAGGGCCTTCTCTGTGGGGGCTCCCACACTCTGGAACGAGCTTCCCCCGGGTTTACGCCAAATACCTGACCTTCGGACATTTCGTCGCGAACTCAAGACTCATCTTTTTATCCGCGCGGGGCTGGCTTAAATTGGGATTTTAATGTCAAATTTATTAATTTTAAACGGGGTTTTTTAGTATGGTAAATTTTAATCACTGGGCTAATTTAAATAAGTTTTTTAAATCGTATTTTAAACTTGTATATTGTATTGTCGGTTTTATTATGCCTGTACACCGCCCTGAGTCCTTCGGGAGTCCTTCGGGAGAAGGGCGGTATAAAAATCAAATCAAATAAATAAATAAATAATAAATAAATAAATAAAATACATGTCAGAAATTCTGAAATAATCTATTAAGATTGTTGTAACTGCATATGAAAGTAGAAATCCATAAATTGGTAATAATTGCATGTTATGCTCCAGTCGTAGTATAAAAGAAACCGATACGAGTTTGGGGGCTAATTGTACAACATTTTAATGAATTTAATTGACAGAAGACTGTATTTTGCTCAGTGGATGAATAGATTGATGGGAACTAGTTGGAGAGTGCAGTTTTTTAGGGGGTTTTGGAGAATTGTTGCTATTTGGTGAATATCTGTTTAGATGAACAGATAAATATCTGTTTGCATTCATGGTTTAGGCACAAACATGTTCATATGTAAACATGTTATTATAAACATATTAATATAAACATATGTTAAGAAATTAATATAAACCTAAAAGTATAATTGGTTTAGTAGTCTATTATGAAAAATGGAAATAATTAATGACAGTAGAAAGCTGATTAGAAAGCTGGTCCTGAATGTAGGGCAGATCATTCTTTGGTATGTATTGAGTCAATCTTTGAGAAAAATGAAAACGATAAGAAGTGAAAGAAATTAGACAAAAAAATAGAATGACTACAGGAAGAAAAGGTACAATTCTTTATGATCCTATTAGAAAATAGTTTGATCTTCCAACAAAATGAACAGATAATAGACCTAAGGGTATAAAAAAAGTAAGGAAAAGGTAGTATGGAAAAGACTGAAAGGAATTATGTTTCAAAGTGAAACATATGTTTCGGGAGAAGGGCGGTATACAAATTTAAATAATAAATAAATAAATAAATAAAAGTGCTTCAGAAGTTCATGGAGTCACACTAATGGGAAGTAAGAAAAAAAGATGCATGATAAAATTATGAAGTGAAACAGGCTACATGTGAGAAAAATGCATAGAGAAGGGTAATTGCAAAAAATGAGGAACAAAATTACAAACTGTGCAGCATCTACAGAGAGAATGTGGTATCCTTGAAATAAAGTATGCATGAGAATAAATGGAATGCCCAGTGAGTCATTCAGTATTGAACAGTGAGTAAGTAGAAATAGTAGTAGTATTGTACTGTAGTACTGTAAATTAATTTATAGTTATTGAGCATACAGTTAGATATAGCATGTAAAAATATAACAGAAACAACTTAGAAACATAAAAGTAACTAAAAACAAACAAGTATGAGAACCACTAAGTGGGAAGACAAAGTTATATTAATCAAATAACGTAGTGTAAATAAATTAATTCAGGCTTTATGAGTTTTTGCTTCATAAAGGTCTTGGAGTCTAGGCACTGAATGAAAATATATGTGTATAATAGTGTGAAGTTATAGTTAGTTATATAAAGAGAAACACTGAGAGGTATTACAGTACTTAAGAATGTGTATGCTGGTTTACAAAATATAAGAGATGAATAAATGTGTATTCAAGTGAGTTTTATAACAGTAAGTATAAGATGGTGTGTTCACAGAGAGAGAAATAAATGAAGATCAAATTGCAAAACATATGTATGATGGAACAGTAAACGCATCAAGAAGAAAGAAAAATCGAATCGATGAGTCCTGAAAAGAAAAAAAGAAGTATAAAAGAACAAAATATGGTATGAATGGATATGATGGAAATAAGGATGGTTTGGGAAGTTAGAAAGATATGGAAGAGCATAGAAAATGGTGTTGGTTAAAACAAGTTTTAGCTAAGTTTTCTTTTTATCATTTCATGTGTTTAATGCATGCAAACAAATCTGAGCAAATAGTTTTGTCTATAAATTATGTAGCAAAATGGTCACATTGCTTTTTGTTTGTTTGCTTGTTTTTCCATATCCAATTAGCAGTGTAAAAATGTAAATAAAATGAAGAAAAGAAAGAGAAGGGAGGAGAGAGGAATTAGATTATGGCATTTTTTTCCAGGCCTTACTTCTTCCACCTAACCTATTACAATCTGTTTTACATTATGTTTGAAGATAACCCAGAAGTTGAGCTGGTGCAAAATACATCTGCCATCCTGCCAGTAAGTATTGACTAGTTCACTAGTTCAGCACAATAATATATATATTGCAAGAGCTACACAGTTGACAGTGTTTTCAAGCCCAGTTCAAGGTGCTGGTTATCATCTATCAAATCATTTAATGTTACACATGAAACCAAAGGTCTGAGTTCAAATCTTAGACAATCCTCACTCATTGCCCTTGGCAACACACTTCAAAGGAAAGCAAGATTCTTATCGAAAGGCATAGATAAAATGGTTACAGTATGTCAGTAACAGGGTTGCTTTCATTTAGAATCCAATTTCTTTCCCAGGATAACAAGGGAAAGACTTTTACTCAAAAGTTCTTATGAACTCATGACTGATAAGAGGAATGTCCTGTCAGTCAGAATGTGAATCTCTCTCAGTCTCTGAATTCAGTCATGAATTTGCTATTACAAACCAGGAATACATAGCAGTCATGCATTTATTCAAGCAAAAGTAAGAATTTTTCTATGATCAGATGTTCCTTTTGAAAAAGGACCCATTGTTTCATGGTTTAGAGTTGCAAGAGGGTCAATTAGCTCAACCACTTATTTCCATTTTATTTTCCTGGAAAAGTTAGAGTTGTTCCTCAGAATTTTGCCATCAGACTTTTGTAGTTCTTCTCTGAAGGGGATCAAAAATATAGCTCCTTGTGCTAATGCCACTGTAGTGGCAAAAAGAACAAAGAGAAATTGAAGGGCTACCACACATTGTTCCTTTCATACTGAGTCAGGAAGTTTACTGGAATCAATCCAATTTCTATAAATTCTCAACCTTGCATGAGAAATAGCCATTCTTAAAGAGGAGTTGAATTGCAGAGATACACTGCCAAAGAGATAGGTGGGTATTTATTGTAGATATTAAGTCACCAGCTTGTCCTGCTACCTTTCAGGAAAGTAGTACTGCATTTTGGGAGGAAAAAATCTAGGCTATAGTAGTTGCTAGGAAACTACAGGATGGACTTCCAAATTATACTCAAAGCATAATACAGTTTTCTGCTAGTCTGAATTTGGCAAATGGTCATATCATACCAAATCCTGCAAACAGAAAAAGGATATATATATATACTCTATGGAACTAAGAGCCCAATTATACTAGGAATGGATGACATTTTTTCTTTCTATTTTTGTGGCTGTCTTATCTCAGAAAGGGCTGTCTTATCTCACACAGGCACACACACAGAGGAGGCTGGGATCCTGTTTTACACATAGGATATTTAATATACCTCCTCCATGCTCAAAAAGTTATCTAGATTTCAGATTTTCAGAATTTGTTTTGTGTGACTAGCTAAGAAATACCCTTACAATGAAAAGTTGTGACTCCAGGAATGTATTCTGAATACAAGACATCAAAATAATTCATAATTCATTATTTGACTCAAAAATATTCCTACCTACCATAAGCTTTCTTCTGCAAAGAAATTACAATGTTGTTTTTTTCATTAGTGATCAGTTATGACCGACCTGTTGTTATTCTTGTTGTTTTAATTTAGTGTTACACTAAATTCCAAGCTGATTTGATTCATTTTCCAAGTCAAATTCCTATACCACAAGGCTTTCTTAAAACAAGTTTATCTCATTTATGCTTGAGCAATAAATGCTGTTAAGAGCTACAGCATGCTAAATAAAAATGGATGAAGCCCTATTTAGCATTTGAAGAACCGTAGTCAACTGAATTTCTAAGCAACAGAGACCATAGCAACCACATCTCCACAAAGTACTACAATATGTGAAATGCTACTGTTCATATAGCATACACATTGTGCATCTTAGGTAGATAAAGGAGCTTTCAAAGACACAAAACTATTTTCCTAATCTTGGATGAGACATTAAGAAGTAATTTGTTTAGCAATCATTAAACTGAAGCCTGTTCCAAAGCCTGAAAGGACTGTTCCAAAGATCTATAATTTCAATAATTTTCTTGCAGAACCAGGGAATTTCAGTGGTATTTTCTGGTGCTTTTCTGCTAAAAAAAATCCAGGTCTCTTATTTACTAACCAGGAACAATGTTTATAGTTTTGTAGTTTCAATTTAGCAGATGACAGCACTGGCTGCTTTTCTCACAATTTTGAAATTAAGCTGCTCAATCAGTTAGTACTTGGATAGAAGATCATCAAGATTTTCCAGAAATATATTTGAGGAGTCAAAGTAAACTCTAGAGAAAAAAAATTGTGAAACATGCCCATACTCTTATCAAGAAAAATTATTATTGAATATTATTATTACATTCAATTGTATCTGATTTTCAGAGATTGCCTGGACACATCCCTGCTGTTTTCTTGGCAAGGTTTTTCAGAAAGTGGTTTGCATTGCTCTTTTCTAGGACTGAAAGTATGTTGCTAGTTTTCTTGTGCCTAAAGTTGGGACTAGAACTCAGTCTCCCACTTTCTAGATTGATGCCTGAACCATTATACAAAACTGACTCTATCCAAGTAATTACAAGGTGTGAAATTCAATTTGAAGATGTCTTTAGCTTTAAAAGGAGTATTATTAAAACTGTTGCTTTTCATCTCCCAGTATAAATTGGTAAACAACACTGAATCCTGCAAGAGTGGATGGCCAATCAATAAAGGTTTTATGGAACCTGATGAATTTGTGAATGTTCTTAAGTAGTTTCCAGGCAGTGTGGCTAGCAGTCTTGTCAAAACTCCAGCCTTACTTTAAAGAGAAGTCAGAAAGAACAAACAAACAACAGTAATGACTCAGTCTGTACTCCCATACTGCAAAACCTGCCAGGCTCCATGGTTTAACAATAAATTGAGGGAAACGTCTCCATTACTGATAGAAAAGCATCCAGCAGATCTATTTCAAAATGTATTAGTTATTTGTATGTACCTGATGGCAGAAATACAAAACCTAAAAAATAATGCTAGAGTGTACCTTTGGAGAACAAATTTTCTGTCATACATTCTAAATTAAAAGATGCTTTTGCCTGCAATCTTCATGTTCCAAGAACTGTATTTGTGGATGTATCAATTAATGCAATTTACGATATTGATAGGATACCCAAAAGGACTCAATCAGGTTTCTTTTATTTGACACTTGCCCCAAATAAATGTTCAAGTAGCTCAGTATCCAATTAATGTGAATTACACACATATATTTAGTCATTACTTGAAATGTTGCAATATTCTATTTAATAGTGGTGGGGGATCTAATATCTTGTATACATCTTATTTGCAACTTTCTCAAAATATTAGGAGTGTAAGAACCCACCAGTAGATTTCAAGAATCTGAAACGGAACTTCACTGATTCATTCTGAAAATTAGACATTCAGCTGTTTCTTCTAAAACAGTTAGAATTAAATCTGTGGCCTGGGTACAGAGATTCCTTAAAATGGACTCATTTGTCCATTGACTGAATGAGTGGGGGGAGGCAGCAGAAACACAGAAAGGTAACTGATAGAATTTTCTGACTTTTATAGAGGAACTAGACTAGAGTGTAATGACAAAGCATGCTAACTCTCACTGAAATCGGTCTCAGGTTTTTTGAGCCATATCCATTCAGGTTTGTTCTTCTATTGATTAATTAATTCATTTCAGCAGAAATATATAGGAAATGTAGAGTATTAAGAAGAGGCAATGTATTTCCCCTTCAATGAAAGTAATGTAGGAGGTTTGGGGGGGGGGAGTTTCCATTTATGCAATGAACCAGTTCATACAATGATCCAACTGATGAGCTATTTTATTTGGCTGTTATTGTGCAATTCTATCCATACCTGCACAGAAATAAATACTATAAACTTTATGGATAGCTATGGGGCTTGTCCCATGTAAGTATGTATAACAGAGATGAGCAATCTACATTCTGTCATTTCAAACCACCTTTTAAGGTTCTCAAATTTCACTAGATCTCCAATCATTCATTGCCAATCATCCTTCCCCAATCATATTGCCAAAATTGGTAGCAAAATGCTGAATAACAGTGGTATAATTTTCTGTCATTTCAAGATTATCTCAATATTGTAAGCCTTAAAATAGGCTTACAATGCTAGCTTGTTACTTACATCACTCCCAACAAGAAGTAGAATATGAGGAAGAACAGATCACAGTTCCACCCATTTTTATGATGCAACATTATCCATTTCTGTGATGCGTCTTCTATTGCTGAAGCTCTTGAAGATGAAAATTATACCAAAAAGTTGACCTTGGTTGGAGAAAGATGGCAGGGATTTCAGGCTTATTTATCTAGATACTACTATCATGATTGTGTCAGAAGTAGTCAAGGCGCTTCTGGGTTGAATTTTTAGCTGAAGACATCACCATTGCCAAGGAGATGCCCAAGGGAGCTTCTTTCATGTCCTTAGTATTTTCCCACCGATGTGGTTCCTATTTATCTACTTATATTTGCATGCTTTTGAACTGATGGATGCTTATTTCTAAGGAGGTATGGAAGCACTAGGGTTTCTGCTTTCTCACATAACCCCCATCCCCCACATAAATGCATAAGCAGTAAACATAATTCCATAAAACCAAAGTCCCCCGATTTGGTTTGGTTTTTTTACTTATAGTCAGGATCATAATTGTTCCAAAATGCTTTGAAAACTGGAAGCTTAAATACTGAAATGCAAATGGAAATTTACATGCAGCAGAATTTTAATAACAGGCTCTGCTGTTCTTGCCTGAATAACTTAATTGTAGATTTTTTTTTCTGCGGTATTGTATGAATTCTGTTTAGATCAGAGGCAATGCAGCACATCAATGCAGCTGACATTAGTATACGATTACCTTAAAATATCACATTAGTCTTCATTCTCCCCTATTGTGAAACATTCATAGATGTTGTTATAATTCCTGCTCTTTGTAAATACACTGTTAGAATTGCCACATGCAATATCTTCTGGAAATATATTTCTATAATGTAATAGGAAAGTCCTGTTCATATTCTTTAATAATTGTTTGTTGAATGTATTCTTGCCAGAAAAAAATAACTTTTTTTAGTGGATAAAGAGGTAAAAATTAAGTAGAAAGAAATTGTGAGTTGGAGTCCTGTCTTAGGCACAAAGCCAAATGGGTAATCATGGACCAGTTACTCTCTCGGCCCTAGGAAGCAGGCAATGGGGGCTTGTCCAGGTTAGTTGCCAGGAATCAGCAATGGCTCAAAGGTACACAAATAACAAAATACTCTGTAAAACTCTGATACATCACTACTATTCATTATTTTTTTAAGGATAAATACACATAATCTTAGAAAAAAGATGGGAAGAAAAGAAAATTAAACATAAGTTAAAAAAAAAACACCATTTAATTTCCCATTCCTTCCCATTGTACCCCAACTCATAATTGCAACATTTTTATAGGTACTGAAATTACTTCTGCTTATCAGTCTTACAACAATTGTTTTCCCCTTAAAACGTGATAATTTTAGTATCTAAATTTGACCTGGTGTGTGATGTATGATATATATAGAGGAGCTTTAGTCAATGTTCCTTTCTGAATGTGTATTGTTAATTTTGCCATATCTGCTTATTTCCCAAATTTGATTTCCCAGTCTGATATTGTTGGCAAAAATTTTCTTTTGCAGTATTGAGATAAAATTTATCTTGCAGCCATCAGCATATATCATAATAGATTACAATAGTTTTTATTTATGTGTTCTGGAACAATTCCTAGGTTGTTTTTTTTAAAAAAGAAACTCTGAGGTTTCAACTCAAATGTTGAATTCAAAATGTTTTGAACACTGTACATTTTTTTCCAGTACTTTTGAGTGGTGTTTTTTTTTACATGTCTATCACATGCTTTTTATTCTGGAGATAATTACCACAGAAGAAGTGTAATTACAGGTATGGATGCATGCATATCCAGAAGTGCCTATACGCAGTGGTGGGATTCAGCCAGTTCGCACCACATCGGGAGAACCGGTTGTTAACTTTCTGAGCAGTTTGGCAAACTGGTTGTTGGACGAAATCATTAGGGCAGAGAACCGGTTGTTAAATTACTTGAATCCCACCACTGCCTATACGGTATACCCAGATTCCAGAAGGCACAGTGAGAATTATCCAGTGAAGACTGAAATTTGCCATGGCTGATGAGTTTATAAAGAGCTAGAACAATAAGCTTAAGAAAAGCTTATCTTCTTTTGTATGGCAATGTATCTACACAGATCGATAAAATTTATTCATGAGTAGGCATGTTCAGGCTTGCAATCTTCAAATATCAGATTTACTGTCTATATAATCATATTTTATTAACTGTTGGGCAGAAGCCTACAGTATATCCACATGATATTAGTATGGATGTTTCTGAACTATCTTAAACTGAGACATTTTTAAATTCATTCAAATGTTTACATGATACTTCATTATCCATTGCAAGGAAAAGACTTTTCTAATTTTAACCAAAGTTAGGGAAACTGCTAAATGAACAGGAAGCAATATAAACAAGATAAGTACGTGTGTGCCATATCCAGTGGAATGTGGTGCTTATCCTCTTACCACGGTCTTAATACATATTTTTTTCCAAAATTCTAGAAGTCTTTCAACAGGAGATGCAAGAATTGAAATCTGTTGCTTGTTTATTTTCTACCACTGATCTATACCCATGCTTTCTCCAGAAAAGATAAATGAAGCTGTTACATGTGACAACTAGTTATCCTATTAAGCAAGTCTTATTGTTATGCATTTCTCATTAAAAATGTGTTAATTTTTCAGCACATCAAACAGCCTGATTTGTCGCAGACTGTCTTGCTGAGTCGTTTTTTTTTCTTCTGGAGAAAGGATGCTATAGACCAGTGGTCACCAACTGGTGGTCTGTTGACCACTGGTGGTCCACGAGAAAATTTTGGTGGTCCACAGAAAAATTATATTCATTTTTTATATTGCACTAAATACTATTTATCTTTTTTAAAAATACATATTTTTAAACGGGATTTAAAATTATGAATTTAGTGGTCCCCGAGGTCTGAAAGGTTGGTGACCCCTACCATAGACCAGCGGTCCCCAAACTTTCCAGGTTTGCAGACTGTTGGGGGGGATAGAAGAAGGGAAGTGTGAGCAGCAGGCACATGCACCCACCACTCACACAAATGGAGCTTCATGTGTGAGCTTGCACTCCCCCACTGCTCATGGACAAGTCCACGCATTTATCCACCATTTTACAGATTGGTTCCGAACAGGCCACAGCCTATTTGGTCACGGCCCCAGGTTGGGGACCCCTGCTATAGATATTGAATGTGATCACATACCAAACCTGTAACTTTAAGTGTTTGAAAATCCATATGAGTGCCTCCTATTAGAACCGATTAGGACATTGGGATCTATAGAGTTCATAGAGTGAAATTAAAGTCACACAGTTTGCTCATATAGCTCCAGGAATGGCTGTTGCATACATGTGATAAGTTGGTTGGCAATGGAATCCCAAAATTTGTTTTACTTTTCTAATTAGAGAAATCCTGACAATACTAGAGCAGTGGTAACATTAATAAATTGCTGCCAGGTAATAATAAGTATGTGTAAAATGAAACTAATTTAAAAACTAATTTTCTTCCCTTTACGAATCAGAAATGCCACCATGTCCAAGGACTGAATATTTTAATAGACCTATATATTGTTTTTATAAATTCAAAGAGTTCAAGTTCAGATTTAATATTAATGTATTACAAGAAGCTTTAACAGATAATGGAATTAATTCACAGGAGAATTGCTTAAAGCTAGTTCTTGTATTATATACCTGAAATTATTACAGATAAGTGATGCACTATATTGTTTGAAATTATATTTTTCAGAATGTTCGTGTGCTACTCAAACACTAACATCAAGGATAGAGCCACAATGTCACCAATGCTATTTAAATATGAGCAATCCATCCAACATTAAACTATCTTCTGTATCAAGATTTTTTTACTTTATTAATATTCATCTCACTTATACAATTGCCAAGCCATTAATGTGATAAAAGCTTTACTATCTTTGCCAAGAATGCATGTTAATGAAGAACATGCACACTGCAAATTTGTTAGATGTTGGAATGTTGTGAAGAATGTAAAGGAAAAATCTAGAGAAAATGTAATATAATTTTCCATGATTTCAAGAATTCAAAGGAGCTAAGCAAAATGCTAAAGAAATGCTAAAGAAATGCTAAAGTGCTAAAAAAAAAAAAAAACCCTAGCATTTACAAGAGCTCTGAGTATTCAGGCTACCCATGGAAAATTCTGGGTTGGGTAGAATTCTTTTCTAGGAACAAATTAAACCTACAAGAGTCATTTTCTTCTGGACCACTATTCAATTATAAAGTAAACCCAAAGCAGCGATGTAATAACTTACTCTATAAATTTTACAGTTAAAAAAAGTAACCACAAATGGAATAGTAGTTCAGAACAATGAGTTTTGAAGAATTTTGATGTGCGGTTTCTTAATTATTGAAATTGTTTCACAACAATAAGCCAAAATTTCTGATTTATCCTGGATGACTCCGAAAGAGCAAGATGCCAATTCACAGAACCTGTTTGTTCCAGCTTCACTACTCATGTCATGTCTAAGTACAAAAACCATAGATGGAAAATGGCTAAGTCCTACTTTCTGGATATTCTGTTGTTTTTTAAATATGCAAAGGGAATTAGTGAAATTTTTAGGTTTCTTGAATTTTTAAGCATAATTCTTCTTTATATATTACTCATTCTGACGGGGAAGGCTTCTAGTTCAACCCTCTGTCCAAGCATGATTCCTTACACCATCCCAGACAAATGTTTTCTTGAAAACCTCCAGCAGCACTAAGGACTAAAATTTCTGGGAGATAAACATTGAATTAATTGTTTTCGCTGTCAGGAAATTTCTCCTTAGTTCCAGGTTAGGTATTCCTCTGATAATCTTCTACTTATTGCTTCTTTTCCTGCCTTCAGGTCAGTGATGAAATCCAATTTTTTTTACTACCGGTTCTGTGGACATGGCTTGGTGGGCGTGGTGTGGCTTGGTGAGCGAGGCAGGGGAAGGATACTGCAAAATCTCCATTCTCACCCCATTCCAGGGGAAAGGATACTACAAAATCCCCATTCCCTCCCCACTCTGGGGGAAGAATATTGCAAAATCTCCACTCCCACCCCACTCTGGGGCTGGCCAGAGGTGGTATTTGCCAGTTCTCCGAACTACTCAAAATTTCCGCTACTGGTTCTCCAGAACCTGTCAGAACCTGCTGGATTTCACCCCTGCTTCAGGTGTTATGAAGACTAAATCAACCTCCCTCTTCCCTGTGTCAGCCCTTCAAGTATTGAAAGATGGCTATTATGTGTCCCCTAAGCCTTCCATTATTAGGCTAAACATATCTAGTTGCCTTAGCTATTCATTTTATGATTTAATCTCCAGACCCTTTATTATCTTTGTTGCTCTTCTTTGCACTTTTTCTAAGGCCTCTTTTTTGTAAGTCAGGGTTGCTCTTGAAAAATACACTATTAAAAGTAGATTTTTTTTGCCTTCTGATATTATTTAAAATGACAAATATTACTCATTATAACAAATAGCAGATGATATAAGTAGCCTCGTTACAATTTGATTAGACTTGAACATTACTGTCAGCTCAGGATATTTTTTTTTAAGAAAATCTATATGGCCACCCAGCTCACTGTCAGTGACTCCAGGCTACAGAGATTAAAAACTCAATATAAAAACAATAAAAAGCAATAAACACCTACCCCCCTGGTGACAACAATCAGTCAATTGAATAAGCCACTTGATGAGCTACTTCCCACTCCGGGTTCCTCAGGCCAATTGGCAAAACCAGGTCTTCAGGGCCTTGTGAAAGAGTACCAAAATGGGGTCCATCTTAACTCTGTAGGGATAATGTTCCACAGTCAGAAAACTTTGAAATCTTTACAATCTTACTTAAGAATGTCCAAGTTGAAAAGATGGCACCATCTCAGATTACTATCATTTAATAGAGAAAATATGTCTCAGTAAACCTTCACTTTATTGTATTTTCTAGCATTTGTCTGGAAGGCAGAATCCAAGGATTGTAAGGAGAATCTAGTAACAACTCGAAAGATGAGTTAAATGTAGAAAGATGCAATTACCTCAGAATTTGAAAGAAATGCTTCGGGCTTAGTGGTATTAAAATTCAGCACTTATTCATACCTTGTGCAAATGTTTCATGCCACAATTGTTTACTTAAAAATGCAATATCTTTGCCAAAAAACCCAATTGCAGCACTTGACCTGTTTGCTATAAACCAAAGTGAAAGATTTCCATACTCCATAAACCCAGTCCCGTGTGGGGTTAAGTGGTGGTGATGTGAAAAAAATCACAGCTTAATCACTTGTGGCACATGAGTCAGACATACTAGTATATAAACAGAGTGGGTGAGGGAAGTAGCCACAATGAGTCAGCTCTTCTGAGACCTTTCCTTTTAAACACTACTGTGAACAGTTCCATAAAAAAATTATAATACAACTTAGGATAAGAAGTTTGTCTTGTACTGCTCAGAAGAGCACAGATCAATCAAATCAAATCAAAGTTTTATTACAGTCACAGACCAGGAACACAGAGTTTTATGGGTAAATTTTGGAACAAAATACTTTCTATATGCCGTAACTGGGATATCAGACCAAAGACCACGAAATAATGAGAAAAATATATTTCAAAAGATAAAGTTTCCCTCCAGCTTGACTTTTAATGATTTCATGGACACAACCATCTCAGTTTGGCAGTTGGTATTTTTCTAGGATGAGTTTTGGTTTTTTGGTTTCCTAATTTCTGGTCTAGTCTACAGTGCTGGAATATTTTGGTGGTCTTTTTCCGAAGCATGATTCTGCTAAGGTTTTTTTTTTTTCACTGTAGTCAGTTTTGGTAGATAAAGATAACAATGCTTTTGTTTTTCAGTTAGTTTATTTTAGTAAGAATTTTACAGTCATTTACTTATTTTTATTTATCAATAATATTTACATGACCACCCATCTCACAAAATTGATTCTGAGTGACATGCAATAATTCTCTACAGTACATGATGTGGTACATGTTTAAAAAATCTGACTTGCCTTTTTATACAAATACCACATAATAAAGCAGCAAGATTATATTTTTACTAAGACAACTCAGCATAGAGGATAGTCTGAACACTTACATGCAAACAAGTTTAAATGTGTTGACTGCTGGGGAAATTAGACTGTAAAAAGTACCTTTGTTTAATGCAATTTAACAGCAGTATGGGAGTTTATAACTCCTGGTTGCTTTGATTTGGATCTTTTTGACCCTCATTATTATGATATTATTTTGTTGTTCAAAGAACGATGCTAAGTTTTCTATTTGCAATCATTGCTCAGGATGAATTGGAGTTTGTGGTACTTGGTATTTAAAATTCATAAGAAACTTCTAGGATGAAACTAAAATAGCATATATATCACTATTTTCAATAATATAATAATTCTGGCTTTTGGATTAAATGATTCAATGGCTTGCACGAACTCCGGTAAAATTTCCATTATTTTTTAGTATATTGCTAAGAAAAATCTATGTAACCAAATAAAAAAATATAAATCGTATTTGTCAAAAGCCAAGTAAGTATTTTCTCATTACAGCAGGGGTATCAAAGTTGTGTCATCACATCCCGTCGCCTACGACAAGACCTAAGTTTAACTCACAGAATCATCTATTGTAATGTCCTTCCTGTTAAAGACTACTTCAATTGCAATAATACTTCAATTGCAATAATATTAGAGCAACCAATAGATTTAAACTTAATGTCAATCGCTTTAATCTAGATTGCAGAAAATATGACTTCTGTAACAGAATCATCAGTGCTTGGAATACTTTACCTGACTCTGTGGTCTCTTCCCATAATCCTAAAATCTTCAACCAAAAACTGTCTACTATTGACCTCGCCCCATTCCTAAGGGGACCATAAGGGGCGTGCATAAGCGCACAAAACGTGCCTACCGTTCCTGTCCTATTGTTTTTCTTTTCTTCTTCCTATATACATATATGCTTATACCTCCTTATAGTTACCCATATATGTGTTTATATATTATATAATATTTTTGTATGATACCTACATATATTGTTATGACAAAATAAATAAATAAATAAATAAATAAACATTGCCATCATGTGACATATCACAACTTTTTTCACCTTTGCTAAAATGGCTGGGTGTGGTCAGTGTGTGACACACTGACCCACAAATTTGACAGCCCTCCATTACAATTTTTCATGTCAGTAACAAATGTAACTTTTGGTAACAGATGTAACTTGATACCTAGTATCTTCAGTTAGTCCCCACTTATAACCATTTGTTTAGCGACAAAGTTACACAGCACTGAAAAAAGTGACTTATGACCGCTTTTTACACTTATGACCTTGGCAGCATCACCATGATCATGTAATCAAAATTCGGATGCTTGGCAACTGTTTCATATTTATGATTGCTGCACTTTCTCAAATCATGTGATCACCTTTTGCGATCTTCTGGCAAGCGAAATCAGTAGGAAAGCCAGAATCATTTAACAACTAACTTAACAACTAAGGTGATTCACTTAACAACTGTAGCAAGAATGGTAGTAAAATAGGGCAAAACTCAACAACTGATTTGTTTAGCAACAGAAAATTTTGTGTTGTGGTTACAAATCAAGGACTACCCATACTCATTTATACTGCATTCTCCAAATAGCCAACTGTCATACTGTATATTGCCTATTTTCCTAATTCACTATTTTTAGTTCTAATCTAAGAAGGTTGTTTTTTTTTAATTTGCCAACTATTTTTTTTTTGCATGTCAAAGATACTAAACTTTCTCTAAATTCATTTTAAATAATACTTTGGGGAATGCTACTTAAAGCTATTTAAATGCACCATCTTCTTTTAACTGCTGATTCACTTTTAGATGAATTAGTTAGGGATGGGAAAAGCAGGTGAAGAACTGAAAGAAAAGGCCTGTACTATATTTTGTATTCCAGATGGTGTTAATTTATCTGCCTGAATTTCATTCTGCTTTTATATAGTATCACATATGTCATCTCTAATATAAATATTTTCTAGACTTCATTTCAGCCTACTTTTATTTGATGTGTGAACTAAAATGTAAAAGCTTAGGCACAAAGTAGAAGTGGTTAATGGACATGTTACTCTTAAAATGCAAATTACATATGACAAATTATATATCAGGGAGTGATAATTAAAGGGAATTGCGCAGGCACTGAATTTAATCTTTGCTTCCCCTACTACAGTCCTATTTCCTCCCAAAAGCAAAACCTCATATATTTTTTCCTTAGGACCCACAGCAAGGGAGAAAAATTACATTTCTTTTTTTTACAGTACTTGTTTTATACTGTTCATTATTACTTCCGACACAGATAATATAATTTGTCTTTTCAACTTGCTTCATAAATTAACAAAAATTTGGCAATATCTATAATCAAGTAGGATATTTTTTTAATTTCCCAATGGGAAATAAGTTGGCTTCTCATTGGCAGGAAGATATTGAGTACCTTCAGTACTCAACTCACCAATCTACGGAACTTTCAAAATCTCATTATACATTGTGAACTAAAGAGGGAAAATATTTTGTAGTAAACGATGCATAATTTATCATGAAATTGAATTTCACAAGCTGATCAAATTTCTGTTCCAATCTACTTAATGATGAAATCTTGTGGAGAAAATGGGATGAGGAAAGAGTATTAGGTATGTTTACCATCTTGACTTACTTATAAAATTAATAAAGGAGAGGAAAAATATCTTTTGCTGCCCCTCCCATCTTCAAGTCCTGCTTCATCATGATAACAAAGAGTATTTCTGGCAGAAACGAGTAAACAATGTGTATGCCAAGAGTATATATATAATCCCAGAGTCACTCAAAACCTGAATTTATTTACATTGCCCCCACATTTGCACCATTAGCCTAATTATAGAGCTTTACACACAAGATTAGAGGCACTCTCTCATGCTCTTCCTCTAAGGCAGAGGTGGGAATGATGACCCTTTTATTACTTGTGGACTTAACTCCCAGAATTCCTGAGCCAGCATGGAATTGTAAATGTGGAATTGGGAAACAATGGCAGGATTGAAAACTTGCCTACCATCCCTGTCTTAATGTTTTCTTTTATTTGTATCCTTTACATGTGTTTATAATTATGTTTACACTTGTATTTGTCATAAAATACATGCTTGACAAAATAAATAAATAAAATAAAATAAAAAAATAAAAACGTAGGCTAAATGTTTTTTTTTAAAAAAAAGAATAGTTAAAAGACCTAGAAATTTAAATTTATTTTATTTATTTATTTGATTGTTATCCCACATTTATTACTTAATAACTATTGCAAGTCAAGGCATGGCTAGCTCAGGAATTCTGGGAATTGAAGTCCACAAGTCATAAAAGGGCCACTGTTCCCAACCCCTGCTCTAAGGTGATATATGCCACCATTTGCCAGCAATGCGCCTTTGGATTCTACATAGGCTAAACAGTTCAGACTTTGTACAAGGATTAATGGACAGAATTCCGTTTTGTCATTTTGGGACTCAAAAAAAGGGTCAAAGTAATATCATATTTCATTTTATTTATTTTATATACAGTATATATAAGCATAAGCATGAAATAACTATACAATATATAAGCATATAAATCAGCATAAGTATGTAATAACTATACGAAATTGGATACAATCAAGGGAACATTAGGACAGGAATGGTAGGCACATTGGTGCTCTTATGCACGCCCCTTACAGACCTCTTAGGAATGGGGTGAGGTCAATGGTAGACAGTTTTTGGTTAAAGATCTGGGGATTATGGGAAGAGACCACAGAGTCAGGTAGTGCATTCCAGGCATTAATAACTCTGTTACTGAAGTCAAATTTTCTGCAATCAAGATTGGAGCGGTTCACATTAAGCTTAAATCTATTGTGTGCTCGTGTATTGTTGTGATTGAAGCTGAAGTAGTCTTTAACAGGAAGGACATTACAATAGATGGTTCTATGAGTTAAACTCAGGTCATGTCAAAGGCGGCAGAGTTCTAAATTTTCTAAACCCAGGATTTCACGTCTGGTGGCATAAGATATTTTGTTGTAATCAGAGGAGTGGAGAACTCTTCTTGTAAAATATTTCTGGACACGCTCAATTGTATTAGTGTCTGAAATGAGGTATGGGTTCCAGATAGGCGACCTATATTCAAGAATTGGTCTAGCAAATGTTTTATATGCTCTGGTTAGTAGTGTAGTGTTTCTGGAGAAGAAGCTACGCAAGATTAAGTTTACAACTCTTAAAGCCTTTTTTGTGATATAGTTGCAGTGGGCTTTGGCACTTAGATCATTTAATATGAAAACTCCAAGGTCTTTAATGGGGTGGGGGTCATCTACAAGGTAATGTCCATCAAGCTTGTATTTACTGTTCAGATTCTTTTTTCCAATGTGTAAGACAGAGCATTTGCTGGTTGAGATTTGGAGTTGCCAAGTTTTTGACCATTCCGACACAAAGTCAAGGTCTTTTTGAAGGGTAGCTGTATTGTTGGTAGTGTTAAATAGTTTAACATGTCAGCGAAGAGAACACAATTACTTATAATATGGTCACAGAGATCATTAATGTATAATATGAAGAATGTTGGTCCACGAACGCTGCCTTGCGGAACGCTGCTATAGACAGGAACAGGATTTGATAGGGCACTGCCTATTTTGACCACTTGTTGTCTGTTTGACAGGACTGCTGTTATCCAATTGTGGAGGGGTCTGGAGATGCCATAGGATTTTAGTTTTAGGAGAAGTTTGTCATGTACCACTGAGTCAAAAGCTTTACAGACGTCTATGTAAATTGCATCTATTGCTTTGCCCTGATCAAGATTTGTAGTCCATATGTTTTTGCTGCAGAAGTTGTGAATGCTCCAACACTGGAAATTTTTAAGAAAGTGTTGGATAACCATCTGTCTGAGATGATGTAGGGTTTCCTGCCTGGGCAGGGGGTTGGACTAGAAGGCCTCCAAGGTCCCTTCCAACTCTGTTATCATTATTATTATTATTAATTACAGGATAATTTTTTTCTGAAACCAAATTGTTTATTAGAGAGTAGGTTGTTTGTTTCTAGATGATTGATTCCATTACTTTGCAGGTGATGCAGCATAAAGAAATTGGTCTGTAATTTTCAACTAGGCTGGGGTCTCCTTTTTTGAAGACAGGGATGACCGTGGCTAGTGACCAAAGTTTGGGAAGGGAGATGGTCATGAAAGCTTTTTCAAAACTTATGCTTAGGGGTTCTGCTATATTAGTGGAAAGCTTTTTTAAGAAGTATGCACATAGATCATCAGGTCCAATAGATAGAGATGTTTCAGTTTGCGAAGGGCCTTTTCAATATTATCTTCTATGAAATCTATTTGTGTTAGGTTGTTGTACTCATTGTTGGTACAACTGGGGAATGTTGGGTATGAGCCATTACTGTTAACAAAGACTGAGCCGAAGAATGTGTTAAAGAGGTTTAGTTTAACTGTTTCATCATTATATTCTTTGCCGTTAGATCCTTTTAGTGGTGGGATGGATCTCGAGTCTTTAAGTTTGTTGTTCACAAAATTATCACGATTGGATTTTGGATTTTGTGCGCAGAAGGTCTTCTTCTCCTTCATAGCATTTTAATTTCCCAGGACATTTGATTGGAGAGTTCAAGTTGCCATTTTGGAATAAAATTACCCCACTACTGTAGAAGGAAAGACTGCAAAATTCGCTTACATTGAAAGGTAGCGTTGCAGTGACTGGTGGACTATAAGATTCTAAAACAGTTCAAACTGCAGTCAGTATTAAATCCCCCAGCATACAAAGCTGTTCAGAGAAAAAATAATGCAGTTGTGAATGGCAAGAGCTGGGGCTATGAAGGTGATTTTTTTTCCCAACTGTATTTTCTGTTGTATCTATTTAATTTTGAGATTAAATTTGCCACGGTTTGGAGTGTTTTAAATCCACATCTAATTTTCTATCTAAATATGAGAAGAATTTGTTGTTAAAGATAGAATAGAATAGAATGAATGAGCTGGAAGGAACCTTGGAGGTTTTCTAGTCCAGCCCCCTGTTCAAGCAGGAGACCTGGAAGTTTCTCCTTAATTCCAGGTTGCGTCTCTCTTTGATTAGTTTCCAACCATTATTTCTTGTTCTGCCATCCAGTGCTTATGATAATATGACATTGGTCCATTATTCTTTGTAAAGTAATATTTGAATTTAAAAATATATGTTTCCATATTTGAAACATTCATTTTTGAAATCCCTTTTAGCTGACTTAGATGGGTAATATGTTTCCATTAATTTCCAGTTTTGTCCATTTTTTTTCAAGCATCTGTTCACTTGAATTATAGTTCCATACCTTGCAGTCTAGCAGAGGGGATTGACACCTGTAATTTAGTTGTCATCAAATTCCCAGGAGTCAAACCAACTGGGGCAGTTCTTACTGACCCAGATAATAAGAGGTTCAATATAGAAGTCTAATTTTTTGAATTCACTAATATTAATTAGTGTTTTGGTATTTTGCCTAATTTTTCAACTGAGGTCTGTAATGCTTGCTTGCAGCTTCTAGTAACAAATGTATGCTTTGTATAGCTGTGGGGATCACTGCAGCATGCAATGCTCTCACCACAAAAGGCCAAATTTCTTGTTATTATAACTTGTTATTTTTATTTCTTCATTAAACATGCTTGAAATTTTAGATTTTGCTCAGTTACTTTGCTTGGGCTTGTTTTTTTATATTCTATTTTAATTCTTGCAGAATTGATACAGTTTTTTTCAGCAAAGCAAAATCTTCCTGACTCCATTGTCTTTTGTTTGATCAGTTGAAAAGGTACAACAAAGAGTGGCAAATTATGGAAAGCATTTGCTTTTAATCCACTCAACATTTTAATTACTGGAGTTTGTGTCATCATTTTTTCCTCTACCAAAGAATCTAAGCAATATAATAATAATCATCTAAGAAATAAAAAATTATTTTCAGATTTCACATGGTTAAATAATGACCCTACTCTATTCTTGTTTCACACAGCATGAATTCTCCAAACACACAAAATGCAACAAATTTTATCTCAGCAGCAAAATACGCATTAGAAGAAATATGTTTCAGGAAATCCCATTCCCACCATAAGATGTTGCCATTTTATGTGCATAGTCTGGACAGGGACATGATGAAGTGGTGATGATGTCACAATATTTTCGTTAACAAAACAACAAAAACACCATTATAGACACATTTTCTTCCTGTTCATAAGCAAACATGCATGGCCTCAGGCAATAAAAACAGTGGGACAGACTCTACTTTGGCAGAAAGATTAAAATTGTTTTATTTTTGCTGTTGGGTGAGGAGACAAGTTGTGGCTCAAGTAGCAAAGTATCACTCAGCCAAGAGTGATATACATCTTGATTTATGAGGAAGCATTATTGAATATTGTAACTCAAGCTTCACACCTCTACATTAGAATGCTGGCACTGTTCCTTTCTATTCTTGTGAAAGAAGCTGAGAAAACCAGGCAATTATGGAAGGTTTAAAACTGATAAAACTATTTGGAAATGCTAGGCTGACCTCCATGTGTATTGTTCATGTGATAGAGTCAGTTAATTTAGAGAGGGGGAGAGATTTTTGAGATGATAGCTCATTTTCTTCTTGAAAGAGGCAAAAAAACCCCATCTTACAGTGTCTTTTATCTAAAGCCAAGGGAAGCAAGAAACACCTGTATTTAAACTTTTAAATCTTTTCCATTTAAGTTATCTAATCTGTTGTATGAACATCTGCTCACCGTTTCCTGTTTATTCACTCTCTTTAATGAAGTGCAAGAATGAATCAACATTTTGCCCTTCTTTTATGCAACCCTACCCGTTGCTTCTTTTCTGTTTTTCATAAGGTAACATGCTCCACTGTCTTATCTCTCTGTGAAATTTCCGTTTCTTGGTATTATCATTGAGAAATTAGGTTTAAGAAACAGGCAGGAAGCTACAAAGTAGAATTGGGATTGGTTAGTCATTTATTACTTACTATTTCTTGTATGCCACTTACTTGAGCAACTCAAGATAAGACTGAAAGTGAGATTCTCTGTGATGGGATTATTTACGCTGACCTGACTTTTGCACAAAGTCTGCTAAAAATCAGAACAGCTTTTCTCAGGCATTGAGAACTTAATGCCTAGAGGAGATATAGAGACATGAATGCCAGCCCTGCTTTTTCACCTCCTGACCACACTATGATGATGCAGAAGATTCAGTTTGAAGATATAGTCACAACATGAATAGAATAGAATAGAATAGAATAGAATAGAATAGAATAGAATAGAATAGAATAGAATAGAATAGAATAGAGCAGAGCAGAGCAGAGCAGAGCAGAGCAGAGCAGAGCAGAGCAGAGCAGAACAGAACAGAACAGAATTGGGAAGGTACCTTGCAGGTCATCTACAAGCAGGAGACCCTATACCATTTCTGACAGTTGGCCGTCCAGTCACTTCTTGAAAGCTTCCAGTGATGAAGCACCCATAATTTCTGAAGACAAGATGTTCCATTGGTTGATTGTTCTCACTGTTAGAAAATTTCTTTTTATTTCTAGGTTGAATCTCTCCTTCATCAGTTTCCATCCATTGTTCCTTGCCTGGCCTTCGGGTGCTTTGGAAAATAGGTTGACCCCCTCCTCTCTGTGGCAGCCCCTCAAATACTGGAACACTGCTATCTACGGGACCGTCTACTGCCGGCCTCTATCTCCCATCGTCTGGTACGTTCCCACAGAGAGGGACTCCTCAGGGTGCCGTCAGCCAAACAGTGTCGACTGGCGGCCCCCAGGGGGAGGGCCTTCTCTGTGGGGGCTCCGACCCTGTGGAACAAACTTCCCCTCGGACTTCGACAATTACCTGACCTTAGGACCTTTCGCCGTGAACTTAAAACTTATTTATTTCATATGGCTGGACTAGCCTGATTTTTATCTCTAAATTTTAATTGAATTTATGAGTTTTTAAAGTTTTATAATTTTATGCGGGAGTATGTTATTTTAACATTTGGGCAAATTTAAATTAGTTTTTTAAGGGATGTTTTTAACTATTGTGTGTATCTGTATTTTATCTGCCTGTTCACCGCCCTGAGTCTTCGGGAGAAGGGCGGTATACAAATTAAAATATTCATTCATATTCATTCATCATGTCACTCCTGGTCCTTCTCTTCTGGAGAAGAATGGCCCATATTTTCAGAAAGCTATGGTAATTATATGTAACTAATGTGTAACATTCCATACAATCTATCAAATTATCTGTAAAATTGGGGAGGGGGGAGCCCTATGCATTTTCCAGCTTTATTTCCCACTTGTCCATAAGAATAGAACCAATTTGTATGCCTTTAATAGTGATTACTACAGTTAGGAGGTACCATTAAAAAGGCCCTGTCTCGTGTCTACACATCAATCAACTTTAATTGGAGAAGAGACCAAAATGTAAAAGAATTCTTCCTAGCTGATCAGAAACCCCACCTCATAAGCAAGACTGGACAATTTAAAAACAGCAGAATAGCGCTATTAAAATATTAAAACTAGGTTTTTGGGGGGGGAAAAACTGCACTTCCCAATGAATAACAATAACAGATTAAGACCACACTCACATTTAAACATTTGCCTATGTGGTGAAATCACCCACTAAAATGAGGACCCAGATTGTTGGGGGCAATATGCTGACTCTGTAAACTGCTTAGAGTGGGTTATAAAAAACTGTGAAGAAGTATATAAGTCTATGTGCTATTGATAAACAAAAGGGGGAAGTAAAAAGGCATTTTAGCATGTAGTTCTCCATGAAAGGAAACCATAGACTATTGAAGCCTTTATCTGCCATTTCCCAAGGGAATGCCATCAATCTGCTGAGATTCTTGTAAAAAGATGATCAACAATAAAGATACTGCTTTGGCCTATTCATGGAGCTGTTGTGGTTCCTCATGCCTGACAGCTTTATGTGGAAAACAGTAAAGTTAGACCAAGTATTTAATTCTGTGTATATTTAAATTTGTTATTGCCCAACTCCAAAGGTCTTTACAACGTATACAAAACCAAAAATCCACAAAACAAATAACACACAAAAGACATACATTTGTACCTACAATAAATTTATATCAGGCTAAATCATGGCACTTAACCTTGGAAGCATGATGAGGAATATAATTCACTATTTTGTAGTTCCCATTAAATAGCCCACCCTTCTACATAAAATTGCTTAATTTGACTGTTTTGGGCCAACAGTGTTATAATTCATTATTTCCACATTGAGCTCCATAAGGAGCGCAGCGTATATATGCCAATAAAACTAAAGTAGCTACATTCTGTAACCCATATAGTATGACTGAACTTATTGTGGCTTGCCTCATTAAGGTGTCATTCTCTGTTCAGATCTTAAAAATTGAAGGAAACTATAATCTCATAATCAACATGTCACTTGTTCCATTTGACTGGAGAGGGAACAGGAATCTTTGTTTGTTAGATTCTTTGGTCTTTTATTCTTCTTTCAGTGTGCAATTTATCTCTTTTGCAGATGCTCTTTTGTTTTTGTCAATACACATGCAGACCCTTTATTCATTTCAAATCTTTGGTGTTGTGAAATTATCCAGAAGACAATGGGATCTAACTTTTGGATGGATTACAAGTTAGTTGTCTGTGCTTGGTTTTGTTTTTTTAAAAACCCCTACATGGTTTGGAGTTCAGCAAAGCTTCTTGGGAACTGTTTTATATCTGAGGTAATGTTCCCATATGGGGGAATTTCCATAATGGAAAAAAAAAAAGCACTAAATTAAGGATGCTGAAAGACCTGAATTGTTTTACAAGAGTGTTTGGACATTAGGAGCGTAGGAAGACTGTAGCAAAAATATTCACAGATCAGCCTTTTTCCAATGAGTCCCATCCATTTATTAAAATATAGCTTTTATCATGATCCAGCATGCTAATTCGCTTTTGGCTGACCAGGATGGGCAGTATAGTCCAACTTATCTGTGAGCTAAAGATGCTGGTTTATACTGAAGTAATGAAGAGCCAGCACAGAATTTAAACTTTGTCATGATAGTTCTCCAAGAAAATATGTTACATATGTATTTATTTGCCAAATTCCAGACCAATTTCACTTAACACTTTCCTTAGACTAAAGGAAACTTAAAGTGATTTAGAATGTCCCTGTAATTGTTTTATCGTTGGCCTTTGAATGACAACATATGGGCTATGCTCCAAAAAGTGGGTTGGGCCAAGACAAAGAAATGAATGAAGCTGAAATAAAAAATTGTATTTATTTTATTTACTGGTATTTTATATTGCTCTAAACTTTCCAGTTATGCAGATAAAAAACACTGCCAACTACTTGATTGTGCTATTCAGTGTATGTTGTTCCCCCCTGCATCTTACACCCTGCCATGATGTGTTGGATGATCTCTGAGGCCTCTCTGCATAGTCCGCACTTTGTATCCTATCTAATATGTATTCACCTTATGCAGAGGTGGGTTTCAACAGGTTCTGACCAGTTCTGGAGAACCGGTAGCAGAAATTTTGAGTAGTTCGGAGAACCCGTAGTAAAAATTCTGACTGGCCCGACCCCCATCTATTCTCTGCCTCCCAAGTCCCAGCTGATCAGGAGGAAATGGAGATTTTGCAGTATCCTTCCCCTGGAGTGGGGGGGGGGGCACGAATGAAGATTTTACAGTATCCTTCCCCTGCCACGCCCACCAAGCCACACCCACAAAACCGGTAATAAAAAAATTTGAAACCCACCACTGACCTTATGCCTCTTTCTGACCTTTTCTTAAGTTAGGAAGATAAAGTGACATATAATTTTTGTTCTACTTCTACACATGGAAAGAGAAACAGCATGGGTGGTAAACGGTTAAGGAATGGTGCTTTCTTAAGTTATATTCATTCTTTCTTACATACTCTGTGATTGATAAAAGATGATCTGATGAAAAAAATAGCTCTTTTTTCAGGATAGACCTGTCACTGAATCTTGTATTCTTTTTCCTTGTTAAGCAGCTTAGAGCTGCCTTGATAAGGAAGAGCCACTAAGACTTGGATGAAGATTATACAGTCTAAAGAGAGAAGGAAATATGAGAACAACAATTAAAATAATCCTGCCTTGATTTTGCCTACTATGAAAGGATAGACTTTCAAGATTCTGTGATTATATTCTGCAATAATAAAATAGATTTCTGAATTCTTATAGTACAGGTTCTGACTTAATCAAAGGGCTGATTCTCTTCTCCTTTCCACCAAAAACATAAATGAATGAAACAGAGAGACAATATTTGTATTAAAATCGCAAGAGAAAAATTCAAAGGTATTGCTGCCCTAGAAGTTTTCTGAATTTCCATTTGAACTCTTTCAACGACAATACAAAAGCTTTTACAAATTAGCAGCTTGCAAATCTTATATTGTAAAAGAAACACATTCTGCAGGAAACATTTGGGTCACTATTCTTTCCCATGTGTTACTTTAGTATCTCTTAATTATTCAATTCAGCCTCCTATTAAATATAAACAAGGTCTGGTCATAGTGTCTTTAATATTTTTTATTAAAACCAATTAATTTTTCAAACATTGTGAGCAAAGCAGATGGTTGCAAATATAATCTGAGTAAATCTTTAAAATCCTGTAAGAGTATAAATACTATTACTATTAATGTGGTTTTCTTGGTATATTCCTTGCAATTTTTACTTCTATTTTTTTAAAAGTATCTCCAGTATGTCAAAACGCAGAATACTGTATGTATCTGCTAGTTCCTGGTATTAGGAACAAAATATTGCCTTGCCAAGCAATACCTAGTTTAGAAACAGAATATGATATCTACACATGAAAAAATTGTTTGCACTTTTGATATAATATGACCAAAAAGTACAAAGATGAACTGATTCTGTTCTTTATATGAAGGAAATGCTATAGGCAACATATGTATAACTGAAGCTGTTAACCTAGCCTATTTTTTCCCCTTTTTTTCTTACAGAGAAATATTATGTGAAGGATTCAATTGGCCAAAACTATGATGGCATTTGAGCTCATCTGTTAATGACCTTAGTGAATGGAAGACTTCAGCTATAAAAGAATTAATAAATAGCATGAAATAATGAATGAATGAAAAGAAAGGAATAAAAATAGATATGCTGTATGTCCAGAATGAGTGTCATTTAGATTGTTGTGGATGTATATGAAAACAGAAATATAGGCTGGGGATTCATAGGCTGGGGATGGCTTGTAAACTCTCCAGCTAATGATAAACATGGAATAACCAGTAATGGGTTTAGAAGAAATTAGTGCAGTACAAAAGAAAATGTGGTTCTGTTTCAGTAAGTGACTGAATGGAATAAATGGAGGGCTGAGGACTATATAAAACAGTACAGAAAAACAGACAGGGGCATTTGGTGACTTAAGAATTTTAATAGTTGTTCTGCGACTATCTGCTTAAATCCACTAAGATGAATTTTTTTTTCTATCAAAAAAGAAAATGGCTGTGTGTAGAAGTGTGTTTCTGCTGACTTTATTTTACAGAAGAAGACTGGGTTACTTTAGAAGTGTGTATGGCAAAATTTAAAAAAATGAGTGGTATAAATAAATGCAGATTAAATTAAAAAGTGGATGTCGTATGAAAGAAGCTGAGAGTGTAAATGAGGACTGAATTGCTAAATAACCATATGAAAGAATGGTAAATGGGTTGAGAAGAATTAGAGGACTAAGAATGTTGTGTTTGGATAGAATTGATGAGATCCTGAAAAAGAAAGAGTAAAAAATGAATAAATGATATAAATCAATAATGGACAGTGTAGAGGCAAGAATAGTTTACAAGAATAGACAGGCACTGCGACATATAGTGAATTATTGAGTTGCTATAAGCTGGATGTATTTGTATTTTCTATCCTTTTCTCTTATCTCCTCTCCGTAATTTCTTTTTCTCACCACTTCTCACTTTTCCATGCTGTGTATTCATAATGTTGTCTACCCTAAAGTAGAGTGACATGATATGCCAGCGGGAATTATGTTCATAGATTAAAATTATCTACTTTAAGAACAGTAATATTCTGTTCCTGTTACAATTACTGCAGGTTCTATTCCCACCAGGCCCAAGGTTGACTCAGCCTTCCATCCTTTATAAGGTAGGTAAAATGAGGACCCAGATTGTTGGGGGCAATAAGTTGACTTTGTATATAAATATACAAATAGAATGAAGACTATTGCTAACATAGTGTAAGCCGCCCTGAGTCTTCGGAGAAGGGCGGGATATAAGTGTAAATAAAATAAAATAAAATAAATAAAAATAATATAAATCAGCAAAGTATATGTATGTTTTGTTCAAAAGATTATTATTAACCATTAAGTTAAGTAAAGACACAAAACTATCATGGAGAAGAGCCACCTACATGCTATATTACCTATATTGCCTATCTGTTTTATATGGTTTTCTTTTTTAATTTATTGTGTGTTTATGTTGTATGCTGCCCAGAGTCCTATTGTTTTAGTTGAGCAGCCTTAAAAATCTTGAAATAAATAAATAAACAAAAAACAAACTAATTAGGCTACAAAGTCCCATCCAGCAGATAGTTTTTTATGTTCTGATGTTTCTCCAAAATTCAGTCTCAAATACAGTCACCCTTTTTTAGCTAGTGCAAAATAAGAAGATGGGGGGGAAAAACCAATGAAAAAGTCAAATAGAAGGGAATTCAGTTTAGTTTCCTGCATTAAATGATAATTAAAAGGTATCTGTGGTAGACTGCTTTGTAAGAGGGATATCCCTAGCAACCTTCATCCAAAATTTTTTGCATCTTGCTGGGAATTTGGGGATTTGTTGTCTCAATAATATACACTATATTAGTAAAGGTTATTTTTAATTTTCATTGTGGTCTTGATCCCCACCCAAGCACAGCAAAACAGAAGGCAAATATACACAAATAATAGAACTAACAACCCTACGTGTGACAGCAGGGTTTTATGTGAATTCTTTTTAAATATAATCTTTAGTGAATGTTGATAATGGATTTCTTTGAAAATAATTATATCTGGTCTGACATTATTCTGTATGGAGGCCAACATTCAGTCTGAACAGTATGTGAGGTGTTTGGAATAAGTGTTGTTTAAAATAACTAACATAAATTCTTCCACTGATTTATTTTATTTTTTAAGCCTGTAAAAAAGAATGTAATTTGAAAATGAACCAACATGTAAGAAAGAATAATTAATCTTATTATAGACTTGCCTAGTGGTCCAAATGTGAACTGGGGCTTCAAACACTTTGCTCTAGAGTAAAAGAAGGGAAGATGGATAATGCAATGCTTCATTCTGTAATATATAATTTCACTCTCAAACCTCTTTCTAAACATTCCTCACTTAAATTAAATGAAGTATGTGTTGATAGAACCATAGAAACATGAACCTTTAGGCTTAAACAAAAGACAAGTTTGAGTCAAATGCTGTTTTAAAGGGCTGACCAAAGAGGAAAATCAGTTGCAGATGGCTGCCATTTCCATCCACTGAACATTAAAAGATTTATTCTCCACTCCTCAAAAAAGTAAGTGGTTTCTCTTGATGTGGTTCCTTCCATTTACAGAAAAAGACATAAAGCCATCAATCAATGTGTATCTAATATCTCTAATCTGTGCAGTGCTGCAAGCTATTGGGCTGGGCCGTTGGCTTTCCAGATGTAGCCGGACCGAGACATGTAGTGCAAATAGTGCTTTCTTTGCTTTGCTCTTTCTTGTTGTACAGAAGATTAAAATGTGAAGAAAAAGAAATACCTGAGAAAGGACTTCAAAGCTGCAGAGCTAATTTAGCTTCGTATCTTGAGCCAATTCAGAAACTGAGTAGCTTAAAAGAGTACCACAATATTTTAGCTTGCAGGAATATAATTACAGGCCAACAGCCTCAAATACTTTGTCACTCCCAAATTCTTCACATGCCATTTGGTCTTCCCAAGAGCTGACTGCAAGAAAGCACTCTATTTTCACTCCTCCAAGTCTTCATATTCACAAGCCACTACTGCAAGTTGAAACCTGAAGGGAATCTCAGTGAACATTTGGTGGAATTAAGAAGGAGTTGGAAATGAGTGTCACTGGGCTGGACTTTTTAGTTTCTTGTTAAAATGCTGCTTAGACTTTATCAAGCTAGCTTTTAACCTATGTTATAATTTTGGGAGATGTAGCAGTGGAATAAATAAAGCAAATGAAAAATGTTCATATAAAATGCTTTCAGGAAGTCAATATATAATGTGTGAGCCAGAGCTATTTATGTTGGTAATGTATGTAAATGATTAAGGCCATATCTACACTTTTTGTTTAAACTTATTCTGTCATAAACTCATGCCAGTTTGACCTTAGTCAACTTAAGAAAATTCTGCCTGGAATGAGATACTTTAGCAACAGCTCGTAAATTATTCAGTGCAAATTCACATGTCCACATAGTGGGCAATTCTCCTGCTGGTTGCCCTCCCACCTTTATGTTCTGGAAACAACTGCCAGTTGCTTTCCTTCCTGTGGACATTTATATATCTCTGTGTATGTATGTCTATACAAAAACACCGATACCCATACCTATGCATATTATTGCTGTTCTTGTTGTTATCATCTTGAATCAGCGTGCTGCAGGATAAAGACCTCTTCACCTAAGGCTATCCATCATAATTTATCATACTAATCTGGTGTATGTTTGTAGATATTTTTTTTATTTTTCAGTCTATCTGTGAAGCGGTAGTATGGTTGCCTTCACCTTTCCACATTTATTTTTAAAAAGGTTAGATTTGAAGTTGTTGGTAATATAGCAATATCCGCTAACTAATTATGCCCTGATATTTAACCTGACATTAATTCTGAATCAGTAAACCTGCTGAGAACAGAATGATATGTTTACTGATACTATAGGATCAGAACTCTGCCGAGAACAGATTGTGACATTTTATAGCAAATGGTGTTGTTGGGTTTTTTGGGGAAAAAACTTTTGTATCTGAATTTTGTAATATACATTATGTGGGGAAAAGCAATGATAAGTTTCCCAAAATAGCAACAGCAATAGCACTTAGATTTATATACCGCTTCATAGTGCTTTACAGCCCTCTCTAAGTGGTTTACAGAGTCAGCATATTGCCCCCAACTATCCGGGTTAATAAGAGCTTAATATCTTAATAATTGTTACTGTTACTATTATGTGAAATATATTGGTTAATCTACTGAATTCTAAAAAATGATTAAAACTAAAACCAGACAAACCGCTGTTGGGGGGGTCTTCGGACCAGAACTGCCTTGGAGGGACGGGGGGAGAGAGAGGTGCCTCGGAAGACCAAGAGGAACAGGCAAGTTCCTCGAAAGGTCGGAGGCAGCTCTTTGACCCGGTGGCAGGGATGGCAGACATTGAAATGGCTGCTACAAGCTGGGCAACTGGGCTAAGATTTGAGCAGGAGCAATATTCAACGGAGTATTGTTACTGGGTAAGTGATTGGACAACTCACAGGTAAGAAGGAAACATTTTTAAAGCTTGAAAGAAATCCAAACCCAAAATTAGTGGCTAATTGCATGCAGGAATTCACAGTGAAGGAAAACAAAAAACAAAGAGCAACTTTAAGATCAAAGCCCTAAAAAGAAAACTTTCCATCTGGATTTAAAATTGAACTTTTTATTAAAATATTAAAATTATAAAAGAAAAAGAAAACTGAGGAAAATCATTCTTTAACAACAAAAGGATTTAACTGAAGAAGAGGAAGTAATTATCTTTGTGGATTAATAATTGACATTTTGTTGCGGGGGGGGGGATTTGTGAATTGGAGAGAGACATTTGCTGGTGAAAAGAAAGCATTGCATTACTTAGATCACCCTGGGAAACTACTGGAGGAGTATTTGTTTAAACAGCTGGAGCATGATTTCAAAAAGGAGTGGAAAGAATAGACTCAAACTGGAACAGTTTAAATGAACATTTGAATTGGATATTATTTGGAAAGAAAAAAGAAAAAAGAGATTATATGGATTGGAATTTGAATTATACAGAAGCTAAAATAATAAATTCAAAAATCCTTTCTCTTTAAATTGATAACATGGAGAGGTGGGAGCATGAGTATGAAGAACTAAGGGAGATGTTTCAAAAGGTGTGAGAAGCGTTTAAAATAAATAAAGAAGCAGAGAACTGGTTAGAATGTAAAAAAAGGAAAAAGAAAGTATGAGTTAGAAGCAAGAATATAATGTTGAAAAAGAAATAATTGAAGATTAAAAACAGATGATTACACTGGGATTGACAGAGACAGAATAAAAATAGATGGGGGAAGTATCTCTCAAAAAAGAAGAGAAGAGAAGGAAATGGGAAAAGATTGAGGGGAAAAATTAAAAGAGCTTAATATCTTAATAATAAGATACAAATTCTGGAATTCTGGAGAGACCAAAAGAAAATGGTTAAACGGGGAAGAAAAATGGATAGCAGAAAGGAAATTAAAACATCAATAGGTTGATTTAAGGGAAGGATATTAGCAGTAGAAACTGTATGTAAGAAGTAAATTAGAAGTAATATATAGATTATTGTAAAAGGGAAGTAAGCAAGGATAAAATGAAGTGTATGTAAGAAGCAAAAAAGAAGAAATATACTGTTTAATGTAAAATGGAGAAGTAGATGAAATGTGAAAGATAAAATGGGTTATATGTTTTGTTGTCTGAGGATGTATGGATTGGAGAGAACAATAGTGGATGGTAAAGAAATAAGTTTTAAATATTGAAAAGAACAAAGAAATTAATTGAAATTAAGATATAAAACTGAAAAGTTAACAAATGATATAAGTAAGGATGAAATGAAATATATGCAAAAAGTAAAAAAGTAAGAAGTATACTATTGTTTATAGGTGAAAATAATTGAGATATAAAATTGAATAAAATTATAATTAAAATTAATGGTAAAATTGAAATGTTAGTAAATGATGTATTCTAATGAAAGAGAAAAATTATTGAACTGGGAATAAGAATTTAAAGAAAATAAGAGGTGGAAGGTTGAACTAACTAAAAGGTTGTAAGGTAAAAATGGAATAAGTTGAAATACATTGTTAATAATTAAAAAAATATGAGGGAAATTCTGAGAAATACACTCAATAAAGGGAGGAAAAACCGGGGTTGTCTGGACACCATAGTGAAAAATACTGAATTGAAAATGAATACAGCAATAGAGAGAGATAAGAAGTAGAGAGAAGGAAGAAAGAGAGAAGGAGAGAGAGAAAAAGAAGAAAGGGAAGAGGGGAGGAAGAAAGGGAGGGGAGATAAGAGTAGGATAGAAGGTTAGATAGGGAGGAAGAAAGGAGGAAGGGGAGAAAGGAAGAGGAAGTAGAGAAGGAATAGGAGAGGAGGGAAGAAAGCAGGAAGGATAAAAGAAGGGTGAGAGAGGAAAGAGAAAGAGAAGAAAGATTGCTTAAAACAAAAAAGATGAAATGGAAGAAAGGCAACCCCGAACATGTTTGAACATATCAGGATAAAAACTAAATTATCTAAAAAATAATAAAAGAGAATATATATCAGTAAAAATGGAGAAATTAGAATTTGAGGGTGAAAGAAGATGTGGTTTATATAAACAAGCATAGAAATATTAAGATATGATTAAAAATATGGAAAAAGAACACTTTGGCAGAAATTGCAACTATGTAAAATGTATTTGGATATGTTAAGTTGTATAAGATATAATATGGCCAACACTCTGTTCATAAAATATGAGGGTGTGGGTATGGGGGGATCAATAAAAATTGATTCAAAAAAAGAAAATGAAAATTTGGTGATTACATTAAAATCAATATATTGAATTCATTGGTAAAGTAATGGAGAAATATAGCAAAATAAAGTATATCTATCTACTCCCTGCTCACATTCTTAGTCCCACATTCTGAATGAAATTCTGACAAAATTAAATGTCATTTTTTGCCTAATATCATTGCCCATTCCTGGGGTAAGAAGAAGAAATAATTTTAGTGCAATAGGTTTGCTTTTGACTAACTTTGACATTCCTTTAGTTCTGAAAATGATCTAGTCATTTATTTAGGAGATCTGCACACAGCTTTCTCCCATCGACTGTGCTTGTTAAGGATTATATGAACTGGAATCCAATAAAATGAAGAGGACCAGCTGAAATAATGTATTTCCTTGAGTGAAACCAGACCCATTTTATAGGGTTTCTTATATGGTTTTCTAAAATTGCAAATAACTGAGGACAAGAGTCGCTATAATTACACATTTGCAGAGTGTGTGGTGTGTATACACACACACACACACACACACACACACACACACACGCACCAATTCAGTCTTGGCACATAATACAAGTTCTTGCACTCAATATTAGCAATGGCATTCCCTAATTGTTGCCATGACTACAAGGATCTTCATGTACATCTGATATATGGCACTCTGTAGTAGCAACATGAAGGTTCTTGTAGGCAACTATAAATATGTTTGAAGTGGTAGACAACAGAAGCAAAATGAGGATGAAGCGGAAGCAAAAGGGTAAATATAAGAGGTTTGCAACCAAAACCACAACTGTTAAAACAGTTGCTGACAAAAACAACCTTAGAAAAGAATACATAATAATCAAGACGAAAAGGTCATATTTCATCAGACAGTACTATTCATATTCCTTTACCCCTTAAAAACCATAACAGAAGGAAAATAGTAAATGTTTATCTGTGTGGTCTTTTTATTTTTTAAATTTGATGGGGGGAAAAGCTTTTGGGGAGACAAACTGCTCCCATTATCATCCTTAATGCCCTCAAACTAACTAATCTTCTGAAGTTTGGGCATTTTGCTGCAAGAGAAGCTATACGCTCTCAAGGCGCAAAGTTTGCCCTTTTGAGTCATGCATGGAATGTGACAAACTGCTTGTATTATTCTGATCCTTCCTGGTCCTGCTCATGTAGATACTGTAGAGTGCCTAATAGACACTGCCCAATTTTTTTCATGCCCTTAATATACATACATACATACATACATACATACATACATACATACATACATACATACATTGGTGGCAAATATCTGTAGCTCAGGTGACCTCCCTATAACCCTTATAAACAGAGGAACAATGTCAATGAAGATATTACCTATCCTGATAACAAAACATTCGTAAACCAACTCACAAGCTCGGGGAACGAACCTTCACCCTCATATGTATGTATATTAAGGGCATGAAAAGAATTAGGAAGTCTCTGTTAGGCACTCTACAATACACACACACATATGCATGCACGCACACACAGAGACGTGTGTGTGTGTGTGTGTGTGTGTGTGTGTGTACTGTGGAGTGTCTAACAGAGACTGCCCAATTCTTTTCATATATATCTATATGAATGCTATATATAGTATACATCAACTATCCACTAAAAGTTGCAAAGACCTGTTCTAATGTTCCTCTGTAAAATAAGATATTAAAAACTAGAAAGTTTTAAAACTTTAACCCTGCCCTATTTTTGTTGTTTTATATAAAGGCTTTTAATTTTCAATTAAATATAATTGTTTAAATTTTGAAGCCATGAGACTTCTTATCAATTTTGGGCAGGTTAGCATTAAGACAGAAATAATATACCTAGATTAAAAATCACAACTTATCAGAAGATTACATATTTTCAATAAAAAGCCAAAACGATGGGGACTCTAAATCTATCATATCCCAAGGCATGAGAAAATCACCAATTCTTTTATTGATTTTCTGATGCCATTCCAGCTAATCTCTGGGAGAGATGTAATTCCAGAGAACATGGTATGTTGAAAATACCATGGGAGACTGAGCCAAGAGATGTTGCCCAGGGCAATAGTTAAGTAAAAGACAGCATAGCCTGAGGTATGTTTTCTCCATAGCATTACAGCATGCATTTCAAAAGATAAGATGTGCTTTCTGGGTCCCATAAGGCAACTATATTTAATCAGTGGGATTCAGAACCCACCCACTCTGACATCTATGGATAGGCAGAATTAATTAGAGTAAAGCAGTCCCTTAGACAGCCAGGTTCTATGTCATAGATTTGTAGGTGACAATCAGCATTTTGAATTGCCCAAGAATCAAACTGATAAAATGTGCAGCTCACAAAGCAGTGGTGATAAGTGAACATAAAGCAGCACACCCATTGCCCATGCTGTCATATTTTGGACAGACTATCTTCTGGGTGGTGTTCAATGGCAGCTATAGCACATTGCAATAATCCAATTGTGAGTTGACGAGGGTATTAGTCAGTGACTGAAGAACCTCCGGATCTAGGAACAGATACTATTGCCACGCTAGATAAACCTCTGATCAGAAATTATGAGACGAAGATGACCCCTTATTGCAGAGTGACAGAAAATAAGGCAGAATGGAAAGGGAACACCATTCTTCTCTAGGTATGGCTGCTTTGAGACTGACAACCACAACCATCCCTGAAACTACAGCTATCCTTCAAAATGTTACAATCCCTGTATTAGTAAGAAGTGCTGGTAAGGTAAGAGACTAAGAGCCACACAACAGTTGGGCTGAGAAAAGGGCTAAGAGATTGATGTCATACAAATAGAATGATCAGGAACCAGACAAATTACTAGGATCTAAATTTTACAGATCTGGGATAACTTGAAATCATAATGCTACAGCCCTAGGAGAGAGCAAATAGGAAAATGTTTGGGACACAACTCTCTTGAGATAATGAGTGTTCAGAAGTCAATTCATCAGACAACTTTTTCATTATAGCTTGCAATTATTTTAATTCTTACTTCAGATACAAATTATGTGACCCAAATTGCAACTTGTGAAAAAGATCAAGTGCTCCTAGACCACACCAAAGAAATTGAGAAATAGTGAATAGATGAAAAGCAGAAACAAACTGGAAAGCATGCTTCCTTTTTTTGAATGAAAAGATTTCTCTAATAACATTGGACATTGATTTTTTTTTCTAATGTTTTGCTTCCTGTAAAATTTTTGGTGATTACGATAGACCCTTCACATAAAATAGTTTCATAATGACTATATCGTGTAGGAATTTTGATAAACATGAACTTAACTTTTAGTGAATATAAAGTATTTAATCAGATATGTTTCTATCATGATGCATGAGTTCAACATGGCCCAAAGTGTTTTGCTGGTGATTTTCATTTGTACTCAGTGTCCGATGTATCTCACTGCAGTGTCCAACAGAAATCAGCCAATGGATGGATTCCAGTTGCCCTAATACCATTTTCCAATGTGGCAATGAATTGGTGAAGTCTTTCTTCCTGTTCATCACTGGCTGGACCCAGAATTTCAGGAAATATGTCCAACAGTTGAAAATGAATTTCTTCAGTGACATGTTCCATCTCATTGTATGCTGTAAGAAGTTTGTCAAACATCTAAATGTAGCTCTGTAGTTACCAAGAAAATTCTCAACGACATCCTTGAATAATTTCCAGGCGATTTTCTCTGGCCCCGTCAACAAATCTTAGAACTGCAGGTTATTGATGGTGTATCTAATCTGTAGACGAACAAAAATGATTTCATAACAATTATTCTTGGAAACATCTATCTAAAATAACAAAAACCTTCACCTTCCTTGTATATTGTTTTCCCAATTTTTTATGTGGAGCAGAGGCAAAAATGTCAGGTTAACACATGATTCATGTGCCACATTTTTCTGTCCTGGAACCAACATCTTTCGGAATGGCCATTCCATTTGCATATATAACAACAGTATAGCCATATTTCAAACAGCAAAGCCAAAACTTTTAGATCTCCACTGATATTCCAGTTGTATTTGGTGTACTGGATGTGCTTCAACAACAGTTCCATGTTTTCGTGTGCTTCTTTCATATCTGCAGCATAGCCAATAGGTACTTAATAGTGTACATTGCAAAAAGATTTTTATAAAATAGTACGTGACAGGTTAAATTGCAGATTTTTTTTCATGATTAGCAGCCAAAAATCTATAAAACATTCCAAAAGGTATTCAGGAAGCAAAATCTTTGTTGTCAGTACAGATAGTTCTTGACTAACAACCATAACTGAGCTCAAAATGTATGTTGCTAAATGAGACATTTATTAAGTGACTTTTGCCCCATTTTACGACCTTTTTTTCCACAGTTGTTAAGTGAATCACTGCCGTTGTTAAATTAGTAACATGGTTATTATATGAATCTGGTTTTTCTATCGGTTTTGTTTGTCAAAAGGTCACAAAAAGTGATCACATGATTCTGAGACATTGCAACTGTCATTAACATGAGTCAATTGCCAACTCTCTGAATTTTGATCATGTGACCATGGGGTTGCTACAATGGTGTTAAGTGTGAAAAGTGGTCATAAGTCACTTTTTTCTGTGGTATTGTAACTTTGAACAGTCACTAAATGAACTGTTGTAAATCAAGGACTATCTGTATAATGAGGCCAAATTTCCTTTACCACCAATTTGTACTGCTTTGTTTTGCCAGCCAACCAGTGGTGGGTTGCTCCCCGTTCTGTAGAGCCGATAGTAAAAATCTGCTGGCGTTCGGAGAACCGGTACTAATGGCTGGCTGGCCACGCCACCGAACTGGTTCCCCGATCATCAGAGGTTGTTTTTTTTTTAACTTTTAAAAGCATCTTTTCTTCAGCCAAAAAAAGGCTTTTAAAAATAAAAAAAAAACCTTCTGATGATCACGTGGCTGAGCAGGGATACTCAGAACCCTTTAAAAGTTTTTTTTTTAAGCCGAAGAGGTTGTTTTTCAGCCGAAGAGGATGTTAAAACAAAAGGTTTTAAAAGGCTCCTCTGGTGATCCCAGCTGAGTTAAGAGCTTCTGGGCTGCTATTAGGCAACTTCAGCTGGGATCGTCAGAGGAGCTTTTTTTAAAAAAAATTTCCTCTGGCCCACCCAATCCCCTCTCCTTACTTACCTGATTACAGCTTCTTTCGGGCTGGCAAAGCCATGCTTTACATCAGTTGCATCAGCTAGCAACTGAATCTGCCTGCCTGGAATCCATCTCCTCAGTGAGCAACTGCTTTGCTGGCTGAGGAACCCTGGGAATTGAAGTCCACAAACCTTAAAGTTACTAAGGTTGGAGACCCCTGATCTAAAAAATATGAATAAAATAAAATAATAAAATAAAATATTTGTGCAGCTTTCTGAGATTTGGTGTGTTTCTGTAGTGTTTCACTCTAACTACACAAGCACACAAAATCTCACAAAGCTGTATGTGGCATTTTGTGTGTGAAGTGCAGCTGCTTTTACATTGTGTGTGAGTCAGTTGTGTTGTGTTGTGTTGTGTGTTTTTGTGTGTGTGTGTGTGTGTGTGTGTCCCTTCGCAAGGACTTGGAGGCAGCTCCTCTGAGGATGAGGCGGCGGCAAAGCTCTGGCTGTCCCCCAGGAGAAATCGCTCTGTCTCTGCAGCATTGGTCATGTGACTGAGTGGGCGTGGCCAACTTGATGTCACTAACAGTAAGGTGCCGCCCATCTTGCCCTGAGTGACTTCAAGTTGGCCACACCCACTCAATCACACGACCACCAAACCACGCCCACCAAATAAGCCACACCCACAGAACTGGTAGTAAAAAAATTTGGAACCCACCCTGCAGCCAACCAAACAATAGATAAGTTTATATGTAATTCCTGTTGTGTATCCTACTGCCTTTTCAAATCTTGTGTTCAACTGCTTTTAAGCAAATAAAGGAACATCTAGTTTCTAAATGAAATTTGTAAATGGAGCAAAAATCAAAATTTGTACATGTCTGTAGCTGCTGCAGCAGCCATACAAGAACAGAAAAGAGTGATGTAATTTCATAGCTTTCTTTTTAGTCAAAAGTGAACATTTTTGTATCCAAAAATTCTTACTTTTGACTTGATAGAAGACATTTTGTTGTCTGGTTATAAATGCAGATGTCCTTTGATACATGACCCACACATAAACAGTAATTGAGCCTAATAATCTTTGCTTGCATAGACACTTACAAACACTATTATCTTGTATATAACTCAATGCAAAGGAGATTTAGCATGTTTATTCTGAAGACTGGATTGTTTAAATATGTTTGCTCAGATACAAACTACAGAAATTCCATATCTGCAGAGATCTCATTTGAAATCTAAGCTGCACTCCATCCCTGAAGAATTTGGTAAATTCACTGAGATCAATATGCAATGATCCAAATAGGAGTTGCTTCCACATTTAACCTAGTTCCTGAAGACAATTATCATGATGATGATTTGTAGCTGACCCATGCCAAAAGACCCTTTACTAGATTGATGCATACTTTGAAGTAAACTAACCAAATAGCTTGAATATGGCTACGTTAAATAGCAAGTTTAGCATGCTGTGTAAATGCAGCTGTTCAGTTTTTAATCTGATCTAGAGAGTTGTGTTTTGTGAACATTGCTCATGAGCAATAAAGACTGGTTTGCTGGCATGAGTGATTATCAATTTATTTCAGAGTGAGGGAGAAGTCAACCGCAATTACCAATGTTGAAACTTGTAAAATGAAGCACAGGATAAGGCACCAATTTATCTGATATGGAAGTTTATAAGTCAGTTCACTAGTAACTTCAGATGTATGCAATCGTTTTATAAATCCTCATGGGTTTTTCATATTTGCATGAAGTGTCATTAAAAACAAATTGTCTAGCTCCACTGTATTTTTTTTTCAACATCTGTCTTGTAAAATACTATAAGACCTGCTACAGGCTTGACATCTACAATCCTGATTTGAGTAGCCTTGATGAGGGACTCACCCATTCAGGAACAGTACAAGTCATGTTCTGACAGTGAACATGGAGATAACTGACAATCATTCCCCAGATCAAGGAGGAATAAAAATGAGTTCCTTGTACAAGGAGGAAGTTACTGAAAGTATTATTAAAAGTGTTTTAAGTATTTGGAATCAGATGAGACAACTTCAATACGGTTAAAACATAATATTACCAAAAGTATTTCAGATAGTAATTTGGTTGTTACATTTGGCATGAATTTGTCAATATTATCAATAGATTTTCTAAATAAAATAGGCACAAAAGTTGGTTGCCCAACCACCATTATTGTTGTGGGGGAAAATGGAGGTAGAAGGAATATCAGGTATGTTCACCATCTTGGATTATTTAAAATAATAATAAAGGCGGGATGAAAAAAACCTTTAAAAATAAAAAACTCCTAATTTAAAAATATTAATCTAATTGATCTAGCCTTTGTTCAGTTCCTTTTAAACAAATTATTTATTAGCATCCTGTCCTCTTTTCATCTCCCTACTAATCAACTCACTGAATTTGGATGTCTTACTAAGGATTATCATGAAGACAAAGTAAAGTATTGGTCTGAAACCTTAATGAACTAATACAAAACAATGCAAGTTATAACTGCTCATACTGAAACCATTCAAAGTTACACCAGGACTGAACAACTGGTCCAGCAACTCTACAGTTACAACTCTACAGTTGTAGCTGTAAAGCATCCTAGCAGTCACATGAAACCAATGCGGGCACCTGCAATTGAGTCACAATTGCAACTGTTGCAGCATCTTGTGGTCATGTGATAGCCATTTACAACCTTCCCTGTCACCCTCCCACAACAAAGTCAATGGGGAAGCTGAGAGAGCTTACAAATTCTGCTCCCAATGCTTTTTTGCCCATTCGCCTGTTGCCCATTCGCCTACAGTGCCTACCCTTAGTACTGTAGCACCCACCTAACTGCACCCCATGGCAACAACTTGCATTCCATATAGCTCTCACCTACCCATAGATCTTGCTCTTGGGTTCCATGTCTTCTCACCGATCCTGACTTAACAAAGGGGATGGTTGGGTCTGCTCTCGCTAAGTGATGTAATAACATGACATTGTACTTCACTACCATATCATTTAGTGATGGAAATTCCAAACCCAACTGTGTGTCATAATCCAAGGATTACCCATACAACCAAGGCACAAGTTTTTGCAGTGCATAGAAATACTTGGGGATTTTTTGTGCTTAGTTACATCAACAATAGGCATTATAATTCTGACTTGGATCAAATGCAATCATACGATGTTTGATTATGCACTAAATTTTCAAGCTCATCTGGAGTCTTATAAATATATAACCAAATTAGATCTATTTAAATATGAATGTAAGCCAAGAAAACCTGACTATGCATTTTATGCATATATACATTTTAAAAGCAGAAAGTTAGAAGGACTTTCCAAAACTTGGAGAGCAGAGCAATGTTTATAACAGAATAACATAGTTGGAAAGAATCTTGGAGGTTGTCTGATCCAGCAGGAAACCCTATACCATTTCAGACAAATAGTTGTCCAATCTCTTCTTAAATACTTCCAGTGCTGAAGCATTCACAACTTCTGAAGGCAAAGTTGTTCCAATGATTGACTGTTTTAACTGTCAGGAAGTTATTTCATTAGTTCTGGGTTGCTTCTATCTTTGATTAGTTTCCTTCCATTGCTTCTTGTCTTGCCTTCTGGTGCTTTGGAAAATAAGTTGAGCCCCTCTTTTGACAGCCCCTCAAATATTGGAACACTAATATCATGTCACCTCTAGTACTTCTTTTCATTAAACTAGACATACCCAATTCCGAAAACATTCTTTATATTAGTTATAGTATTAGTTTTTCAAAAGGATATGAAAGAGGTTTTATTCCACAATCTGAACATTTCAATATAAAGGAACTTGCCTTGACATCTATACTATGGTATAAGATTTCAAACTGGTAAAGGTTTATCTACTTAGATGGATAATGTCCTTAAATCCTGTGAGACATTCAGATTCTTTTCTTCCTCTATTTTTCCTCTTGCCCCCTCTGATAGCATTTTGGCCTTCTTAAAAGCTATTATGTTAGAGTGCTGCTTATAAGGAAAATTGAATGAAAAGAAATGTGATTTGTTAGGAGAGGGAAGCAGAAGAAATAATATTTTTTTCTTCAGCGAACTGACATATATTAATTAATCCAGATGTCATTTGGGTTGATTATCTCTCCCCAATTTCCATCTCCTTCGTCCCTTGTCTGAACGAGATGGACTATTTCATCTTCGAACTTAATTATATTAATTTATCTTGGAATGTGTGTTTCTTGCTTTATCCAAAAATCTTGGGCTTTTATGAATAGACAAAATGGCCTTGAAGCACATGTGGAAAGATCTGTTCAGATTAGATAAACAAGGCTTGAGGCCAAACCAAGAAAGTGCCTTCTTAGTCTGGTCACCTTACAGTAGAGGGCTGACAGGTCCAGTATTTCAAGAAAGCTTTCAATTTGCAGCTGAGAACCTTTGGTTTCAGAAAATTGACTTTGGGTTTGTTGAAACCCAAATGTAACTTTATTTTCTCACTTTACAAAAGACAACATACATCAAATCCACAGTTATCTAGTTTTGCCTCTCTGCCTCCAATAAATAAATGGAGAACTGGCTTTGCCATCAGCCCCACTAACAAGTACATGATTTGTATTTTCCAAGATATATTCACTTTAATAGCATAAGGGCTCTTGGGGATTAAACTGAAGATATGAGATGCCCTATGTGTTTGTATAACTAGAAAAAATGCTTGCATTTCTTTAAAAAAAAATCAGAAATGGAGTGTGTAAAGATGAAGGATTGTGTTAACATATTGATTGCTTTTTGCGCCATTTTAAATTAGCTTTCTATTTCCCCTTCATAGGAGTTTTACATTACTGTCCAATAAATTAAAGTTCAATTATCGGGAAGACGTTTGCTGAGCATTCCTGGAGATGAAAGGTTAATTGATTATACAAACAATCACTAGGATGTGAACAGTGAGAATATTGACTGCTATAATCCAAACTGCAGCTTGCCATACCTTCAAATTCCACTTGTCTACAGAGCAATAATATAAGAATATTTTCAGAAATGGCTAATGATTGCAAAAGACTATATTCTGACATTCCCTCATGAGTCATGTCTTTCAAAGCTAAAAATCATATGATAGGTAGGTAGGTGGGTGGGTGGATGGGTGGGTGGGTGGGTGGGTGGATGGATGGATGATAGGTAGACAGACAGAAAGACAGACATAGAATTTTTCAGTTCCTTAGTCTGGTAGTCAACTTACTCTTCAAGGAGGCTGTTACACCTGTGCAATCTACCCATGTTTTAATTTGTATCCCAGATAGCTTTCAAAATGATAGCTTCCTAAAAGAAGCCAAAAGAGGGCTTACTGGTCAATGTTGATCTGCAGCATAAGTAACAAGACTTAATGATGCCATTCAACTATGCACATCACAATTTAGAACTTGGATTACAAAAATTGATACAATTATGCAAGTGGGGTGTTTGGTTGTTTTTTGCACATATGTTGTGCTCACCCCACAGAACCCATCTTCTTTTGGTTCAGAGCATCAACAGAAATTATGAGACATAAGGCTGATCCTCTCTATTTTTAACTTTTCCTAATTTGGTGAATGTTCTGTTTATGCTGTAAGCAAAAACAAAACAAAACGCACCAGATGTGTTACTAGAGATCTCCTAGGCAGCATCTGTAGAAGAGAAGGGTCAGTCTGAAAGGTCTTGCAACAGAGCTTTGTGTGCTCATCTCAGATTTTCATATGTAAATATACTATTTTTACATATATGTAGAAAAATAATCATTTCAACCTCTATCCTTCTCCTGTGAAGAGTTTGCCATTACACATTGTATTTCACCATATAATTTATACGTTTGATAAAATATTTGTGTTGCTAAATGCCATTTTCATTTCTAGATTTCATTTCTAGATACATGTTATTTTAAAAAGTACAGATTTCATTTTGAAGACAAATCAAACTTTGCTGACAACCTTGAGCTAAAGAATTACTGGGATGGCTGATATTGCTAACTGAACAGGGTTGAATGGATTTGTATACTTCTCATTTGTGCCACTTTCACACAAGTTAATTATTCAGTCCATTTAAGGAATTGTCCACATTTCACATGAATTTCCCAAAATTTGCAATTTTGCCCCAAATACATGTCAATTTTGTATGCATATTATGTAATTTAATGTGCATTTTGCCTTATAATATGCCTTGCAGCTTTTTTATATTTTTATTTTATTATAAGCTTTTTGCCTTGTAATATGCTGTGCATTACTTTTATCTGTTAGATATGTTATTTATATAGCAAAGAATGTATTACAAATTTAGTCAAAGCTTCAACTGGAAGGTAAGTAGATTTGTAAAATTCAGATGAGATTGCTGGTCTTCAAAAGTCATCTGAAGCAGAGTTGTCAAGCATTCTTAATTTAGAAAGCTGGAAAATTTTAAGCACAGAAGGGTTAAGTAGCCATTACTACAAACCAATTTATTTTCCAGTGTGTCCTCACCCGTGTTATTACTGCACTAACAAGCCTTTGTGGATAAGAATTTGCAAATGCTTAATTTCTTCCTTACTTCATATCCTATAGAGAGCTATAAACTTAAACTTTTGCTTTCTCTTGCAAACCACTGTAAAAGAGTCCAAGGGCAAAGGGGGTTTGACTGTTATTCCTAGAAGCCTAGCCTATGCCTATATTATTTCAACTGCTTGGGGAAATAAGTTACCTCATGTTTGTGTCTATGCCTTTCTTGATCTGATACCTAACAGGGGCACATAATTCTTATTCCAGAGAAAGGAAGGTGGGATTAATATTAAGTTATTGACTTTCTGACTTTGCACTGATGCTCATAGCAGCACAATACCTGTACACCTCTCTCTGTGTTTTTGTTAGGAAGATGGAATAATGTCCAAGGCAAAAAAATGCAGAAAGACATTCATTAGATTTCTCAACATTTGAGTGGGTTTATGAATAAGTTAATGGCAAGAGTGTCAGCAAAGGAAAAGATCTCTGGATTTTGCTGGCCTACTGATTGTTTTTTAAATTTCAGTGGTGATCTGATTCCTGAAATTATGCAGAATTCAAGTGTGATGGGAAAATGTGATCTAGATGTGTTATCTGCATATATATCAATGTGTCAGATCTAGTAACTGCAACTATAAAACCAACTGTTTACAGTTATTAAGAACTGATGGATCCATTTTTTCATTAATGGCCAATAAGCTGTCTAGTCCAGAGTTTGGTTTTAGCAATTGCAAGTCAGATACATACAGGAAGCTCACAGAAATGGACAGAAGGGAGTAGTCCTCTTCCACAGTCCTTCTATCCAAGACATGATTCTGAAGATAGCAAAGACCCATTAATAGACCAATCCTGCATGATTTATTCAACTCCTTTGTCATATCATCTACACTGATGATCCATAGCACCTCATTACAGGTGATGGCAGCAAATGAGTTGTATAAAGTTGTATAAAGACCCAAACACTTGAGATCCCCTGGATTCTCCCTCTCCCGCACCTCTTTTCTATGATTAACTAGACAAACATTATCTAGGTATCATTTTGAAGGGTTCTACTGAAAACAGGGAAATTATCCAGGAAGGTATTCAAGATGGCAACAGGTAGAGACTTTTTACAATTATCCCAGTCTGAGAATCATACAGTATCTCCATAATATTTGCATGTTAAAGTTATTAAACCACAAACACAAAGATAGATGGCAGCCCTAACTCAGCACTGCAATAGTGATGAAATTCCCAGGGATCAAAACCCAGACACTGAGGAACAAGGATGTTGAAGACTTTTACTTAGATAGACAAATCTGTAAATTTCTCTATTCCCACATTCACATTTTTAAAATTCCTTATTATCGTTATAAAACCATCCGGTATATCAGAAAACGCCTATGAGAAAAATCCTTAGATGTGAATAGATATAAATCAGAAGGTCAGAGAGAAGCGTAAAACATTTTAAGAGATTATTAGAAGCAGAGTATTCCCTTGCTTTGGGATATCTCCTGCTCATTATAGTGTGGTGTTGTGCTTGATAACTTCCAATCAAGGATTTTGTGCCTTGGGCTCGTATTGTGTAGTCTATCACTCCACTGTGCCAGCTGTAGCAGCTGCCTCATCTTAACAACAGAAGCCAGGTGACCCTAGGGGGAATAAATTGCTTATGTCAGCATGACTTTTGCTAAGGAAATCTATACTGACTTGATTTGCACAAAATGCTAAGCTATAGTATGTTTGTTTTGAAATAGCATGATATGAAATCCACTTAACAAGTTTGTAAGTCATGTGACAGGTTTAGATAACTAGCTAAACAAAAATAAACCTTTCTGAGTAATTAATACTAAAGAATAACACTATCTGCATTATAACATGAATGAATTAATGAGCACTGTGGTTTGGGGTTAAATGAGTAATTGAATTTTTTGACACAAATAAAACCCACTGAACGTTTCATGTTTCAGTCCAGGATCAGAGAAGGATTTTAGGCACAGTGATCTGCTCAATAAAATTTAAAGAAGATCCTTGAACAATATGAGCACTTCTGGGAAATTAGTCCATTCCCTCCATTCTAAATACATGCTATATTTCAACAAATTATTAACAAAAGGAATATATTCCCTCCTCAAAGCAATTCTATTTTTTTTAAAAATGTAAAGGCAGCTTTGACAAAAAGTTTTGCCTTGTGATTTATTCTGAATATTTGTGGCAACTCAAAAAGAGCCTTAGCAGTCAATGGACAAAAAAATCCTTTTAGTGAGTCTTGGCATAGTCAGCCCTCAAAAGAACCATGGTGTCCATTGTGCTAGAAGCCAAATTTTTGTGAAGCTGAAATTATGCACAATAAGTGCCCATGCCAGCTAATTCAAAGTTGCAGCATATGAAGCATACTCAACTTCATGGAGTATGAATCTGAAAACAGATAACATTATTGAAGAATTTTTAAAGTAGGTTTATTATATATTATTTAAAATGTTCCCAGTGGCATCATAAATGTTAATAAAAGAAAAGTGCTGTGGTTTTTCCCCCAAAAAATCAGAATAGAAATGCACAAATGTAAGGGTTTCTACAATGAAAGACTGTGTTTATTAGTATTGTTTATCATACCAAGTTCTAAGCTAAAACTATCATGAGTTTTCTACGATGCTAATGATAGTTGACAAGCAGATATCAATTAGTAATTTCATGCTCAATCAATATGTAAGAATTAAAAAATATCCTGGAAATATTTGGATGCTTCCCAGCTGGGATATTATTCCTCTTTATTTGGAAAGGTTTTTGCCTGTAAATTCAGCATTTCATAGTCAATTGGTATGATATTTTTCAGCATTTTTCTATTCCTCCAATTCTGTTTTCAAAAAGCAAAAAATGAACATAATTTACCCTGGTAAATTGGTATTCTCATAATTCTCTCTCATGTTTTTAATCATGTTCTGCTGACATTTAAAAAACTCCATTCAGCTCTTTTCTAGAACTTCGAAAATAAATATAAGTAAATATGCCTGTGGATTCTGGGTTTGTTTGTTTTTTTAAATGTTATAGGAGTAAATCCCTCTCCCCATATTCCCAATTTTTCTGTACTGCATATGAAAAGTTGAAAGAATATGGTACTTGCATTTCTTAAAAATAAAACTCTTCATATGATCAAACTTTATCTAGTATTATTTCTGCCCTGGAAATCACCATTGCCTTTATATCACTGGAACTTCTATTAAGTTAACTTCCTGTATCTTCATTAGCTACAAACTGACTGTATGTGGATTTGCCATAATAATGAGAAACATTGCTATAAGATAATGTGTTTATATTGAACTTACTTTTCTAAGTGGTAAGAAGTTCTAGGGACCTTGTGTTTACTTGAATTATTACCCTTCAGGAAGAGATCAGGAGAACTTAATTGGCATTTTGTAAAACTTTATTTGTAAATAATCATTTTGAGCACAAAATAAAATATAAAATATTGCTTGCTTGCTCACTCGCTTGCTTAACATAATAACAGAGTTGGAAGGGACTTTGGAGGTCTTCTAGTCCAACCCCCTGCCCAGGCAGGCAACCCTACACCATTTCAGACAAATGGCTATCCAACATTTTCTTAAAAATTTCCAGTGTTGGAGCATTCACAACTTCTGCAGGCAAGTTGTTCCACTTATTGATTGTTCTAACTGTCAGGAAATTTCTCCTTAGTTCTAAGTTGCTTCTCTCCTTGATTAATTTCCACCCATTGCTTCTTGTTCTACCCTCAGGTGCTTTGGAGAATAATTGCTTATTGACTCTTTGCAATGAATCTTGAGTTAAATCTTCTCCAGGATTATCTGTCCCCATCCTGTCTTTTCAGGTCTTCCACCCACTGCCACTGTAATTAAGTCCATCCATTTTTTAGCTTGTTGTCCTCTTTTTTTCTCTACCTTTTCTATCATCATCATGATCAGCAGCAGCAGCAGCAGCATCAATTAAATATATATGCCACCCAACTCCCAATGACTCTAGGTTGCACTAATTAAATTTTTCTTGGTTTTACACAATGGGCCCATGGTATGATAATCTGCCCATGGATTTCTCAAAAGTCCAACACCAAAATTTTAATTCCCACAACACTGTCACACTATTTAGTAAGGCTATATTACTATTATTCATCTCATCTTTCCTATTACCTAACTCCTTTTCTACTTACAACTATAACTTTGTTGCTAGTATCTTTACGATTTATTTTGTGTTATTTAGTTTCCTAGTCTGGTTTACATTGATTGGTTATTTAGTATCCTATGACTGTCATTAAGTGCCGTATCTTATGATTTATGATGAATGTATTTTTATGGTGACTATGATCATGATTTATCACTTAAAGCTTTATATACGCTGAGAACTTATGCACCGAAGACATATGTGTCCAATCACACTTGGCCAATAAAGAATTCTATTCTATTCTATTCTACCAAATTTTAAAAGCATCGATGCTCTTTCTATCCCGTTTCCACAAAGTCCAAATTTTACCTCCATGAAGAACCATTGCCTGCATTATTCTTATATTTACAGGTATAAACATATCACAATATCTGATGTGATTTCCAAGGCCCTCATTGCTACTCCACCAAGCAATAGTATGTGCAGAAGAGTTGGCTGTTTGCGAAAATCCTTTCCCTTCCATTTCAGCCTTTTTCCCCACAGTAAGCACAGCAGAAGTGCTAATAAAACAGTAACCTTGACACAGATATGGAAGAGGCACGTTGTTTCAGGAGCTCAGCAAATGGAGAGGCCCAGCAGCAAAAAAAGATAAAAGATGTTTCTTTTTTTTTCCTTCAGACAGAGTGGATGGACCAGAGGGAGAAAAAAAATATAGAGGCCAGCAAAGAAAAGCATAACCTGGAAAGGCACAAGAGCTCTACTTGCTAGTTATTAAAAGCAACAGCATGGGGGTTGGGGGAGTAGAATAAATCCCAGAAAGAAAAAAGGAGGCAAAAGAAGCTCTGTAAGAAGAAAACATCAATAAATAGTAGATAGTGACAGGGAATTAGGTTGTAGAGTATATAGTAATAGGATACACTCCCATATATATTTTTGTACATAGTTAGTTTTACACATCACTTTTATAAAATACTTTTCATTTACAAAATAAGAAATCTCCCCATCCATTACAGGGAGATATAAAAGCAAACACCTGGTCTAGGGTCAAGTGTGTTTGTGTTTGTCTTGAGTACAGGTTACTCTAATAGAATTTTGTTTAAAAAAGAATCTGTAACAATATGCGTGATGTTTCCTGCTAGGTCTTACTTACTTACTTATTAGATTTATATTGCCGCCTATTCGCCCATGGTGACGCAAGGCGGCTTACAGAATATAAAAAACTAAAACTCATAAAAATCAAATAAATGAATGTAATAAAATCACCCCTGACCCCACCTCCCGCCCCAGCTAGAGCTGATCACACGAGTTATTTAATAGGCTCCATCCCGCTGTGGGCTCCCAGGTGCCCTGGCAGAACCAGGTCTTCAGTGCCTTCCAGAAGAGAACTAGGATGGGGGCTGTTCTAATCTCTTGGGGAATGATATTCCAGAGAGAGGGAGCCACCACAGAGAAGGCCTTTCTTCTAGGTCCCACCAGGTGTACCTCCCTCGGGGATGGGACCAGCAGCATTCCTTGCCTCCCAGCTCTAATGGGTTGGGTGGACGTGACCGGCAGGAGACGGTTCCTCAGATAACCTGGTCCCAAGCCATGAAGGGCTTTAAGGGTGACAATCAGCACCTTGAATTGCACCCAGAAGTACATCGGCAGACAATGCAGCTCCTGCACATACCTCCATCACAGTCATCTTCTTTACTCTACATTTCCTGGTCTGAAGCCAATCTGTTTCACTATGTTACTTCCAGACTCTGATTTCTTGTCTTGGGTATAGATTTCACATGAGGAAAATGAGATATTCTGAAATTTCCATTTTCTTAAGGTCGTTTCAATGGTCATCTCAATCAAAGGCCTTTACTGCAAATGGTGCACATACTGACTTTGTTTTGGTAATCTGAAACACAGTTTAATCATTCCAAAACATAGCCAGAGTTTACTGCCAAAATTTAGATCTCCATGGGAACTGCCAGCACTCCAAATTGTTTAGTTTACAGAATCTTAACAAAAAGGACAGGAAGGAAAATGTAAAGTATAATGTAACCATTCATTCATTATATAAATACAATTCCAAACTCTACAGTAAAGTTTGCAAAAGTAGGAGCAACACTGTATAGTCACTCTCTTCTGAAATCCATGACTTGTTATAACGTGAAGTCATCCTGAACAACTGAAATAGCTTAAGCAGATTTCTGAATATTTAGCAAGTTTTGGAATCAGTCCTTAAAACAAAAGCACTTTATGAATCACAGGAAAGAAAAACAGTAATTCCCTGATACCTGCGAGGACATCATATAACATTGAGGTGGGGGAAAACTATGATTATAAAGATTTTGCATTGGAATTATGAAAATCTTCAGATTAGGAAGATGGATGGCATTTTATACTGGTCCAACTTTCTATAGTCTGGGAGGATATCATAGATTATATTTAGAAGCTTGGCAATCAAGTGTTTATTGTGTTCTATTGTGTTCCCGTAGCTACCTATGGTTGTGAAAGGTAAACCTTAAAAAAACAAGACAGGAAGAAAATAGACTTGTCTGAGCTGTGGTCTAGAGAAGATTCCTACTTATTCCTTGGACAGCAAAGATGACTAACAAACAAGTACTGAAGCACATAACATCAGACATGTCACCAGAAGTTAGAATTACAAAACTGTATCTCACTGATTTTGGCCATGCCACATGGCGTGGGGGAATTCACTGGAGAAAGCAATTATGTCTGGAAAAGTTAGTGGTAAAAGTAAAACAGGTCACCAAAGAATATGGTGGCTGGACCCCATCAAAACTGATATCTGCCAGATCATAGAACAACTCAAATAAGTAGTGCGAGATTGGAAGATGGAGAGAAATCTGGCCTATAGAATCACCATGAGTCAGACACAACAGAATGAATAACATCATCATCATTATGGGTAACCACACTTTTCAAACCCAGCAAATTCAGTTCAATTGTTGTATTAAATACTTCCCCATTTCAATTGTCAGGCTTGCAATAAAATTTTTATATCTACATTTCCAGAATTATAGCAGCCTTGGGTTCTTTAAATTTATATTTTATTGCTTTTTAATTAATAACCAAAAAGAGGAGGGAAGGAGCAAAACATAAGGATAATAGTGATGGAGATACATACATAAAAAGTTTTCTTAAAGAAGTGAAAGAAATACATGCCTTTATCTCTTCAATGCTGCAGTATAAGTCTTTCATTATTTTATTTATATCCCACTTTTATTATTTTTGCAAATAGCTCAAGTTGGCAAACATATTTTTCACACATTCCTCTTCCTATTTTCCCCATAACAACAATTCTTTGAAGTGGGTTGAGTGAATGTACCAAAGTCACCCAGTTGGCTTTCATAGCCAAGAAGAGACTTGAACTCATGATCTCTTACTTTCTGGTCTAGTGTTTTAACCACTAGACTAAACCTTTAGCCATAATAAGGGCACTGAGAATCTATTTATCTTGTCTGATTGTCAAATTCCATTTGTTAAGTATGTAGTTATTTTGAATTATATACCTAGTTTTGTTTGGTTTGATTTAGTTTCTTACTTTTATTTTTAAAGGCTATTGCAAATCATCAGTAAACATAAGCACCATGTCTCAATTTCTTGCAAAAGCAAAAATAACAATTTAAAGAAGAATTCCAGTTATGTATAAATAGGGCCTAGTGTAGTGACAATCTGGAGATGACTTGCTTTTTTCACAAGAGAATGTGGACAGTGCAGTGTCTTTCAGAATCTTATTTTTGCTTTGGACCATGACTTTTTAAACATGTGTTAAAGATGTTTAATCTGTTTAAGCCTTGTTGGAACAGATCAATGTCTTCCAACTTTCTGATTTCCAGAAAAAGTGAATCAGAGATTTCTGGGACGTTTGGGAAGTTCTGAGAAGGTTACCCATGAAAGTTGCAGGCTTCAGACCTACAAGAAAGCTTTACAACTAAAATGACAAAGAACATCTTTATCTTCTAACAGGATTGAAGAGTGTGTAGAGGAAGATATGGAGAGTAGTGGGATTTAAATAATTTAACAACCGGTTCTCTGCCTAAATGATTTCTTCCAACAACCAGTTCACCAAACTGCTCAGAAAATTAACAACCGGTTTTCCCGAAGTGGTGCGAACTGGCTGAATCCCACCACTGGATACGGATGACCTTGGATAAGGAGGTGGAGACTGTTAGACAAACAAAAATTCAGCCTGGGAAAACACGAACGTTTGAATAGGGCAATTAGAATTCTTCTACACTGATTATCTTTGGTATAGAAGGAATGTGAAGATTCTGTTATTATAGCATATATCAACAAAGAGGTATAGTATTTGTTATGATATATATTTCTTCTGTGAAGGATTAACAGTGTTCCTAGTTTTATTCCATCATCTTCTGTCTCTATATTTTTTTTTACATTTCTGTTCCAACTGCAGTCAACATTTTCTAGCTTCTTAATTCTCATTGGATTAATCTGGAGTAGAGAAGGTGGGGAAAAAAGTGTTGTACTTGTTCCAGCATTGCATTTCTCCCAAGCATCCTGATACTTCCCATTTTATTAGCAAACCTAATTCAATTTCTCTTCTATATATCAGTCACCAACAGATTTCATTGTTATAAAGGCACTGTTGTATCTGAATATGGAAATGCTAAAACTTAGTTAACCTATATTTATTCTATTTCTGATTCCAAATTTTCAAAAAATGCATTTTAAAAATATCTCTGCTTATCAAGACTTACGTTATTTTGCATCTATATATTCTATTTGCCATAGGATTCTAGCCATTTAAATGTTCCATGCTACCTTTTGGACTTTTTTCATGTAATTCACTACATTTCATTAGATAACTTATTATACAGTATCAGCCATTATGCAGCCATTCAGCCACTATTTATTCAAATCTTTTGATTGTGATAAATATTACATTACATAAATCAACTAGTTTGAAGGCCAATATTTCAATCAGTCATTTTAATGCTAACAATTAAAAGCTTGGCAAGGAGACAGATTTTACCATCTTCCTAAAAACTGGCAGAATGGGTCCAAACACAGCTGCCTAACACATTCCATAGCCTGTGTCTCCACAAAGAAAGAAAGGGAGGGAGGGAAGGAAGGAAGAGAAAGAAGAAAAAGCTATGTTTAATACTCTTTAAGTATAAATTTGAAAACAATCGATGTTGTGTCTTCTAGTTCCCACAGACTCACAGGAATGTTCATGACATAGTTTCGTTAAAGTCAATTTTGTTTGTTTTTTATTTTGATGTTTGTTTGTTTGTTTGTTATCAAATTAGAAACTGACCATCTCCCTCATAGAGGGACTCTGGGAAGTGTACAGGTATATGGTTGCTGATATGATAAAACCAACAGCAGAGCAAATTGAACTCCAATTCATATTTTTAACAAATCTCTTAATCACTTTGAAATTTCACTCAGATGAGACTTTTCTGAAATAATTTTAACTTTTTACATAACTGATGCCTTGTTAAGTCCAATTTTTTTAATAAATTATTTCTTGCATGTAGAGAAGAGCAAATGAAAAACTGCTAGCTTGTAAAAATCATAAACCTAACATATAAGTGATAACTAAATATTTCAAAATAATAAAATACTCTTTAATTTATGATAATCAGCTAAGCCTAAAATGCAAAAAATATAGCCTGCAGTCCCTTACATAAAAAGCTGGGAACCAGTCTCACTAAAATCTATTTCTGAAGAGAGACACATAGGATCACATTCTCAGCTTGTTCTTATTGTTATTATTACCATAATAACAATTTCACTTTTGTTCCGCTTTTTAAAATATATTTTGGTCAACTCAAGGTGGTGAACAAAACCTAATCCTCCCTCTCTTCTTTTCTCCACCACAAACCTGTGAGATGGGTTGGGAAGAGAAACAGAGCCCAGACTATTGCTTGACATAGTGTAAGCCGCCCTGAGTCTTCGGAGAAGGGCGGGATATAAATGCAAATAAAAAAAATTAAAAAAAACCTGAAAGGCAAGACTAGAACTCAAAATCTTCTGGTTTGTAGTCGAAGCATCCTAACTACTGCACCAAACTCGGTTCAAAACCATTTCTGACTTAAAAGTTATTAATATAAAATAATAATACATAATTTTCAAATACATTACTGAGAATGATGTTTTACATCTTCAGAACTAACTAAAAAGTTTCAGCTACATCAAACATCATGCTTTGTCCCATTTTTCACCTGACATATCCACCCAATCATTTGTTTTTCTGGCTGAGCTCAGGCATATGTGTATTACTCATGCAGATAATTGTTGTCTATACAAAGACTTTGAATAGAGTCCTTTGACTCTGAATATTACTCATGCAGATAATTCTTAATTTTGTAACTTTTAAAAGGTAATGTGCTGTTCAAAGGCATACATTTAAGATACTTCACAATGAAGATACTCTATTCATCTCTTGATCCATTGTATTCTTACATATTAAATAGACTTCACCATGAATTTCCTTCAAAGAGAAAATCACTCTTTAGTTCTATCTTGTTTGAGAAAGTCTTTTCTATTTACCCTGGAATTATTCCTTTCACAGAACATCCTGTTTCGTTTTTGTCTCCCATAGACAATCTTAGCTTTGCTCTTTCCAGAAATTTAATTCACTTCACCATCTGCCTGCATATCTGCTCTTAGATTCAAGCCTTTTTTATCTTATTCCTCTGAACCATACTCTGTTTTTTTGCAGTTTCTATGGTATCAGTTTTAAAGTACAAGTTACTCCTGGCGTCTATATACTATATTCTGTTTTTTGATGTTCATGTGTATGTTCCTTGAACAAATGCTAGGCAATAATTTACAGTTTTGGGGTAGCACTGGGCCCAAGTGAAATTCAACGGTGAGAAAAGCAAGGTTATACATTTAGGCAACAAAAACCAAATGCACAGGTTTAGAATAGGTGGTACTGGCTCAATGGTAGCAACTGCAAAAGGGATCTTGGAGTCCTGGTGGACAATCAGTTAAATATGAGTCAGCAGTGTGCTGCAGCTGCCAAAATGTAGCCCTAGGCTATATTAACAGAGGGATAGAATCAAGATCAAGGGAAATGTTAGTACCACTTTATCATATCTTGGTAAGGCAACACTTGCAATATTGCATTCAGTTTTGGTCACCATAATACAAAACAAATATTGAGACTCTTGAAAGAGTGCAGAGAGGATCAACAAATATTATTAGGGGACTGGAGGCTAAATCATATGAACAGTTGCAGGAATTGGGTCTATCTATAAAAGAAAGATTAGAGGTGACATATCTAAGAGGCTGCCACAAAGAAGTGGGGTCAACCTATTCTCCAAGCAATGGATGGAATTTAATCAAGGAGAGAACCGACCTAGAACTAAGGAGAAATTTCCTGACAGTTAGAACAATCAATCAGTAGAACGACTTGCCTCCAGAAAGGCAAGTTACAAGTGCTCCAATACTGGAGGTTCTTAAGAAGAGTTTGGACAACCATTTATCTGAAATATCATAGGGTTCCCTGCTTGAGCAGGGGGTTGGATAAAATCTTTCCAAGTCTGTTATTTTGTCATTCTGTTAAAGCTTTCCTACAAACCCTTACCAGGAGAAGAATTCTATTGGTCTCAACATAACTCAACATAGCCCAAACAGTAAACTTCTATGTTAGCCCAAAAGAGCCACCATTCTGACATGTACTATAGCCTCAATTAAAGGATTCTATCTGGACATATTTAAATATTTATAATTTTGAAGACACATATCTGCACAGCAGATTATGTTCCAAGCGGTCCATTATTTACAATGACTACATCATAGAGCTATTATTTCTTAATGTGTTACTTAACCTTCTATTTTCATATTCTAGTCAGTACTTATTCATAATTACTCTTATATTTTAAACACTTTTAGCTTTGTTCCTATGTCTCTTTTAGCTTTGTCTTTATTTTACATCATCAAAAAAGGACAACAAAGAACGTTCTTTCTGCGCCAACTCAGTAAGCTCAAACTGCCCAAGGAGCTGCTGATTCAGTTCTACAGAGGAATTATTGAGTCTGTCATTTGCACCTCTATAACTGTCTGGTTCAGTTCTGCAACCCAACAAGAAAGACACAGACTTCAGAGGATAATTAGAACTGCAGAAAAAATAATTGCTACCAACCTGCCTTCCATTGAGGACCTGTATACTGCACAAATCAAGAAGAGGGCCGTGAAAATATTTACAGATCCCTCACATCCAGAACATAAACTGTTTCAACTCCTACCCTCAAAACGACGCTATAGAGCACTGCACACCAGAACAACTAGACACAAGAACAGTTTTTTCCCGAAGGCCATCACTCTGCTAAACAAATAATTCCCTCAACACTGTCAAACTATTTACTAAATCTGCACTACTATTAATCTTCTCATCGTTCCCATCACCAATCTCTTTCCACTTATGACTGTATGACTGTAACTTTTTTGCTGGCAATCCTTATGATTTATATTGATATATTGACCATCAATTGTGTTGTAAATGTTGTACCTTGATGAACGTATCTTTTCTTTTATGTACACTGAGAGCATATGCACCAAGACAAATTCCTTGTGTGTCCAATCACACTTGGCCAATAAAAAATTCTATTCTATTCTATTCTATTTTTTCTACTTCAACCTTCCTTCCTTCCTTCCTTCCTTCCTTCCTTCCTTCCTTCCTTTCTTTTTTTCTTTCCCACAATTTCTCTTCTTAATTAGCCTTTATCTATCCAGGGCTGATCTTATAAACTTTCTGTCAACTGGCCTGTCAACAAACTTTCTTCTGATGCTTTACTTTGTGCTGGGTATGCTCTGAGCTCTTGTCCTCCTTCCAGACATGTCCACTTGCCTTTCTCAGCAGTCACAGCCTTTTGCTCTGATAATGGGCCTGTCATCGTTAATCAAAGGAGAAGTAGGGACACTCAAGGATACAGACTTTCTTTACTGCCTCTGCTCCTGAATGTATGCATTGCTCATCCCCAAAACTTTCAACATTCTCGACTCCTGCATCAGCATTGTCATTGCTGGTTCTTATGCTGACTGCTGTCCTTCTTGGCCAAGGCTGAAAAGGACTGCTGTATTTGAGAACATAAAGGAATCTTCTTAAAGGTCAGATTGGCCAGGAATGACAAGAAAAATGTCCTTCCCTTGGATTTCAATAAGGACATCTAGGTACATAAATGCATTTTAAATTTTCTGACAAGATAGATAATTGCTGCAAGATCCAACAATTATCCTGGGACAGGTATATTTGCCTTCATTCATGATAGATAATCAATTATGCACATTTATAGTAATTGTGTAACCTATCCAGTTTCCTCAAGTTCAGCCAATATAACCAACTAAATTTACATAGCCCCTAGATATTGTAATATACCCCAATTTGATTACAACCATTCTATGCAATGTTGAAACACTTTGCCATTTTAAGGGGGCAGTGAACCATCATCCCGGAAATATTTTATAGCTCATTCTTGATGACTTACCGAAGTAGATTTAATGGAAATCTTATCTATTAAAATGTATAAGCTGACATATTAAATTCAAATGCAAAGTTTTCTTTCTCTCATATTTTCAAGACAGACTTTTTAATATGGAGTGAGAATTTATGTAATATTGAAGAGGATCCTTTGATTTTAAATGAGATAAATATGCACCATTCTTAAGCATTGTTATTGTCTGTGACTGGTAAATGTTTGATTTGAAACCAACTTGAAACTGGTACCCTGGTTTTCAGCAAGTATTTTCAGCAGAAATAGGTAATCAATAATCATGTGTCTTACGGTAGAAAGTTTTCTTTTTTTCCATTCTTGAACTGAAGTTACAAAGGTCTGTACAAGATTAACGATAATGACAAATATCAAAGCTGGCTTGCCAATGTGAGTAGAATCTACAGCTGTGTGCTTTGTATGTTTTGCATTTCTACCATTGACAAGTTCAATTGCCATGAATTTTAAATGTTTTCATTCATTACAGTTCAAAATTGGTTTATTTAATTTAATGCTTCCTTTGGGATATTAAGATTAATCTTTTCAGTTGGCTCCATTTTATATTGTAAGACAAAATTTGAATTCTGTAGCTCTCATGATGGACCTAGTGAATGTAGCATACAATACATATGAAGCATTATAACCAATGCAAAATAACAGCCATAAAAATCTGATTATGATACCCCTACTCTATTTGAAGCAACTGCAGACAACTTACTGGAGATTATAGAAGAAATGTGTCACCTATACACTAAACTGGGCAGACTTCTTATTGGAGAAGGGAACATTATTTAAGTCAGCTTCTTAATGACTCCAAGGGTCTTTGGACTTTTGAGGCTTCATCATCATTTCCAACCTAACAGCATGGCACAATCATTGTGAGCAGCAATGAACAAAGAACATAGAACTATAGAAAGATGGTGTAAGCAAGATCAGCAAAAAGAAATGTAGTTTCTTTCTGTTTACGATGCTGGCAAATCAAATGCACTAAGACATAATAGTGATAATTTAACTAGATATGTCATTGTGGATCAATGATATTATTTAGTAAAGCCATAATTCAATTCAAGCATTATATCTTACATCTTCTTTCCAGGGATAGAAATAATGGAAAGCTACATCCTCTGTTCATAAAAGAGCAAAGGCCAAGCTTTATTTTACAAAGTTTTATTAACCTCTGAATATATTGGCTACCTATCATGTTTTTTCAAAATCAATACATTTCATGGTAAGCTTACAAATTTATGCAGCTTGTGCTATAATTTATAACAAAGCATGCTTCATCACCAAATGAGCACCATTTTGAAAGTGCTAGTAGCATCCTCTGGAGAGTCATGTGTTTTGACAATACTTTTTTTTTTCTTAAAAAGTGTTATAAATTATAAAGCCCAGAACAAAATTAATTCAATTAACATTCCATTACTACATGGAAAAAGAGATATCTGAAATTCAAGCCAGCTTTAGAAAAGTTCAAAGAGCATGAGACATTATTGCTGATGCCCACTGGATAATGGAAAAATAAATACCAAAAAGAAGTCAGTATATACTTTACTTCTAACAGAAATGCCTTGATTGTGCCAATCACATCAAGCTGTGAAATGTCCTGAGAAAAATGAGAAACTTATTTCATTCTCTCATCCCAGAGCATCACATTGTCCTCAGGAGAAACTTACATTCAGGTCAGGAAGTAGAGTACAGACAGAACATGATGAAACAGAATGCTCCAGGTTAGCAAAGAAGTATTACAAGGCTATAAACCTAAAGACAAAGGTAGAACAACCGGTCTTAGAACTGACAATGAAGGATAGCTTCTGTCAAAATGGTGGATAGCTTCTGTCTTTTAGGATTAATCATCAACAGTAAATGAACAAGCAGTCAAAAAATACACTACAGACTAACACTTGCTGGTGCAGCCTTTAAGACCCTGGAAAAGATATTCAAAAGCCATGAGATGTCTGCAGTATACTCACAAAGATCAGAATCATGCAAGCCATAGTATTCCTTATAACACTCCATAGAAGTGAAAGTTGGATTTTGAAAAAGCAAGCTAGGAAGAGTATTGACACTTTTGAACTTACAGATAGCCAAACCAAAGAATCATTAAGCAAACCAACCCAGGGTTCTCACTTGAGGCACCAACGACCAGGCTCAAATTATCTTACTCCACACACATTATGTGAAGACCTAGTTCTCTGGAGAAGGCTGTAAATGCTGGGGAAAATAGAAGGAAAGAGAAGGGGACAACCAGTAGCAGGTCTATGGATTAAGTTACAGTTCAAAATCCTGAAAGTCCAGGTTAGAACTTGAAGATACATCATCATGAAGAAGTCTATCAAAGTACGGTAGTTGCTAAGAGTCTGTGATGACTTGATGGGACATAATCAATATTCCATTTGAAATAAATTCAATAGGACATATAGTATTTCTAAATTATTTTTTTAAGATTTCTTTGCCATCCCTGAAATATTAGAGAAGTGAGATACCGGTAAATAGAGCTAGAATTTGCAGAAAGCTTTCTTTGCATGCAATTTTACTTTGCTTCAGATGATGCTTACTAAATTGAATAGTTGGCTATTGTGTATAATACTAAACTGTTTCTACATAAAATTCTCCATACTGGTCAAGAGGTCAGCATAAGCGTCTAACTATTTCTCATTATTGAACTTCATTCCGCTAACTCCCCAGCTTCTTTTAAGCTATCCTGCCCTACCATCACCCTCACCACATCTCTGGAATTAATTAGTTAAGTTACATAACTTTGTGCAAAATACATCACCGTTCTTGTCCTGGCTGCAATTAATATTTGGAAGACAATTTCTATATGAGCTACTACTGATGCCACTGCTACTAATAATAATTTAATTGCTTCTGTTGAAACTGTTTGTCTCAATATCTTCAAAGTTGGTGCCTTTCTGGTACATACATTCATTAAGAGACAAAATGCTTCATCTAGTGAAATTCACAGACTCTAGTTGACATAGCAAGAATGCCTTGGCCCCACCTTGAAGAATATTGTCATCCAGAAATAGGTGTAGCCCCCAGCTAGTTGCTATACCATAAATCACTTAAAATTTATTGTTCCAGTGGATGGTGTCTGGGTGGCTATTTTGGGCTTTTTTCTTTTTTGTAGGTTAATTTTTATTTTTGATACTGACTTGGACTTAGTTATTTTTATTATGTTGGAAGTTCTACATCATCCAAAATCCTTGAGGCTTAAATATTGTAGACAAGCAAGTAAAAATAAACTTACTTTATACATTCTTTTCTAGCCAAACAAGGCAGATGTTTTAAGCACAGGTGCAAGCTTGGAGGATAGTAACCAGACCAATTATTTTCAACCATCTACAAGATTTTTTCCTCATTGTAAAACACAATCGTTCATTACAAGTGAGTTCTTCCAAAGAACCCTTTTAGCTGCTGCAGATAATACAGTTATAATAACTGCAGGAAGAAAGAAAAATGGGTCTCTTTTTTATTCTGGCAGGAGACAAAAGTATGCATTCATATGAAATTTCAATAGAGAGGAAATTGGTGAAGTAGGAAAATGAAAAGCTGTTGGAAAGAAAAGTATGGATGAAGTGTGTATCAAATCACAAGCAAAGAAATACCATATACGACTTGAGGAACTGTTGTGAGATGTGAAAGTTGGAGCACAACTCTGAGGAGGAAGATCATTGGGTTCCAGCTTACAAAGGAAGAGGAGCAAAGAATAATAGATAAGAAGATCTATTATAAGAATTTTGAATTGTGGGGACAACAATGTCTCTACCTTGGGATCATATAGAGAAAACTGGATAAGTTTAATTGTAAAAGGAGAGATATTTTGTTGTTAAAAAACATTGTGCTTTTGGGAGGCGTCTCGAGGCCTGGAAATAGCCATCGTTCTTGTTAGCAAGTGACAAACATTGATGGTATTGGGTGCTCACTACTCAGCTATTTTACTATAATTTTCTTATCAAGTTTGCCTTAGTCCATAGCAAGGGGCTGGATCTTCACCGCCTTTACTCAATTTCATTCTGCTTTAGCTACCGGTAATTGCATTTTCCTTAATATATTTTTCTTTTCTGGAAGGAAAGGGTTAGTAATGGGAAGGTTTTTTTTTTTCAAGAGGCAGGAATCATTCAGGGGTGGTTCTACTTACCTTTACTACTGGTTCGCATTGTACCTGCGCTCATGTGCTTGCTCTGCTAGCGCGCATGCGCTCTTCTGAGCATGCACAGATGAGTTTTGATGACATTTGGGTCAGTAGGTGGAGCCTCCGCTGGTTTTACTACCAGTTCTATAGAACTGGTCCGAACTGGGGGCAACCAACCACTGGAATAGTTCCTTTTGATCTGACTACATTATATAAAGTGGAGAACTGAATCTAGTCCTTATATTATATTGGGTCAGGGGGAGTAGTCTGGAAATAAATTCTCAGCTCTTTTCAGCTAGAGAAATGAGATCTGGAGAGGACAGAAGTTGTGGGACTAAATGATGTGCATGTGTCTATATGTGCGTGTGTGTGCGCATACATCTGCATGTTATTCCCATGCATATAGCTACTTTTTAAATTTAATAAATAAATAAATAATTTTATGCTTGTTATGTATTAAATCAAATTAGTAGCCCAGAAGAATTTTACTTTTTCTTAAGAAAAAAAACCCAAACATGTAGGAATCTCTGTGTCTCGCCTTCAAAAGACTTGTCTATCTCTTGGGATCACTCAGTTTCAAAGGAGATGAAAGAATCCAATTTCTGACTGAGACGTACAGTTCTCATGTCAAAGTCATATAAGCCTTCCAAAAAAAGGTAAAAAGCTTTGTAGCCACAACTAAATGAACACTGTACATGAGAATAATTCAAGGAATTTAAATACAACATTGGTAAGAACTTGCAGAATGTGAGAACTCCTACCTGGTTTAGTCAGGATAAACTATGTTCATGTGAATGTAAAAAGAATATGCTTATCAGATTATACTAAAGTAGTTGTCATAAGGTTTTTTAAATTTTCAGCACAAAGTTGACAAAAGTGACTTTGGGCAAGAGATCGATGTTACAGTACCAATTAGAAGCAGTGTCAATTCTCAAGAGGATTTGGGCCATGGCAAGCAAAATATAGATGTGGAGAAATGATGTGCACACTCATTGCGGATCTCCTAGAATGATCAAAAAATCAAAACAACAAAAAGAAGGAAAGGGTCTGTCTTAATCACAATACAGTATTTCATACAGAGCAAATTACAGAGGTGAAAACATAAATGCCCAGAAATTTACAAAATCACACTTGTATCAAAGTTGCATATTCTAGATACCAAGCTCAAAGTATCCGCCAAAGTTGTAATGTTTATGGGAGAGAAGGTGGAGTCTATTAAATCCATTATGCAGGAATCATCCCATTACTTTTATTTAGTTTTTATTTAGTTTTAAATCTGAAGAAAATAAATTAACATTTAATTTTTGTCTTGGCTTCTCTCATTACTTTTTTTTCTTAGTGCAGCCCTTGGCATGCTTAATCCTAAAATGGATGTGGTTGTCCAGCACCACATGATGCTTAAACAGACCAATGGTTTAATTACCAAATATACTTTCTTAAAAATGCAGTGACATAGATGAAATTGTTGCTGTCTAAGCTATGCCAGTAAAACTGATTACATCTTTTACAAAATGCATATAGCATTGTATTTGCATCACCTTTTAAACACCTTTTAAGTCACAGCATATACCGAATCAGACAGCCAATGTCTAAAAATTACAGTTTTCTTGTGGAACAGAATGTAATTTTAAGAAGTCATAAAAATATGTGTGATGAAATCGTTCATTCTCAACAAATACTGGGAAATACATACCGGTAGAACTAAACAAAAACATGAACTAGGGAACTGAAACAAAACTATAAAAGGAAGCGAAAGGCATTACTGAATTTCACCACATATCTGTTTTTCATCAAGGGTTTTCAAAGAATTCATGAAACTATTAAAAGCAGGACAATGAATTTCAAATCTTAACCCCTTCCCATTTAGCAGAATGCCAGATTTTCAGGGAGGAAATGTCCTAGATTATATTCTCATTATCCAAGATAGTAATAAAGACAATTTTTTAATATTTTTAGTTTCATAAGAAAAAAAAAAGATGCTCTTGAGAAATGCATCATACTTTGTAATAGAAAGTTGTTTTATGGGGAAACTAGAGCTGGCCAGTTACCACTAATGAAATATAACTGTAAAAATTGAGATGTACTTTTAGAATCACAAATCAACAGAGGCCCTGATTATGCATAGCATTTTTAGCAGTTCTTTTCAGCCAGATTCAGATGAACTGCTTTATGGAGGATGGTAATAATTATCTCATATTGGTGGATAATTATTCAAGTTTCTGGGAACTAAATCAAAGTTTTTATATACTATAGCACAGGGATAATACAAAAGTCATGAACTACTTCAGCAGACCTGGTGCTGCAGACTGCTACTCCTGAAGATTGACAGCCGTTTTCTGACAAGCAATTTGCCGAATACTTGGGAAGATCAGTAAAGCTCTCTTTCAAATTAATTACAACAACATTCAAAGGCACAAATCAAGAAAATGCATTTAATTAGGTGACAACCTAATCAACCATGCAATCACTTGAATGAAAATATTGTGCCCTTTTTGTTGACTTTCAGGTATTATTTTTGCATTTATTACCTGTCCCTGTGGGCAATATATCAAAAATAAGAAGCATTTACCACAACTGCTATCCCCTAGTAACTCTTGAATTACAGTATATCCTTGCCTTTATTTGCTTGTCAATCATCGAGCCTGGAGGATGGCAGAAAAATTCTACCTCTCTATACTCAGGCAATAGAATCTTGACTCTAGGTTTTAGGCATATGTAGTTTAATCTAAATTTATTCCTTTATTTATTCTGTTTTGCCAAGGTTTTTGCAATGGAAATACACATGCATATTATTAAATATACATTTCTGAATTGCAGTTTTGTAGAAAAGTAATTTTGAAATATGGCTGCAACAGATAGTATGCAAATTTGCACATTGTATACTTTTTTTAAAAATGCAATTATATATCGTATAATATACTATTTAAATGCCAATCTTTCCAAACACTGTGCATGTTATCTGGTATGAAAACAGCGGATCTTAATCTACTGAACTGCATGCATTATTCCCTTCCATGCTGCAATGCAGTTTGCATGAGCAGATCTTGCTTTTCACTGTAAAAGAGTTCTGGTGCAGCACATTATGTTTCCTCTGCAATGAATTCCCAAGATCCTTACCTACTACAAGCCTTTTTATTCTGATTTCATACATATTCTGTGATTTTAATTTTTGCAGTTTAATGAGAATATGTTCAGCCACCTGTCCTGACATAGGCCATAGCTGAATAGCAGTAACTTGATTTGAGATCAGCCAATTCCTTTTCTTTCTTTCTTTTCCTTTTCCTTTCCTTTCTTTTTTTCCTTTCTTTTCCTTTCCTTCTTTTCCTTTCCTTTCTTTTCTTTTCTTTTCCTTTCCTTTCCTTTTCTTCCTTTTCCTTTCCTTTCCTTCTCTTCCCTTCCCTTCCCAATTTTTGTTCATAAACCAAACGGCAGCATTCAAAGATTGTATGTTCCTAGAGATTTCAGATGAAAAGTTTAAAAAGTACTGTACTGTACTTTTTGGAGTATAAGACACACTTCCCCCCCCCCGCAAAAAAAGTGGGTGAAAATTGTGGTGTGTCTTATATATTAAATGTTGCCGAAGCACCACCCACCCGCTGGGCCCTGCCACCGCATGTCATATTTTTGGTCTCTGCACATCGCATTTTCAGCCTTTACATGCCCAATTTTTGGCCTCCGTGCATCTCATTTTTGGCCAGTTCAAGGCAGCAGGGATTGGCAGCAGCAGTAGCAATCCCTGCCCCCTGGAACCAGTCAAAAATGGGAAGCACAGAGGCCAAAAATGGGGCATGAGGAGGCAGTGATCGGTGGTGATGTGCTGTGATGATCCACAAAGCCTGGAACAGGTTTAAAATGGAGCATGCAAAGACCAAAAACACGATCCATGGAGACCAAAAATGTGTCATGCAGAGGTGGCAATGAGCTCTTACAATCCCTGCAGCCTGGAACAGCTGATTGGCAGTATTCTGGGAGGACGATCCCACCGCCAATCACCTGTTTGTGCTAAATCAGGCTGTGATGACATGCTGAAGCTAACCCGGCTGTTTGCTGTTTGTTTCAAGGATGCTAGCCAGATGGATACTAATGGATGCTGGTAGGCAGAGGCAGATTTTTTTCTTGTTTTCCTCCCCAAAAACTAATGCACGTCTCATGCTCCGGAGCATTTTATACTCTGAAAAATATGGCAATTATCATTTCTGTCCAACCAACTAGTTGGTGCGAAGTGAAAACACAGCCTTTTTCATCAAGTATGGTAAAGAGAACAATGGAGTAAAACTTTGCTGCCAACTCAGTAGCAGCATGTGCCTAAATAAGAAATCCATCACATTTTTTGGTCCAGTAAAATCCTGTCACTGTGGGGACTGCTCTTTCCAGTCTTGTTTCCTGAATTCATAAATAATGAAAGGGGGAGGGCGTGATCAGTGTCGCGGCAGGTACAGCATGGATTCCAGGGCTCCGGGAAAATGCTGATATCCCAGCCGAATAGGGGATCCCTAGTGGATCATAGCTGTCCTGTAGAGACAGTGAAGGGAGCTGCAGGCTGGTGTAAACAGGGAAGTTGCAAATTCCCTGGAGTGCCAGCATTAGCCTCCGACCCAGCGGTAAGGAAGACAGCCATTAGGAGCTGTCAAAAGCCGGGGGAAGCCACACAGAAGAATTGAGCAGGAGCAGTGATTGAACGGAGTATTGTTACCAGGTGAGTGATTAGCCAACTCACAGGTAAGAAGGAAACATTTTAAAGCTTAGAAGAAGTCCCAACTTGAAATTAGTGGCTAATTGGCACGCAGAAATTTAAAGTGAAGGAAAACAAAAAGCAAAGAGGAACTTTAAGATCAAAGCCCCAAAAGGAAAACCTACCATCTGGATTTAAAATTGGACTTGGAAGAAGTTAAAAATAAAAAAAGAAAAAGAAAATTGATAAATAATGAAAGAGATACAAAGTTTAATGAGTTCAAAGTTTAAAGAGAGCTAAAAATATTGCTCCAAAATAAATGCACACAAAGAGTGTTGCCCCCATCCCATAAAAGCCGCTTGCTTGGAGGAACAATAGATGCTGTCCTTTGTGGCAGGTGATAGAGTCTAAGGTGGTTGTGATTGTTGCATGCTAGCTAGCTTTTTTATATGTATAGACCTATTCAAGGAACTGTCTCCAAGTTTCTCTGGAAGAACTAAAACTTGGAAGATTAGAGAACAATCAACAGCCTGTCCAAGAAAAAAACAAGTACATACAGTGCAAAAAGAACGTATGTTCACCTATAATGAAAGTGTGTTGGAAATAAAAGAAATTCCACTTCCACAATTGCTAAGAAATTTTTAACAATGTAAAGCATGCTACAGCTCTTTGCAGTCATAATAAGAATGTGATTGGTAAGAGGAGATCAAAAAGTTGCAAAGATAGGATCTTCCCATTGTGTAGCACACCTCAAAAGAAATCTGTGACAGCTTTGCTTTTCATCTCTTTCAAATAGTAAGTCAAAAGTCAAAAGAAATATAGGAAACCTTGAAAGAGGCTAATAGACATTTTTAAAAATTCAACCAAAAGGCAAATTCTGATTGAATCCTTATTAAAAGAAGCTACCAACAGTATGATCAGTTTAAGAGTAGAACAAATGAAACTGAGAAATGGTACATTTCCCTTTGCTGGATTTGATCAAACTGAGGATAGACAGTCGACTGTTGGGTATGCATTAATCTAAATTTCTACATTGCACTGTGGGTTGAAATCTGTACCCTAAATGACCCCTTTCAGCTGCATGAGTCTAATCATTACAATGCTGCCTTGGGGGGGAAAACGTGCAAAGTATCTATCTATATATTACTAAAACTCATGATCTTTAACAAAGGTGCTTACAGAATGTGTCTAAAATTCAGGACTCATGAGTCCCAAGAGAATGAAATTGGGAGAAATTGTGGCAGCTTCCCTGCTACTAACTGTTGCTGCTGGGCAGCTGCTGCTGCTATCATATGATAAAGATTTTCAACATTCTGTGAGTTTCCCAGCCAATCTTGCAATCTCTTTCTTCATCCCCAACCAGTATTACAGGAGAAAAACCCCCGCACTCGGAGTACTCCACTCACGTTGCCGATATTCCTTCCTTCTTCATTCCTCAATTCTTCTCCGTTCCTGTTCACCACCAGGCTGCTGCAATTATAAATCCAAAGCCCGGTGTCACCGGGCACAGCGGCCCAGGCGACGACCAAAGTAATGGCCGCGGCCTGTGGCCTCCGAACCCCGCCGAGCCTAGGACGCGCCAGCATCGGTCCCCCCAGTCCTGTATCGGCTGGGAGACCCCTGGCGAGCCGTCCATGCGGCAGGTGTCCTTTTCGGAACACCTGGCCCCTGAGGGCCTCGGCGGCGGCCGGATTCGGGCGCTGGAGGCAGGAGAAGCCTTCCAGACGTCCGTTGCCGCTGGATACCGGAAGTCGTCCAAGAGGAGGAATTCTTATATGGTTCAATGTTTTTGAAGTTTTGGGGTTTGTGCAACATGGGCTTTGTGTTTCTAAAAAGGTTTGGGCAATTTCCATTGTGAAGTGTCTTGAATGAGTTTTCTGTCTGCTTGTAAATGGAACCGAACTTCCGGTTTCCACTTTATATTATCTGTAAGCACCGGTAGCTGTTTTCTGCTTACAAAGTTTCCTTTATGCAGCTGGCAGGAATGTGGAATTCCAGGCAGGTTCCTTGCTAGCAGCTTGATTATTCCTTAATTATCTGGGATATTTTATTTGGGAAATGAAGAGGGGGGAGTTTGATTCCTTCCCAGAACAGATTAGTGGGGTGGGGAGGAAATGGGGATTTTGAAGTAACTTTCCCCTGGAGTGGGGAGGGAATGGGGATTTTAGGCTTGCGGTCAAACATCAGCCATAATACTAATGATTGTTTTGAACAATATGCAGGTTGTATTACATGAATGGCTATTTTATATGTGAAATTATGACTGAAACCTATATAGATTCACACTGTCAGGAAGTTTGCCCTTAGTTTTAGGTTGCTTCTCTCTTCGTTGAGTTTCCATCCACTGCTTCTTGTTTTGCCTTCTGGTGCTTTGGAAAATACTTTTCTCCCACCCTTCTTTCTAGCAGCCCCTTAAAAGACTGTTGCCTATCACACTCTTTGGCAAAGCATGTGAGCCATTTCCTCCTTTCAGTGGTCCATGAAAGTGCATCTATAGCAGAGGTCTCTAACCTTGGCCACTTTAAGACTTTAAGACAGCAAAGCTGGCTGAGGAATTCTGGGAGTTGAAGTCCATAAGTCTTAAAGTGTCCAAGTTTGGAGACCCTTGATCTACAGCATGTAGATAATAAAGTTGGAAAAAAGTGAACAACATTTTTACAGAACTATAGATACGTTGAGCTGGGTGTGACAAGGAATGGCTGGGAGGGGAGAGGCCAGGCAAGGTACCCCTTGACATGACAGACATTGAGTTGGCCATGCCTACCCAGTCATATTACGATCAAGTCACACCCACTGTCACATGACCATCAAGCCATGCCCACAAAATAAGCCACGCCCACAGAACCGGTAGTAAAAAAAAATTAGAATCCACCCCTGAAAGAAACATCTCTAAAATACTGACCCAATTTAGCAAGGGCTAAATGTCTAGTTCTTTTTTAAAGGATTTTAATTTGTTTATTTAGGATTTAGGACAACATCATTTCCAACTCCCAGCTCCTAGCCGCTTGTATTTTTGGAGGGGTAGAGGCCATTTTCTTTCTATGCCATAAATATTTGCCTTGCTTCTATTGCACACTTTCACGTAAAGGAAAGGAAGGAAGTTGTTCATTTATTAATTACAGAAGATATGCACTAATTCATTCTGTCCCCACTATTCATATTCACATATCCAGCAAATCTACCCAAAGATATTCACCACATTGCGTTATACAACATATATACCTGAATGAAAGAAATAATATGGTATCCCAAAAGGGAACAATCCCATTACCATCGTATCCAGAGAGTTCAATAATACATGTTCTATAATAATTTTTGCTTTTGCATTTTTGAAGGGTGATGTTGTAGTCATTTGGAACTCAAAGGTAGCTGAAGCCCACAGTGGCAGATAAAAAGCTGCATAGTGAATTGAAGCATTCTTTACTTTTTTCCCAGCATGATATCTGTCAGCAATATTTTGAGTTACCATGGACACAATGGCTCTTTAGTAGATTTTATAAGGGGATCGGAAGGAGGTTTTTTTTACAGAATATTTAATTCATAATGAGTAATATGCGAGTCCCTTGTGTGGTTGCCAATTTGACTTGTAAGGCTATTGTTTTGTACTTTTCACAGGTTTTGTTTTATTTTATATTTAATCCTGCTGGAATTCTTTGTGGAGTGAATTGTATGTATTCAGTAGACACATAAATGAATCCAAAACATCTAAATCAATAATGTGCATCTTAAATGAAAAGTGTGCAGTAGGAGACTCTGCTTCATAGTAGAATAATTATCCCACGCACATGTTAAGCTGAGACATATCATTCTAAGCCATTCCTTCATTCAGAAAAACTTGAGAAAGCTACCTTCATCCTTAATTGTCAATAAAAATCCATGAAAAGGAACTATATATTATGTTCCATATCGGTTAATAGAACATATAAACAAGCAAAAGAGAGAGACTAACTTAAATAAACAATGTGGTGTGTCCAAGATATGGGATGTCTAACACCATCTTTGAAACACTTGAACCTACTGATGCATCCAACATCCTGCAAAATACTAAGCTATAGTGGCGAATGATTACAGGGGTTTTGTGACTTGAGATTCTGTGCAGACAAGCTAGAAGAGAATCGACTTTGCTGCCAAGGACAATGCTAGAAAGATAATAAATGAATGTGGTATAAAAACACAGAAATTGTCTGCTTACCTGCATGGCAAGTGGTAAAGGTGAGTTAATAGCAATATAAGAGGAGTGAGGGAAAAACCCTGCCTCCTCTCTGTTTAAAAGGCAAATAAATTAAAAAAGATTAGACAGGGGCATAGGTTTACTCTTTCAACCTGAGTTTCAATAAAATCTGTATAGAAACAGAAAGTCACAAATGTTTATAAACCCACTTTTAAAATAGGGGCTTACAGATGTAAAAAATGCAGCAGGAGGTCAAAGAAACAGAGGAACAATAAAGACAGACTAATGAAAAAAGAAGAAAGGAAAGAATCATGAAAATGCAATCAGAAGCATAGTCTTTACTTGATTTCTTGGGGCTTTTCCTGCAAAGCAAATATTACCACCCTCAATCACAATGCCTGAAATCTATGGATGATACCTGCTTTGATTGACCAATTTAATATTTGCTTTATCATTATTTTCTCCTGTACAGAAAGTAGAGAGCCAATCAGTTCAACTGTGAATTGTCTCTGGAGAGAATATCTTTTTGTTCTGTGTCAAGGTTAAGGACAGCAGAGGTTTTGACATGGCTCTTTTTCAGTGAGGTTCTGGCAGCACCATTTTTCTCTGATGATTAGATCCCCTTGTACTAATTGGGTCCTGAACAACACAGAGATTTTCAGGAGCTCCAAGTGCAAAACCCATTGGAATTCAGAGGAGTTGTCTGCTGCTTTGACAGGTCAGGCCTTCGGTGAGGAATAATTTTCAGCAAAAAAGAAAGAAACCAGCTTTATTTTTCACATAGTTTAGCCAAATACTTTAGAAGTTTGAGTCAAGAAAAAGGGAAGGGCAGTTCTCTTAAATATATAATCTTTTGTCATGGCTCCAAAAAGATCTTTACATTCTCTTAAGGTTTCTGGAAGGGAAAAAAAATAGAATTGTTTATACCCTCTATAGCTTTTTTTTAATGCTATACAGAGACAGCCTCATGAAGATTTGTTTCTCTTGTTTCTCCTCATTCAATAAATAAAAAAAACAACCTGGAGTTTCTGAATCTGGGCTGTCTATTAAACTTGAATTCTAGCTGTGTGGAAAACTGTAGAAGGATAAAATACAGCTGGGAAAATGTTAAAACTAGATACAGAAATATCAGATTTTGTGAGTAGTCAATTATCAGATTATCTCTAAAGAGACCATAAAGATTGTGATGTAAGTAATTGTGGTGGGAATGAGCTTTAAAGTTGTGGATGCTGTGGTTTCACTGATGTCAGCCTATAGCTAATGTCCATTTAATGTTTTATATTCAAGGCTACTGCTTAATGTTCATATTAATTCTCAAATACTGCTGCAGAGCAATTCTAAAGCTTAACTGAAGTACTCCACTGATGCCAACACTCTTGGCTGCAGTTCAGCAAGGAGAAATTAGAATTCTGTATGTTTGTTTGTTTGCTATTTTAAAAGGTTGGACTTTTTTTATTTATTTTATGCTTTTAAGTCTTGCTTCCTGGTGACCACCTAAACCATTCTTTGCAAGATTTTCTGGTTTGCCACAATTTCCTTTCTTGGACTGAGATAAAATGATTGCTCCATTGTCATTCTGCTGGTTTTGTGCTTAAGGCAGGACTAGAACTCATGGTGTTCTGGTTTTTAGCCTACACCAAACTGGCTCTCTTGAATAGCTTACATTGTCCCAATTTCAGGTTTGTCTCTTTTTGCAGCTTTCTGAAATTGGAATTGCCCCATTGTGAAAAGCACTAGCTATGGAAACTGGTGGGGATTCGATATAAGATTTCTGTTCTGATGCTGTCTCACAGACCACAGAATTGAGATCATATTAAAAGCAAATTCCTGAAATAGCTCAAACTTATGATTAAAAATAAATATCACCAATTTTGGAATACAGTGTCATACATCTTTCTGTATGTTTGTCTTGAGAAATAAGGGACATGCATGAGAGTGGGGAAAGAGGTGTTGGAAGGAAGTCTCATAAATTTTCTGAATATGCCAGAGAGAAGCAATACAAAGAAAAGTGTCTCATTAAGGCAAAATGTATCTTCTCACCATGTGGCACTTTTGGCAGGCGAACAACTTCATCAAGGAGAATCAAAGTTTTCTCTCAGAGGCCTATTGTGTAACACTATCAGTGGTTTTGTTTTATTTATTAAACATTAAACAGGTACTAAATTTACAATTCCAAGAAAAAACACGCTGTTCTGAAGAATATTTGTGCTCGAGCTGTGTGAAGCTTCTGGTTTTATTTCAAAAAATGCTTTGAAGTGCAGAGGATCATAAACAGTAGCACTGTGTGCACTTATTTAAAGAAACAACATCCTTTTCTGGGATCAAATGGCAGCCAGACAATCTTGCAAAAACATGTTACTGTTTTAAAGGGTTGCAAGAAAGGTAACACATTCATGCAGCCACATGCGTTTTTCCTGAATTATTTCTGGAGTGCCACATAGCCCTAGTTTGTGCACATACCAAATAGTTAATTTATGCCGTTGTTTTCATCTACTAATAAAGCATAAGACCTTCACTACATTCTTATAAACATCAATTCAATACTGTGCTTTTATATTCAAAAGTGTATTCAACACAGAAATGCACAGAAATGAATGAGCACACCTATTTTAACCGAGAAGCACTTTAGAAATAATTAGGAAAAAGTGCTTTGGAGTAGATGGGTTAATGTGATTAACTCTTTAATAAAAGAGTTTAAAGAACTCTTTAATAAAAACAGCTGCCTTTTTTTTTATAGGATCATGCAATTTGGAAAAAATGGAGCAGCTACCAGAAGAGTTGCAGAAAGATGCTACGTGCTCTGAAGCACTTTTTGGCAATCAGTTTAAAATGTTGCTTAGCCCTAACATTTATGTCTTGATAGAAAGAGATGTACATATGAAAGTTATGTTCCAAGAACACTAACTCTTCTAAGACTTGTTTTTCTCTCTTTCTTCATTTGAAGAAAACTGTTAAAGCATCGGATTACAACAGACTAATAATAAATAATTAAATAATACATTTGTGACTTGCATGGTTGAGCAGTGGTTAGAATGCAGTACTGCAGGCTACTTCTGCTGACTGTCAGCTGCCTGCAATTTGACAGTTTGAATCTCACCAGGCTCAAGGTTGACTCAGCCTTACATCCTTCCAAAGTCGGTAAAATGAGGGCTCAGATTTTGGGGGGACAATATGATGACTCTGTAAAATCGCTTAGTGAGGGCTGTACAGCATTGTGAAGCAGTCTGTAAGTCTACGTGCTATTGCTATTTTCCAGGTCTGCTCTGTTTTGGTTTATAGATGGTCCAAGTTAGAACATTTATTCTAATAAAATATGGTATTTTGTTTTACTTATTAAAATAGATGAACCTATGCAAATGTTTTATTTTCAAAAATTAAGGAAAGTAAGCAAAGATTATGAAACTTATAGGAAAAAATATATCTGCAGAACCTTTATAGCTATAATTAGTGGGAAGGGGACAATTTCCAAGTTTTGATTTTCTCTTCCCTTTATATATTTAATAGTTTTTATTACTGAGATTTAGTAATTTCAATGGGTGAGCTCTGTTATGTGCCCCATCTCCTGCCAACCTTGCAGTTCGAAAGCATGTAAGTGAAAATAGAGAAATAAGTATCACCTTGGTGAGCAGTGTTCCGTGAGCCTATAGTCATGCTGGCCAAATTACCATGGAAATGTCTTTAGACAACACTGGCTCCCTCAACTAAGAAACGGAGATGAGCCTGCCCCTTAGAGTTGAACATGACTGGATAGGCGAAACCTTTACCTCTATTACAGAAATTACCTGCCAAACAACTTGATTTTTTATTTTATTTTGTCACAACAGTATATACAATCATCAACATAAACAATAATTCATCATGAGAGAAAAAGTATATATAAGTAAAAGTATAAGTAAAAGTATGCATATAATACTATAGTGAAGAGAACAATAGGACAGGAATGTTAGGCATTTTTGTGCTCTTTGCACGCCCCTTATAGTCCTTTTAGGAATGGGGTGAGGTCAATAATAGACAGTTTTTGGTTGAAGATTTTGGGGTTTTGAGTAGAGACTATAGAGTCAGATAGTGAGTTCCAAGCATTAACAACTCTGTTACAAAAGTCATATTTTCTGCAATCAAGTTTGAAGCGGTTGACATTAAGTTTAAAGCTATTGTTTGCTCTTGTATTGTTGCGATTGAAGCTGAAGTAGTCTTTTACAGGAAGGATATTACAATAGATGATTCTGTGGGTTAAACACAGATCATGTCGGAGTCGGCGGAGTTCTAAGTTTTCTAGTCCCAGGATTTCAAGCCTGGTGGTATAAGGTATTTTGTTGTTTCGGAGGAGTGAAGAACTCTTCTAGTAAAATATTTCTGGACGCGTTCGATTGTATTAATGTCAGAGATGTGGTATGGGTTCCAGACGGATGAGCTGTATTCAAGAATAGGTCTGGCAAATGTTTTGTATGCTTTGGTTAGTAGTAGTAGTGTTCTTTTTTTGGAAAAGAAGCTACATAAAATTAAGTTTACAATTCTTAGAGCTTTTTTTGCTATGTAGTTGCAGTGGGCTTTGGTATTTAGGTCATTTGATATGAAAACTCCAAGGTCTTTGACAGGTAGGGGGTCGTCAGTAAGGTAATGTCCATCAAGCTTGTACTTGATATTAGGGTTCTTTTTACCAATATGTAAGACTGAGCATTTGCTGGTTGATATTTGAAGTTGCCAAGTTTTAGACCAATCGGAAACAAAGTCAAGGTCATTTTGAAGAGTAGAAGTATTGTATTTTTATAATTAAAAATATAAATAGTATTTTTATAATTAAACATGTTCCATTCATTTTATTTTGTTTTAGGAAATACATTAAATAACTTCATTCCTCTTGTTTTGCATTTCATATTTCTGAGAAAAGGTAGCACAAGGGAACAAGAAAAAAAAAACAGACATGTAAAGGTAATAAAGCAACTCAAGAGTCCTGCCATACATTCATCCAGACCATTTGGCTATTTTAGAAGGTAGGCCTCAATTTTTGATTCATTTGGATTGTTTTACTTCTCAGGTAGTAGCAGCAACTTTTTCTCTCCTTCCCTTCCCTCCCTCATGAAATAGGATGCTTATCACCTCTTAAGAAATGAAAACATGGACAAAACCCCAGAAATGTGAAAGGCGCTCAGCTAAACAATACTTCACTTTTATTTCCACCATCCCTATTTATCTTGAGTTGCCACTTTTAGTTATATAAAGCTGAACATTTCTAACTGGGACAAATGTACCATTTATCGAAGTCTATGGCTGAAATAACTGTGTAAGCGTTCTTCCTGTCAATCAAGCTTGGACTGTACAATCTAGATTTTGTTTCATTTGCAGTAGGCAAACTCATAACTTTGTGTTTGAGTCAGTTTTCATTATAATAGGTGCCTTAAGAAGAAACATAGTTCTTTGCTGCATACTTTGGATCAGCCAAATAAAGCATAGAAGGCCAATGGCAGACAGAGGATCTACCTAAAAGGGCTTTCTTTGTCCTTTCATTACAATTAATTTTCAACCAGCCTTGGAGTTGACTCAGTTCAAAGGAGACTTTAGATTTTCATCTCTAATTGATATCTATTAAGTACAGGTAGTCCTCAGCTTACGACCACAATTGAGTTCAAAATTTCTGTGGCTGAGTGAGACAGTTGTTAATTTTGCCCCATTTAATGACCTTTCTTGCCACAGTTGTTAAGCGAATCACCGCAGTTGTTAAATTAATAACACAGTTGTTAAGTGAATCTAGCTTCCCTATTGACTTTGCTCATCACAAGGTCAAAAAAGGTGACTGCATGACTCCAGAACACTGCAATATATATATGAGTCAGTTTCCAAATTTTCATGACCACAGGGATACTGCAAAGTTCATAAGTGCGAAAAAGGTCATAAATCACTTTTTTCAGTGCTGTTGTAACTTGGAATGGTCACTAAATGAACTGTTGTAAGTCGAGGACTACCTGTAGCCTGTTGTCATGGATCCACCCCTGGACTCCTCTCTGGATGTGAGTTCAGAGGAGGATGAGTTTGAGTCTGCAGAGGAAAGTACAGAGCCAAGTGTCAGTCAGGATCAGGGCTCAGAGAATGCTCTCTTGATGGAGTAGCCTCAGTTCGGTTGATCAGCCAATGAAAGACTGAGACTGAGGGAGGTGAGCCACACTGCAGCAAGTTGGCCAGAGGGTTCCAGGCGAGGACTTGGAGCAGCTGCCGCCAATTAGCAATGAGGAGAATGTGGAGTCTGTGCCTCCTCCTGATCCAAGGATACATAGAGCAGAGAGGAGACAGGCACAACCCCAGTCAGCTAGACTACTCATGAGAAGGCAACCTTGCCTCTCATGAAGGGCTGCACTGGCATTGACTACTTAACCCCACCCTGAGGACTTGAGTGTTCCAGGAGCAATGTGCCCAGTTCTGTGCCTTTTATGCTTGTATCTTGGCCTGTTCAACTCCTGGACTGCTTTCCTGGACTTCGTGTGTGCCTGTTGGACTCTTGCTATATTGAGTTTGAAATGTGGACCTGCACAAAGGGGTGCTTTCCAAAGACCTGTTTGGGGTGTTTGAATAAACATCTGTAGAACTCTTGCCATATGTGCATGGAGGTGGTGGGGAGCGGGGCAGTACACCTATCCGCTTTTATACCAATGTCACACTTCTCAATTTTATCCATGCCAAATTATCCATGCCACAATGGGTATAGATGACATGAGTTGTAACATCAGAATTAGAAATATGTAGCATCTCCATCTGATTGTTGCTAAATGATCTGTTATTAGACAGTTTACAATTTAACTGAGGTTGGCTAGTTTATAGGATTATTATTTATTTGTTCATTTATTTATCTTTTTATTTATCTGCAAAGATGAAATGGGCAAGTTTTCCCCCCCTAAAACACCATTTAAAATAGGGGTCAAATCTGGCCCGTGGGGTGCTTGGATCTGGCCCAGGGGGCTACCCTGGAAACAGTGAAGGACTTGCTTGTGCTGCCTCTGCCAGCAGTGGGCGACCCTCCCAAGTTCCGTTTTCACTGGCAGAGGGTTGCAGGAGGCTGTCGTAGGTAAAAATGGCGCTCAGGAGCTCCTTTTCACTGGCACAGCATTCGGGCCACCACAGGTGACTTCGACACAAGTGATATGTTGCCCACCCTGGCCACACACACACACACACCGCCCCCCCCCCACAGGTCAAACACAACCCTGATGCAGCTCTCAATGAAATTGAGTTTGACACCCTTGGTTTAAAAGGAGTACCTTCACTGGGCAAGAAACTACCCTCTGTAGTGAGATTTCACCCAAGATCTGTATGGTCTCCAACCATCCTAAAATTTCAGTGGATCTTGAAAATCTGGCCCAGCTTTTCATGAGGAAGAATTCTGAGTAGTATGGCTTTGTTTCTTATTGTGGCCTTATTGGTGCTATTTTTTTCTTGTTTTTATTATTACTGTATATTCTTTTTATTCTTTTCTGTGTTTTTGTTTGTGAACAGCTCAGAAACTCTGGAAGTTGGATAGTGCACGCTGATGATACTCAGCTGTACTTTTCCACCCCGGGCCACCCCAGCGAAGCTGTCGAAGTGCTGTCTCGGTGTTTGGAAGCCGTACGGGTCTGGATGGGGAGGAACAGGCTCAAACTTAAACCCTCCAAGATGGAGTGGCTGTGGATGCCGGCACCTCGTTACAGTCAGCTGCAGATGCGGCTATCTATCGGGGGCGAGTTGTTGGCCCTGATGGAGAAGGTACGCAACTTGGGCGTGCTCCTGGATGGTCGGTTGTCCTTTGAAGATCATTTGGCAGCCGTCTCCAGCAGAGCTTTTTATCAGGTTCGCCTGATCCGCCAGTTGCGTCCCTTCCTGGACCAGGATGCCCTATGCACGGTCACTCATGCTCTCGTTACCTCTTGTCTGGACTACTGCAATGCTCTCTACATGGGGCTCCCCTTGAAGAGCACCCGGAGACTTCAGCTAGTCCAGAATGCGGCTGCGCGGGTTATTGAGGGAGCGGTTCGGAGCTCCCACGTAACACCTATCCTGCGCAGATTGCACTGGCTACCTGTTGTTTTCCAGGTGCGCTTCAAGGTATTGGTTACCACCTTTAAAGCGCTCCATGGCTTAGGACCGGGCTATTTATGGGACCGCCTACTGCCGGCCTCTATCTCCCAACGTCCGGTGCGTTCCCACAGAGAGGGACTCCTCAGGGTGCCGTCGGCCAAACAATGTCGACTGGCGGCCCCCAGGGGGAGGGCCTTCTCTGTGGGGGCTCCTACCCTGTGGAATGAGCTTCCCCTCGGGCTTCGACAACTACCTGACCTTAGGACCTTTCGCCGCGAACTCAAAACTTATTTATTTCATATGGCTGGACTGGCCTGATTTTAAATCTTAAATTTTAATTGTGGGTTTTAAATTTTTGTATTTTTATGGGGTATAATGGTATTTTAAATTTTCTGGCATCTTGAATCAATTTTTTAAGGGTTGTTTTAATTGGTTGTTTGTTGTTGTTTGTATTTTATTGGCCTGTTCACTGCCCTGAGTCCTTCGGGAGAAGGGCGGTATACAAATTAAAATATTATTATTATTATTATTATTATTATTATTATTATTATTATTATTATTATTATTATTATTATTATTATTATTATTATTAGTGCAAAAATAAACAAATAAACCTCACTGTGTATATTGCTATTGGGTCTTTCCCACTGTACCTCTCAATAAGTATGAATGTTTGTCAGGCATTTTCTGTGTTTTCACATTGGAGTAGAAAGAATCCTTGCAACACAAGTGATCTCAAAAGTAACCAGGCCTTTAAGCTATATATGGCTTTATATAGTAGTAGGTTCCACTTACCTTTGCTACCGGTTCAGAATCGTGAGTGCTCACATGCAGCGCTTCTCCACATGTGCAGAACCTTCTGTGCATGTGCAGAGCATCTGTGATGATGTCCGGTCAGGTGGGCAGAGCCTCCCGCCACCGCCACTACCAGTTTGCCTGAACTGGGGCGAACCGGTAAAAACCCACCACTGGCTTTATATGGAACAATCAGCAATGAATTGTACGTAGGAACACACTGCAACTAATTCATCTACCACAGCATCAATGATATATTGGACCACTGAACTTTGTACCAATTGAAGTCTTCTGCCTTTTTATTGGATCCTGGCCATTTAGGATATGCACAATTTTCTATATGAAATTATCAGCCAGACAACCTCAATGCACACTGAATGAATCTTCAGGTCCATCTCTTAGAAGAAAAGAATGGATCACTATAAAGAGTGCAGGACAGATGCAACAGTGGTACAGCAGTATTAGCTAGTCATCCTTCTTCTCACTATGAAGTAAGTTGAGATTTAAGCTCATTCCAGCATGTAGCCATTCTTACTTCTTATCTTCTATCAGCATTGCTCCAGAATCCCTTCACCAACTTTATTTTGTGGAACAACTCAGAGAACCAAGAAAGTATCCAGAATCAGAGGTATGGAAAGTTCATCCATAGGTCATCATCCTTTAGAAAATGTTGACGCTTTAATATCTGAGAAGAGACCATGACTACATAAATATACAAGCTACTGCTACTTGCTATTATTGCCCATTTGTACAATATTCTAATTTATCAAATGAGCAGTACCAGCATCAGGATACTGAGCTATATTCATTCCCCTTCCCTTATGGATTTCTTTCTATTTTAGGGCTAGGGGAGAAGAGAAGAGGGAGAGATGCAGAAAGGTAGAGGATATTGATGCTTCTTTTTTTCCTTTAATAACTCTTCCAATAACAGACTAAGTAAATAACAGACAACAGACTAAATAAAGTAGTAGAAAGTCCTCATTCCGTATGGCTGCTCATCCCTTGCTGTTTCTCATCATTATTCAGAGGACATGGGTGGCAACAGCAAATTCTTTCTTCACACTACAATCACATATTTGAATGGTATTCATAATATGTTGGTGGGCAAACAAATAATGGACAGTCCAGTCAAAGCATCTGCCCAAGCATGATGGGTTAGGTCATTTCCTAAACATGAAGAACATCTGTACTAATGTTCATTCTGTTCAGAGAAAAGAGAAATTACAAACACCACTTATCATAAACTCCATTCATCAGATTCCAGACAGGAGAGGGAAGAGATGACAGTATCGCTTGCATAGTTTGAATTATTCAATTAATGTCTACTGAAAATCTGCAGACAAGTTTAAAAAATGGGTTGATTTTATTTGAGAGAATGCGAAACTATAGATATTATAAACAGGAATTTTTCTCACTCCCTTTTGCTTCTCCTTAGAATGCCTGCATTTCCACATGAGAAAATTCATGACAGCTAACTTTCTAAAAATCTGACAGGTGACTATGTACAGCATGAAATCTATATCTACATCAAAACAGAACAAAGGGATACAACAGCAACATCCATTCTTTAAAATGTTTTGAAGTATTATATGACCATATTTACTGATATCCCTTCTTTAGGGACAGTACAGATATTATGCAGTTATTTTCATCAGGGATTACTTGGGTAGTTATTCATTCCCTTCACTGAAATTTAGACAGGATTTCCCTTATCCAACCAACTTTAATATGAGTGCATTGGCCAAAAAAATCTTCACTATATTCAACGTGTAAGGTCAAGATGGTTTCAGAAGTGTAAGCGTGGTAAGTAGTGAAAATCAGTCAGTTTTGCAAATGATTGAGATCAGTACTAATTTAAAAATAATTACCATACAGAAAAGGGCAGGGTGATATATTATAGCCCTACTTCCTTCATCATAATTAAGTGGAGGATATATTACTGTATATTGTACACAGCAGGGATCCCCAAGCCACAGTCCATGGCCCGCTACCAGTCCATGGCCCATTGGAAATTAGGCCACACAAGTGGCAGGCAAATACGCAAAGCTCCATTTGCGCATATGCGGGATTAGGTTACATGTGCAAAACCATATCCTCCCCCCACTCCCGCAACTGCTCCCCACAGCTGCCTGTCCAGGGAGCCAGAAAGGTTAGGAACCGCTGGTATGCATGAGTCTTTAGAAAATACTTCACATTTAATAATGATGGCCTTTCCATATATACAGTATATTAAAATATATATATGAGAAAAGTATTTGGTCTCTTCTGTGGCCATTTTAAGTAAGAGATAGGTTTATTGGATATGTTAACTGCCTTGAGTTATTTGTCAAAATAAGAAAGGCAGGATACAAATACATGAATATATAAAATAAATGTTGGCTGAAAAACTGGAAACAGAAATGCTAAACTTTCAGAGCTAAAGGAAGGAATGGGCAAACAATGCTAGATGATAAATAAGATCTCTTTTTTTCTTCTTCTCAAAGATTGTGAGTATTCCTAACATTGATTTTAATCCAAATCATTCACAAGTTTTGAAATTTTCCATCGAAGTTCCCACTATCCCACTGAATTCATAACTAGACTACAGGTAAGGTTTTAAAAGATGTTTTTGTGAAATGAAATTCAGTCCAGAAAAATGGCCTAGTAAAAAACCTAAATGAAATCTCAGCATCATTTTGGTAATGCTGTGATTGTCTGTCATGCAAAAGCATCACTGCTTCTTTTTTCTTCACTTACCATTATGAGGAGTGAACATTACCAGACATTTTCTGAACAACGTGTGTTTCTGAACCCTTCTCAAAGTCACACTTAACACTGACTCTGTTTTGCAGAATGCAGATAAGTTACATTCAGCTTCATTTTTTTTTATTTTTATGTAATTTTTATTAAGAGTTTATAGAGAGAACAGACAAATAAAAAAATAAAGAAAGAAAACAAGAAATTTTAAAAATGCAAATTTTAAAAATGCAAAAAGCAATATAGTAGAATTCAAGAAACAGTTTTCAACCTTATTCTGAATAGTTACTAGGCACCTCATTGTCTTGCCTCCCCCTTTAATTTTCAAAAATCTCTTCAGCCCCTTATTCAATCATTTTTCAATCATCAAATCCAGAAATCATTTCAAATTTTTTTTACATTTTTTTTACATTACATTTTCAGCAAAAAGTCCATAAAAGTTTCCTAGTATTTTTAATTATTTTTTTTCATATTATGTTTTTTTGACATACATGCCATATGAAAAGAAAAACAAGAGATGATCAGAAAAATGCTATTAGTTAAGGCTTTACTCAAGTCCATGGAAAAGCATCCCAAATTCAGTCCCTGACATCTCTAGGCAGAAATAAGCATAATCCCTTCTCTGCCAATCAATTTTATTCTACTCTCTGCTCATCAAAGGAAAACGAACAATATTTTTGAATTTATGTTTTTGCAATTTAAATATTTGCAAGATCAGATGTGGGCAGATAAAGATTAATTTTACTTTTTAAATTATATGATGAGGTTGAACAAATTATTCCTAGGCTTACTTTAAAAAAAAAACTGATATGCTTAACTTTTAGAAAATTTTCAGAAACATTCCTTTCTTGATGCTTCTTGATTTCCTGATTTTATGTAACATACAAGATAGCTTCATCTTATGGTCAGTCTGGGAAGAACTGAATAATAGAAAGGAGCTCATTAATGAAATTTTAAAAAGATGGTTGATTGATTTTTCAATATTTATGTATGTCTACAATTCAAAATTCCAGGCAGTTTATACATACCTTTTCCATTAAGGGCCTTATCTAAACAAGTGCTGAAGCCAACCTTTTAAAAAAAGATGAAGCTATCTCAGTATGGTAGCTCCATGTGGTGAAGAAGATGAGAAAGATAGGATGGCATTTGTTGAGTGCATTTGGGCCTGAGGGAGAGAAGTCAAAGAGTTTCTTTTAGAACTTCAATCACTCCTTTATGGTCAGCACCCTTCATTTATTTATCATGCCTTGCAGACATGTCTGGTCATCAAACATTTTGCAGCTGATTATAACCTGTGTAGTGCTAGTTCGCCTCAGCAGACAGTAACATATTTTTACAATTTGACAGACTTATATCAGATTTGTTCCTAGCTTAAGAGCATAATGCTTCAAACAACACACAAATTCCACTGCCCAACATCAGATTCCCAGAGAGGCCCAATCCTGGGAGATTCCTTTTAGAGTTTAAAGCAGTTGTAAAATCCTACCGGTTTGCACCGGTTCACATGAACCGGTAGTAAAAAAAAGCTACAATCAGCTGTGCCACACGATTTAAAATCTCTAGAAAGCAGGAAATCCTACTTTCTAGTGAACCTAAATCACATGGCACAGCTGTTCTCCCCCCCCTCACTGTTCTACTTACCTTTCCAAGCTTCCTTTTTCCATGTGCAACGCACATTTGGCACGTAATGCACTTGCCTGCGCAAGCAAAGTGCATTTGGTGCGTACTGTGTGCATGCACAATGTGCGCTTGGCGTGCACTGTGCATGCATGTGCATGCAGTGTGCATTTGGTGTGCACCATGCATGCGCAGGCAGCAAACCGGGAAAGATTTCACCACTGGTTTAAAGTGTTTCCTTCACCTTGTTTTTAACCTGCAATTTTGTTGCTCTTGACACAGAGATGTAGACTGCACTCTTTCTGTACCAATTCTTCAGAGAAACTCCTGCTATAGGTAGTCCTCAGTTACCCTCTGTAATTGAGATCAGGAACTGCCACTAACTGACACCCTTGTCAGGGAGTCAATAGGAGTTCAAGAATCCCAGTTGCTATTGTTAGGCTAATCCCATGTAGTTGCACTGTCCCACAGTCACCTGATCACCATTTGTGATCTCCTGCTTGCTTCCCCATTGCCTTTGTTGGAAGCTGAGCATGAAAATCGCAAATGGTGATCATGTGACTGTGGGATGTTATTGCAGTTTTTTAATTGCAAGCCTGTTGCCGAGCAGCCAAATTATGATCCCATGGGTGTAGGGATGTTGCAATGGCTTCAAATATTTGAACCGGTTGTAAGTACCCCTCATTCAGTGCCATCGTAATTTCAGTCACTGAATGAATGGATGTTAAACAAGGACTACCTATAGTTTCAGAATATCGAGCAGGCACTTTTTCTGTCCTTGAAACATTCTCCTTATCTAACAAATGTTCTGTTTGGCACACCAGTCCAATTAAGATTCGGACATTTTAAATAGTTGTTCTTTTCTGATAGGTACCTTTATCACACTTTATACTTACATATACAAACAGTTTTTAATATTTCTCATCAGCAGGAGAAAAAAAATGTTTTCCCCACAAAAATCTTACTTTTTAGTGATGCAGGAGAAAAAAGGGAATTATGCTGCATCTGTAGTACTATTTTTCTATAAAATGTAAACTTTACTATTTTTATTAGTCATGCGTACTAAGAGTGACTCAACACAGAAGTAAGATATAGAAAAGCATTAGCATTCTCCTTCATCTGTCCTCTATTGTAAATCTTGCTTCTATGCAAACATTAAAACAATTTGTTATTCAGCCCTTCCACTTCTGATGCAAACATATCGGATGTACACTAAAGAACTGTGACAAATACTGTAAAATAAATTACAATGGTCAAAGGACATAACTGAGAATTTCCAGTGAGGAGAACATTTATTGACTTCTTTGTATCATCAAAGCGTTGCTATAAACGATGATCAATATGGTTAGGATAAGAGCTAGAAATCCAATTTCAGCAAACATAATGAGTTATCGTAATATATTCTTGTTCTCAAGCTCCAGGAAACTTGGAAGTACTTGTTGGATTTCTTTGTTATAAAGTTTCTTTTCAGAAGGCCACTTCTGAATCGCAGGACTTTTAATGGTCAGTTACAAATGTCATGTTTCAATTACTTATGCATTTTTCCACTATTTGAATTTAAAACATGTATGTGATGGCTGATTCTGTTTTAGAGGTCTGCAGACAATAATATGCTATTATTATTCAGCCTTTCCTGATATCAATTTTTTTGCATTGCAAATCACAAATGCAATTCCTGTAAGGCGTTGAAGTGAAGAAAAATGTCATAAAAAGTCCTAATTTCTGTGAAGCAGAATAGTGTATTTTTATTTTGTGTATTTATTACATACCCTTTTTTTCCAAAGAATGATGGGATTTTGGGTGCTTTTCTCTCCCTTTCCCATTCTGTTCTAACTTCTATATCTTATCATTTCTGTATAATTTAAATATATTTTTCTACACATATATCTATATATTAAAATTAAGAAATGCCCCCCCTAACATATGGTAGTCCGTAACTTACAAGAATTCATTTAGTAACTGTACAAAATTACAACAGCAATGAAAAATGACCATTTTTCATACTTATGACCATCGCAGCATCCCCATGGTCATGTGATCAAGATTCAGGTGCTTGGCAACTGACTCGTATTTATGATAGTCACAGTGTCCTGGGATCATGTGGTCAACTTTTACAATCTTCTGATAAGCAAAGTCAATGGGGAAGCCAGGTTCACTTAACAACCATGTTACTAACTTAACAAGTACAATGATTCGCTTAACAACTGTGGCAAGAAAGGTCATAAAATGTGGCAAAACTGAGTTAACAACTGCCTACTTAGCCGCAGAAATTTTTGATTTCTCAATTGTAGTCATAAATTGAGGACTACCTTTAGTATTATATTTGTTCCCAGATTCTATCTAAATGTAAAAGAAAACTCATGATGAAAACAAATGTGACAACATTTGTCCCATTTCAAAATAACTATTAGTCATGTTTTTATACCCTGTGGTTCCTTATGGTTATTTTGAAATTAAAATAATTATTTTCCCAATAAACAATGCGCATTGTTCATAGAAGTATATGAAATATGGCATTGTTGTTATGTCAGGTCATATCAATGCTCCATCTCCTACAGTATTGTTAATGTGTTGACTTGCAGGGATTCTTCAGGTTTTCAAATTAATTTCAGTCTCAGCCAGAACAAGTTGAATCTGGAACCTAGTTATCTGGAGTCTACTATTAAGTTACTTCTCTTTCTTTTACCTCAATACCTAGATGTTCCCTACTGTTCTGTCCCCCTCCTCAGTCCGGGAGACACAAGCGATGACTTAATTAGCTGGCAACTATCAGCTCTGGCAGCAAACTAGCAAGTGTCTGCCAAGTGTCTCTGTTATCTCTCTTGATGCCGATGAGTCAGCCAGGAAACCAGGAACAAACAGGACTTCAGCTCTAGTTCGCTCCCTCTAAGCAGTTGATTTGCTCGCCACGAAGTGATATAGCAGCCCTTGCTGCTTTTATATCCTGTGGGGTGTGGCTCCATGACTCAGCACTTCTTAGGCCTGCCCCACCTCTGATTCTGTTGTTCCCGCCTCTCCTGCCTACGAAACCTAGGGTCCAGCCAGGCCTGATTGCCATCAGCCAGGTCTGGAGGCATGGCCTGGGGGGAAAAGAGTTAGGGGACGGAGGCCTCATTATTTCCTCCACTTAGCCTGCCTCTGGCTTCTGGAGCTGAGCCAGGGAAGCCGGTGCTTCAGAGTCAAGTCCTGATGGCCCTTCCCCCTCACTTTCCGAGTCACTTTCTAGCAGGGGGCCCGGCTCGGGGGGCGCAGACACAACACCTACTATAGAAGAAAGTCAATGGATTCATTTGTGCCTAGCAATAAGTTCCCACAGTTATTATCATTCTAATTAAAAGGCCTATCATCCATTAATGTGATCTAAAGAAACACATCAACTTCAAACCAGAAGTTTTCTTACTGGGAATTATATCTGAAACGTATAGTAGAGAATTGAGATATTTGATTGTAAATGTACTGACAGCTGCTACGATTGCGTTTGCTAAAAATTGGAAAAATGAAAAATTACCAATGCAAGATGAAATTATTAGGAAAATGTTGGAATGCGCAGAAATGAGTAAATTGACATTAGAAATTAGAGAACCGAAAGATAAACAATTCTATAAGATATGGGATCTCTTTTATCTCTTTTATCAATGGTTACAAGGGAAAATATGTTAAAGGGATTTAATGGAAGGTTAGAATAAAGGAAAATGTTTGATTTATATAATTGATTTCAGGGAATGGAATTGAAGATGTATAACATTAATTTGGAAAAGTTGATTTGAAGGGAGAGAATGAAATGTTATAGCTAATTAAAGATTAATTGATCATAGTGTTGAGATACATATCAGACTGATAAAATATAAGTTTAGATAAATTAATTGGAATATCTGTGGCAAGTTGCACATAAGATTGGGGATCAACCCACTGACACAATGTATTTGGATTGAGAATGGCTTTATGTATGTTTGTTTGTTTAAAAAAAATTACAAAAAAAAGACCTATCATCCAGGACTAGATGACCCACAAGGTCCCTTCTAACTCTATTATTTTGGGAGTTTTTTCATTGATATTAGGGCCTGGTGATTGGTCTGTATTTCTAGACATCAGAAGCATGATACTGGAAAGGGACCCAAATTAGTTCATAATTTTAGGAAATATCTATTACTTTAGGGAGAATAGGCAGGAGCTCCAGTCACAGGCCAGAATAATTCTTACATACAATCAGATTTTTTTTTACCAATGGTATTGATAATTCGTATCAAATGATTACATTATTATAGTGAAATAACTAATTGCAAAAATATATTTTCTAATTAAATAACAGGAACTAAGTAGAACTCTGGCACTAGGACCTTATGAAGCTACAGTATTGTATCTAAACTCCAGCTGATTGAATGTACTGCTGTTTAATAATAAAATTAAATGAATGTAACTCATTAAGACTGCTGGATGAAGAAATACTCACTTAGTGTATGCTAATTCCAGAGAAGTGATGCAATCATAAATGTCTTTAAAAACCACCCAGAGTGTTTAACATTTAACTCTAAATACTGTAGAAAAATCCTACCCAGCAGGCAAGAATGATACATTCGTTTTTATTTCCATGTTAATACCTCAGTGCAAGTAGAGCAAAGATTTAGCACTTTCTCCAGGAAAAGCTCAAATCTTAAAGAATTTTGTTATGCCCCTCCCCCTCCTTCCAATAATAAGCTTACCATTTAATGTAGATTTATTAGTGTAAGTAGAGCCAGTTTAGCGTGGTTGTTAAAGGCACTGGGCTAGAAATCAAGAGACTATGAATTCTAATTCTGCCTTAGAAACAAAGCCAGCTGGATGACTTTGAGCCACTCCCTTTCTCTCAACCACAGGCAGTAGCAAACCACTTCCGAAAATAATGCCAAGAAAGCTATAGAGATTTGCCCGTGTAGTTGCCAGATGTCAAGACTGGCTTGAAGGCATACACAAACTGGAATGTGTGAAGGTGCATCTGAGGTTTTACCAGCTTATTTTAATTAGAATTTACTCCAGGTGTTGGAAGAAGATCCACCGTAAGAGTTAAGACAGATTGTTGTATATGTTTATCTATGTCTATAAACATTGATTCTTTTCTTCTTTTTATCTCTGCCTTATTTGTTGGCTAAAAACCATAATAAATACAAATTAAATTGATGGTGTCATGCCATCTGACTGCCTTTCAAAGAGAGGCAAAGGAAGAAGAAAGAGGAGGGGAGGAGGATGTTCAATTAGACAACATTCATCACATACCAGTTGTGGACCAATGGATAATACTGGGTGGGATTGTTAATCTCTGCACAGTAAAAAAGAAAAAAAAAGGAATGAACTAAGAAAGTAGAAGAATGCTGTATTTTCCCTCCAGGAAATCCCCATAAACAATTGACTTTTTATTTTAAATATTTAATACTGCCACAAGCAACCTTAAATCAAAATCTGAACTGAAAGCATGACTGCAACATGCAGCAATTAATATGAAAAGGGCAATTCTAAGAATGTGCATATAAATTTTTCTACCCATTGTAAATAGAGACTTTTTTTTTTCTCCCATTAACCCAATTTTTTCCTTTCACATAACTCATCAAGCTATAAACTAATTCAGTTTCATCCTGCAACACATTTATTTAAAGTTAAACATGTCATGCAAATGTAGACAGAATATTTCCAAGGTGTCAAGGATGAGAAAGTGCACATTTTAGGCTATCCTTTGACATGGTAAACATTTGAGTTTAAATGCATGGACAATGACCTCTTCAACTGGGTTACATAGCACTCTCTGGTTAATACTGCACATAAATATCCTCTAATATAACAAATGAAGCAAAGAAGGAGATTGTTTCATTTAAAAAATTACACCAGAAGAAAAGAATCTCTCCCTCCTACTTCTCTCGGTGCCATATGTCCTGAGTTCAGGGCAGGTCTGTTTCCTATGGCTTGAAGCAGGTCCTCTTCCTTTGATTTAAAAAAAGATCCCATTTTGCAAAAGCTAACATGTCACAAAACAATGCACTTGTCTTCTGCATTGTTTTATTTTTACATAGTTTTTAAATTTTCATTGATTTGTCATCAAAACTGACAGGATTATTAATATTGCTTTTTGTTTAAAAATATGTCCAATTCCCCAGCGGGGAAAAAAGGGGGGGAAAAGGATGAAGGAAAACATTCTATGGAAGCTAATTGCTACAATATTGAGCAGCCATATCTGATTAATCTTTGCTTCTTTGTTGAGCCTACCCCCTGTTGCAGCCATTTTCTAGGATATTTATCACAGAATGTCAACAGTCTAAATGAGTGTGAATGGCCCATAAAAATGGCTGTTCCTGTTGATCTCCCTTGACATTTCTAGTGACATGTTTGGATCAATTTCTATCCTGACTGTTCTGGATAAGCCTCATCCAGCTTCTGCTACCTTTTACTTATAATTTTACTATATATAAATATGTCCCAAATGACTGGAAATGTTTTATTTATTTAATACCCGATATTTTCTCCCAGTCATCAAAAAAACCTATGCAGTGCTCCCATCTCTAACTTTTTTTTCAATAACAAGTTAGGTTTAGTGTGAAGGATTGACCTCAAATCATTCAGTGAGTTTCCATGGATTTTCATTTTAATCTCCCAAATCTTTATCCAACCCCAGTATACCAAATTGTTTTTCAAAGTAGCCAGCTTCACCTTTAGTCGCTAAACAACTTTGAAGTCTCATAATACAGTTTTATGTTTGGCGACCAGTTCAAGCAATGGTATAAATCCTACTAATCATGGAATCTGAAGGATTTCAGCCTGATTCTATTATTGCACAACAGAATGAGCAGACCTAAGACATTGTCATAGAATATTTAGGGGATGCGGGTCTACAACCCTATTAAACTTTAATTAGAATAATAGGTTTTGTTTTAAAATGATCCTAAGGAACATTAAACTTTTAAACTGTGTATATTATGATGTTTCAAATGTCACAAAGCACTACAATTCAGTAAAATATGTGACCTTCAAGAAATAACTTATCTGAAAAAGTAAAAACAGAAAACAACTTATACAATTGTGCCAATTATTCTTTACAGTTGTACTTTTCAAACTTTAGAATAGATTCCCTAAAATAGTAAATGGATTTGTGACAGTGTCTCAGGAGTGAAATGCTCCCGGTTCGGACCAGATCGCGCGATCCGATAGCGATGAGAGCAGGTAGTTTGGAGAACTGGTAGCAAAAATCCCTGGCCCCCCCCAGGCCTATGCCCACCCAATTGCCCGGTCCCCACTTGCCTACTTGGCAGCTTCCTGCTTCTTTCGGTCTCGCTCGCTATTGCAGCCTTGCTTTGGCTGCTGCAATCAACTGCATCAGCTAGCAACTGAATCTGCCTGCCTGCAATCCATCTCATTAGTGAGCAATTCAATCTGCCTGCCTTTTCCCTTGAATTAGATAAGTGGGGGGGGCCTTTAAAAAAATAGTTAATTGGTTTTTTTTAGTAGTTTTATTATTTTTTTTAGACATAGCAATTTAAAGTTAAGAAAGTTTTAAAGTTAAGGAAGTTTTAAGTTTAGCTGCTTTTATCTAAAAATATAAATAATATAAAATAATAAAATAAAATAAAATATTTGTGTAGCTTTCTGAAATTTGGTGTGTTTCTATGGTGTTTCACTCTAACTACACAAACACACAAAATCTCACAAAGCTGTATGTGTGTGTAAAGTGTGAAAGTTGGTTTTTGGTACTTCTTATTGTTTTGTGTACTTTATTATTTTTATTATATACCAAGCCACACCCACCAATTAAGCCATGCCACAGAACTGGTAGGGAAATTTTTTAGATTTCACCCCTGCACTGCCTGCATTAATTAAGACATCATTTCTTTGGTATTAGATTGGGGTACCAAATAAATATACTATTCATTTGTGATTATTAAATTACATATCACAGGGGTTCCCAAATACTACTGGAATTGTCTTTTATGGAACTGGCAAGGTAAATGGGGATTAAAGCTCAAAGATAATTTTTCTTGGGGCAAATAAGGACCCTAACTTATACATTAAGACTCCTCATTATACATCACAGGTATCAAACTTGCTACGTCATGTTGCCATCATGTGACATTTCATGATATTTTCCCCATTCATGGAGCTGGGATAGGTATGGCCTGCTTGTGACACATCCGACCCGCAGGCCACCTGTTTGACAACCCTGCTATACATTATGAAATGAATTTTGTACTTTTATTAAGAAAATATATCCTCTAAAAATTCAAAGGGCAGTCTCATATATTGGGAAAAAGAAAAGTTCTAAGTTTTATACTATGTGTACTCAAGAATGCTGAATTGTTAACTAATCTGGTGTGATCAAATAATTTTGTAGTAGATCTCAGGCTGAACTCAAGGGAGGGATCAAATGCATCATCAGTCTCGAGTCCGGGGGTGAAATGCTCGCTGTTCGGACCGGATTGCCTGATCCGGTAGCAATGGCAGCGGGTGGTTCGGAGAACCAGTAGCAAAAATCCCTGCCCCCGCCCCATGCCCAGCTGAGCCGCACGATCATCAGAGGTTTTTTTTTTACTTTTAAAAGCATTTTTTCTTCAGCTGAAAAAACGCTTTTAAAAGCATTTTTTCTTCAGCTGAAAAAACGCTTTTAAAAGTTTTTTTAAAAAAGCCTCTGATGATCCCACGGCTCAATTGGGATCATCAGAAGCTTTTAAAAGCATTTTTGTACAACCCCTTCGGCCAAAGAGGCTGTAGAAAAAATGCTTTTAAAAGTTAAAAAAAAGGTGGCCATGCCCACTCAGTCACATTACCCCACCACCACCAAGCCACACCCACAGAACCGGTAGTAACAAATTTTACATTTCAACCCTGCTCGAGTCCCTTCAAGCCCACAATAGATCTAAGTCAAACCTACCCTGAATTCCAATTTGCTTTGACCATTAGTAGTTCAGATTCTTGTAGAGAACTTAAGCTTACAACTAAATTATGTATTATAAATTTGGATTGCCTGAATTCCTGATTTTCTGCACTTGACAAGTTTTGAGAGTGATCACTTCTGGGCAGTTCTTCCTCTGACTTATATAACATTTTGCTCTCCAAATGCTTTGGATTACCATTTTTCTTTTTTGAAATATACATAAATAGAACTTTATTAGCAATACATTAACATTAACTCAAGTTTGGCAGAGAAACATTTCGAAAATTACATAAGCAACTTGTCAGAGGAAGTGACAATCACCATTTTCATTCCTCCCCTCTCCCCCACAAGCCAGTCATTGGCATGACACATTGGCATTGTGAAAGTTATGTTCAATACACCCAGAGGGCACCAAGCTGGGAAAAACTATTCCAGATTATTATCACCGCACCAAGGCTTTTCTTATTTGCAGTCTACTTCAGCAATAGAACAATTTGACACCTGCAACTTTCCCCCTTCATTGTATGACACTAGTTTACTATTACCTCCAACGTAGAACTTAAAACAGTTTTGCTGGTTCTTTAATGTTGCAAAACAACAGTTTTTCCTGCTTAAATTAAAACAGAAGGATGATATATAACTCTCATTTGTTTGCCCCATGCCCATCTTTCATAAAAGGAGGGGACGGTTTTGCCAAATCCAGATTTGATTGGTCAATTGTTAGCAGATTGCCAGAAAAAAATCCTGTATTTTAGGAAGTAGAATGGAAAATATATGGTATTAGCTATTCATCATCCAACCATAATGTTGTCACTCAT